>NC_142591.1:31610600-31980600 GCF_965207765.1 Zootoca vivipara
GCACCATCCACACATAATAGAAAGGCAGGGGAAAGCTAAATGAGGTGGACTGCTAAAAAATAGTAAATAGTCCAGTAAGTAGGAGGAGTACATATGCTCATTGGCCACAGAATTCTGATTGACGGACTGGGGGAAGGAATGGAAAGGCAGGGGGCTGGAGTGGAGTTTCCTGGAAAAGGGACTATCAGGCTGGTATTTTGAAAAGGAACATATTCCACACTGCAAATTTTGGTTGTACCTTAGATTATCTAATGTCGTGGGCAAAAAACCCAGGAAGGCTATCACCATTATTTCCTTGTGAGCCTTCTGGGAGAATATGGGTGGTCACTGTTGAAATGTTGGACTACATAATTCATATGTTCTTAGCAGACCCTTAAACTTTCTGCATGCTGCTTTGTCAACTTTAAAGCTCTGGCAATACGAAATTCTGAACAGGTAGACAAAACTCGGGTTTTAAAAAAAGCTTAGCAAGAATTTGGCAGGCAGAAAGAGAGGAGTTAGTTACACTGGCAAGAACTCTTGTTCTAATTTTTATTATAAAACTATTTGGGTTCCAGTCTAGTCTCTTTCTTACAGCATCACTAGGGAGAAGCAGCTCACTCGCAAATGTTGCTCTCCATGCGTGAGCTGCTGATGAGAGAGAAGGGCCTGTACTTGGCAGTAAAGGATTCATACACGTGGGAGTTACAGGCATGGGGAGCAGATAATCTCTTGGATGTTTAAATTAAAAATGCATTATTTTTCAAGTTATATTTTGAAATGGTCCTTGGAGAGGGAAACTAGGAAACAAAAGTAGATTCATTTTATGTAATG
This sequence comes from Zootoca vivipara, assembly GCF_965207765.1. Classification (NCBI taxonomy): domain Eukaryota; kingdom Metazoa; phylum Chordata; class Lepidosauria; order Squamata; family Lacertidae; genus Zootoca; species Zootoca vivipara. Next base: position 31,611,414 of record NC_142591.1, read on the forward strand.
TGTATTTTTCTCAAACTACTTATGATTGCCCTAGGAGAGGAAAATTGATGGCTATAATAAAAAAAAAATCACCTGCTCATATATATCAGCTTTTGATTGTTAGTTTGGCTGTGTAAGCCTCCTATACACGTCTAGTCACAAGTAAATCCCATGGACTTCAGTGGTGTTAACTCCCAGGTAAGCAAATATAGGGTTTGCAGTCTTAGGCTTGACAGCCACTAATATAAATAAGAACATGGTTCCTAAACCCAGCCAGCTCCGAATTAGGCATTCTTGTTAAACGCTGACAAATTATTTATAGAGAGAATTTTCTCATTATACATTCAGATGAAAGGCTTTGCAGTGCCCATTGAAATGTTTTCCTAGGAATAATGGCTGATCAGGTACTCATTAGTATCATGGAGAAAAAGAAAATGTTGAAAGGTGTGGGGGGGTGAGAAAATTGATGCTTCTTAAAATGCTTTCCCTTCAGTTTAGAAACACTCATTGACTAAAAGCCTTTCTCTTTGTCCTTTGTATGGCATAATCAAAGCTATTTAAAACCGGAGCTTTACAATAAGAGCCATTTAACACCAGCAAACCATTTTAAATCTAATATTAGGACTGCATGGAAACATGTAAGAACACAATCATGTGGAGTTTGTGATACCTTTTTGTGTGCAAAACTTTTCTGTGGCGTTCAAATACCCATTTCCTGGTTTGAGCTGTGTGGCGGGTGACCCTTGCTCTGAAAAGTATGGTCAAAATTAAAGAGTTCAGGAACTCGGATCAGACCAAATTTCATAAAATCATGCACAGACTTTACTAAAACAAAACTCTACAAGAGAGAAAAACTCCAAATAATTACACATATTAAAATAGCTCAGGAGGTAAGAAAACAACAAATACTAACTTATCCAGCTAATTAACTGTTATGTACTGAGCTTGGATCCTAGAACAATAGGCAGGTAGGATCCTAGAATGCAACAACCGATTGGCCTGCAGGAGCAGACCAATAAGGCTCCAGGAGGGAAGGAGAATCAGCCAATCACACGGGACCCATTGTGTAAATAATGTGTATAAAGCCAGAGGTTTTTTGGGGGGGAATTCATTCACTGTTTGTATGAGCATGAAATCACTATGAGACTCCGAGTATATTTCATTAACATAAACACTTACACTTAATTCTCAGTAGGCTGAGCAATGGAACAAGATGCTGCCAAAAGCTCAAATAGACGTTGACCTTGGCTTGGTTGGCTGCCAAGAGCTCTCACCAATCCAGGTTTTATGGGAACTTAGACCATGGGCGTTTTACCTCTTCTACCCCGTTACCTTGTGACACCAGCCTTGAAGTCTTAATGGGAGACAGCTGTATGTATGTAAGCTCATTATTTCTGAGGTTCTATCTAACCCTGGCATCCCCAAACTGCGGCCCTCCAGATGTTTTGGCCTACAACTCCCATGATCCCTAGCTAACAGGACCAGTGGTCGGGGAAGATGGGAATTGTAGTCAAAACATCTGGAGGGCTGGATGTTTGGGGGATGCCTGATCTAACCCATTCCCATAAACTAGTCTTAAAGGGCTGATATCACCACAAGCTGTGAGATCACTGAGCTCATTGTTGTTGGGATTAATCTGAGCCAGCTTCAAAATCTGCTTTTTATGCCAAAGCACAGCTCTTTGCAACCACGAGCATGTGCAGAGTGCTAACTAGCCACAGCCAGGCATTTGAGGGACATTTATCTAGTTCAGAAGGCAGAGATGGCCGAAATCATTTAGTGCCTGGGATGGAAAGCTGAATTGGAGTCCTCATAACAGTAAAATCCTGTCACCTGAGGCAATCTGCCTCACCTTGCTACCCTTCTCAGAAGATGTGGCTTCAGATATAGTTCTGCCCTGGTGCCCAGGCTAGGGTATGCAGATAGGGTATTTTTTTTCTTTTGTTTAAAGCAAAAATTACGATCATTACAAAAGAAAGAAAATATTTTCTTTCTATATATACCATACTATCAAGCATCCATATACAAAAGTTAATTGTGCTTTAAGAAACATTATGTAACTTATTGGGTGCCTTTAGTTACTGTTATATATTAACTCGAATGTAAAAATTACATGAGTGAAAACAACATACAAGGTTGAACATTGCCTAAGAATTTTACATTCCAATACTTAACCAACTCAATTTTTCAGTAACTTTGATGCAGCTTTAATAGTAATGTGGAAGGCAAATTGCAGAGCTGGCCACCATCAGGAAGTGTTCCTGGTCGATCCTACCAAAGGAGAGGCACATTGGGCAGACAAAATGGCTCCAGGTTTGAGCTCTCACATCTGTAAACCAACCTGAGCTTGTTCCAAGAGGGTCACTGGCCTCAATGCCAAGTTCATTGTGAATATTTCCCTTGGTCTTTCAGACCTGAGATTATCAGGGTCAGCACAAGCAGCACTGCCAAAAAGGGAGACTTGCACAAAATATATCCTCTTCTCCAGGTAGAGGGCAAGGTGTTGTTACCTCTTTCTTGTAGCTGCTTACAGCTTCTGATTTGTGCATATAATGCTACAAGCAGCTGCGAGGAAGGTGTCACACTCTGGGTATAGGAAGAGGTTTGGTATATGGCACAAATGCACCAAGCAATAGCTGTTGCTACAAAAAAATGACAATCATGAAAGAACTATATAAATATAATTGGATTGAATTGATGATGTTCACACAGCATCCCTTCGGGCTAAATGGGAGGGGGGGCCTGGGCTGAGCCGCTGCACAGCATGGCAAGTTCATTAATATTGCAAAGCTACAGGCATACGAAGGATGCTAGTTTGAAGAGTCTCAATAGTAACATAATTAAAAGCACAAGCTTTTTTATGCTGTTTCAATGTATTACTAACTACGATAGTTTTCATTTTGTTGTAGATTTAACATGGCCGTTCTGCTAAGCAAATGGTAGCGGTTTTGCATGACACTGAACACATTATCATACCAGGTTAACCAGTGGCACAGGAAACCATGGTTTGTGCTCATATTGAAGTGATCCCTATATTTTGAGCCCTATATTTAGACATAAAATGGCAGCAACGGGGATGAACGCGTTTGAAATTTCCCCTCACAATACAATGTAGTTCAGCTGCGTGGAATAAATTCTCATGGATATGTTTTTATCATTAATTACTACCTTGTGTTTTAAAAAGAATAATTTTAAACACCCCAAAATACTTTACACATAAAAATAACCATGGAAACCAAGCAGGCATGGGCAAGCTTCCGCCCTCCAGATGTTTTGGAACTACAATTCCCATCATCCCTAGCTAACAGGACCAGTGGTCAGGGATGCCTGAGCTAAAGCAAACATATCACAGGTACACAATGAAAAATAATTTAACAAATTAGCTGCTGAAAACAGAATTGGATAGGGCAGGGAGTGTTGACCTGCCTTTAAAATGTTAGCTCAGCCATAAAGACCAGTGATACTTGATTGAAATGTTTCTGATTTCAATTTCTGATTAACGACATCTAAATAAACAAAAATAATAAAATACTACATACCCTGAGGTTATGACTACATGTTTATACCGGATCAAATAACCACTGAGAGTAATCCACTGAGAGCAGTCAAGTACAACATTCCTTGTTTTCCTAGAGTGGACATGCAAGGGAATGTTTGGTCCAGCCAGTCAAAACTTCCTGTTCCTCCTGGCCTGCAGCATCCTTTCTTGCATGTGACTAGTGGGTGGGCGTGATCTTTCCAGACCTGGTAAAAGGTCAAGGCATGCTGCCACTCTCTCTCTTTTCCATCTTCCTTTCGTCCTGCGAACTTCCTGGAATGAACTGCTGACTGCCAGCCAAACAGTCCTCCAGATCATCTTTCTTATGGGATAAACCTGTTAGTATAAGTTTGTAACTTTAAGCCTTAAGCCTGCCTTCAGGGATCACACTGTGCTCTGCCTGATCATGAGTAAACTTTCTTTTTGTTACTTATGAATAAGACTGTGGTGTATTTATTCTTTTAGGAGGGATTCAAGGGGTCTTACCAGGAAAATATTAGAACACATTTCAATCTGGACAAGCCAGACTGAATTGTGTATTGTCTTAAGAAACTCACACGAGTTTGCAACAAATTTTCTGCTGTGAAAAGGGGAATGCACCCTGCTAAGTAAAGGAATTTTCTGGCACAAGTTAGGAAGGATATTAATAAACAATATATCCTCTCCTGCCACCCTGAACATTCCTACAAAGACTGAATGCAGAAAGTGACAAGATACTGTCTAATTGGGATTGAACCAAGGGTTCCCTTCCTCCCATTAAAATAATATTTCTCAGATATAAGGAGGGAAGCTTGGGATCCAACCCACAACCCTTGAGAGACACAGAGGATGTTATATTAACAGAGACATTCTCAATTTGCTGATAAGGAGAGAAATGACAGGAGTCCAAGCAAGGAAAGAGAAAATTGCAGCAAACAAAGCAAGAGATGGCCATGACACGACTAAGGTTTTATATTATGCCTGCCTCATGTGAGGAACAGAGTCCTTGAAGGGTACTTTTAATTCACTTCAGTGAGGGTTAGAGTCAGGTGAACAATGAATTGCTGTGCAAATTCTGTACTGACAAGATAATAGAATTGGAAGTGAGAAGCACAGAGACTGAGCTGGAAGTTAAGCCAGAAGAAGGCTCTCCTCAGAGATTTTCCTGAAGTAAAAAAATTATGTACGGGAATGCCGCTGTGTAAAATCTCTCCATTTTTCAAGTCAGGATGGCTGAGAAGAACATATAATCTCCATATTTTCAAACTGCATTGTACATTTAGTCCTCCGGAATACCATTTGATTTCACGGCTCATTTTTAATGCAGTCAAAAGGTGGCAGGTTGCTGGTTTAGCTCCAAAACACCTTGAAGTTGAAGTGCGATTACAGCATCAGACTCAGGTTAACAACTTCCATTCACCAGCTTTAGAAGCCAAAGAATGTTAGGATAATTGTGCTGTGCGGCAATTACAACTAATTATTGTTGTTGTCGGTTTTAACAAAGAATATCTCCAACTTCATTTTAACTGTAGGCAGAAATAATACGTTTCAGTGGAATTAACTGAAGGTTGCTCTTTAAAAAGCAGAATGAGGCTTTATTTTAATGCAGTCAGACAGAGTACATTATGAACTGACAAAAGGAAGAAACTATATGAGAAAGTTGAGTAAGAAAAACAAAGTTCTTTAAAACAGCATCATCGTTGCTGTAAGCCACCCTGAAAACTCAGCTACAGGAAGGCCAGCAAATATTATTAACAAATAAATATTACTGGTTATGGCTGCCGACTGCCCATTCTTTTGTTAGGCAGGTTGCTGGTTACTAGCAGGAGCTAATGGTTAGGAATTGTTCTTCTGCTCCTTGGGAATGTCTCTGAATTTTTGAATGAGATACTCATCAGAACTAGAGGAAAGGGTGAGGGCAACATTGTTGGCTCCAGTGAAATGGGGGCCTTGCACAACCCTAATGTTTAATAAGTGCTTTAAAGCATAATTTGGTCAGCGGTGAGACAGAGGGGTGGTGGTGGTGGAGACAATTCAGACAGGAACTCTTGTCTGCATCGTCTACTTTATCCCCCTCACAACCACGTGTTTAATTAGGGTTTTAAACTATAATTAAACTTACAATTGGCAATGGTGGAAGGACACTGCTCCCTCTTTTGACAGCACCAGATCGTTCTGCATGGACCTAACCTGGGGGTCCAGGCCTGCCTATGCAAATCTGGGATCAGCCCAACTTGACTCAGTTTGGTTCAGGATCTGGGATTTGTTTGGACCAGATGCAGAGCTATACATTTCACCTCTTGTGGATCTGAGAATTAAACTTAAAATGAATAGAATTAAATTGTGCTTCCCTTTAGCTTGAAACATTCACACATGGCACAAATGCTGCCCGAGAGGCACATTTAAGCTTCTCACACTTATTTCAAGCCATAATAATCCAGCTTTTATATATCACTAATAATATTCATACATAATATTATTTTAAAGCTGGCTCTTCTCTGGTTGGCTTTCTTTATGAACAAGGAGCCTTTAACTACGGTAGGAAAGTGTTGAGGGAGGTGGTAATCCCTTTGGAATTTTTTCAGAGAACCATCCTTGATCATTCTCCTGCTGATCACATTTGCAGGTGTCAGAAAGATTGATGAGATCATAAATAATAAGGGTTATACGTGAGAGGTCTGAACTGTGTTTCAAAATGGCCACAGCCAAATATAGCCAAGGTCATACAGGCCAAGAAAGTAACTCCGTCCAGAGTTCTTACCTCTAACTTACCTGTGTAATTGATGTCGCTGCTTTGCCAGCATTCTGAAGGCTTTTGAGGTTAAGGAAGGAGATGTCAGAATCAGGCCACATTATAGGGCCATCAAAACTTCCCATAGGTAGTGTCTGGCAATGGTGGAGACCATTGTTCTGTTCCATTTCACTTCTGTTCACCTGAATATGGTTATGGCTTGAGTTACTTTCTGCTTGGGCACAATTTTTTTTGCGAGGGGTGTTCCAATCCCAAACTACATACTCTTCAATGTTTCTCTGCTAGAAATAGGGACATCCTATTCCATAATAATAATTTTATTATTTATACCTTGCTCATCTGACTGGGTTGCCCCAGCCACTTCTGGGTGGCTTCCAACATACTGTACATCAAAACATAATAAAACATTAAACTTTTTTTTAAAAAAAATATTCCCTATACAGGGCTGCCTTCAGCTGTCCTCTAAAAGTTGTATAGTTACTTATCTCACATAACTCCATACCCTCCAACATTTCTTCGATCAAAATAAGGGTATTCTACAGAAAAGTGGGACATTCCAGGATCAAATCAGAAACCAGGATGGCTTCTGTAAATCTGAGAACTGCCCCTGGAAAACAGGGACACCTGGAGGGTCTGATATTAACAAATCCAGGTTGCACAATTATAGCTGACTGGGAGCAACAAACCCGCTTCAGCAAAAGATTGGACTTTTTACAATGGTGGAAAGTGATGGCTAAATGCCCTGGAAAGGGTAGGCTAACACTTGCTTTGACACAACCTTATCTGAACTTCCCAACAAGTCAAGATGCATACTCAATAAACAGGTCTTCTGGAAGCACCTCTTTTGTGCCATTGCAGCACACAAAGGAGCAAGCTACCTGACCTGCTCACTTAAAAACAAAAACAAAAAAGTCAGGCACATTAATACAGAGTAAAGGGGCACAAGGATGTGGGCTCAGGCCTTTGCCTGTTGTCCGAAGAACTAGACTGACCACAGTTCTAGTTACAGGTAGGTAGCCGTAGACTGACCACAGTAGACTGACCACAGTATTAGAAGTAAATGACCTTCATTAATTGATGAGAGTCACTACCCAAAACTAAACAAGCAGGATGACAATCAAAACCTCACCTTAATATCCTGGCTCACAATAGCTTGAGGCAAAAGTCTTTTGCTCATTTTCTTTGAATGTTAAGAACTTTCCCCTAAGCAGTTTCTCCCTGCTCTAATTGCTGTGAGGTGGATATCAATTTAGTTCCACACAAATGAATTCATCGAGGTGGGGCCTGAAAAACAGGGCTTTCAACCTCCTGCCTGTCAAATGTTTAAAAGAACTTGTTCCCTCTGTGATAACTTTTTATTAGCACCACACGCTTCACTCTGCGTAGAGCTTTTAAAGAGCGGAATATTCTAGAAGTCCAGCTGACCAAAGGTATAATGAGATCTCTAAATGCACGGTGCTACAGGAACTCTAGTTAAATCCCGAATGAGAAACCATCATAATTAAGCCGTGATGCAGAAATGGCCCTGTTTGTTGTGTGTAGAACATAAGATTGCTACTTTGTTTAGGGGCTGAAAAAGAAAATTAAGGTAGTAAAAGTCATGGCACAGTGAGTGATTGGTATCGCTGGACTCTGACAATGCTCACTTAAGTCCTGAAGTTAATGACCCAAATGGCACTTAAACCACAGAGGAGTCATTGGTTGTTAGCTATAATGTTCGGCCTCAACCAGAAAGTTGCCCTTTCCCAGTTTTTTTATTACATTATGATTTCCACCCACCAGCATTACAAGGCTAAGAGCATTACATTAGATTGAACTGGTGAGGGGAAATATTACATATAAAGCAGGGCCATACTCTGATTTCCACCCCCCTCCCAGTAGAATTCTCTTTTTGTGTGTGTGAGTCCACTGGAAAGTATTTCATAGTTCATTAGGCATGTTATTAATATACTGCTGGCCAACTCTGCTTAACTGCTGCTACTGAGTTAATAACTATAACCATATTCTGTATAATGACATAAGTACTTTGGGAGATTATGTGTGGGATAAGAGCAGCAGGGTGATCGGCCGGATGTTTTAAATTATTAGCTAGGGTCTTGAATCCATTAGAGAGCCTGTAGCAGAGAGAACCAAAATACAATTCTACAAAAAGTTAGTTTTCAGTAAGAATCTAGTGCAACAATAAAAATGTAAATGGTTGAACACTTTGAAATACAAAAGCAGGAAGTGCATTGCTATAGGAAGCCATTTGTCCTCTCTATTGTCAACTAACCTTTGCTCAGAGCAGGCCCCTTGAAATGAATGGACCTAAATTAGTCATTGTCATTGATTTCAGTGGGTCTACTCTGTGTACAAGTTTGTTGACTGCAACCCAAAAACCTTAGCAGGGCAATGAAAGCAATCTGTGCAGGGCACACACCAAATGTCACCCTCTTAAAAGGACCGTAACCACGACAAAGCTGTGCCACCAACCCCTAATTCAGACACTCTCTCCTGAAGGATACCATGGTCAATGGTATCAAAAGCCACAGAGAGGTTGAGGAGAATTAACAGGGACATATTTCCCCTGACTCTCTCCTGACAGAGGTCATCATTCAGGGTGACCAAAGCAGATTCTGTGCCAAAACCAGGCCTAAACCCTGATTGAAATGGATCTAGAAAATCAGTTTCCTCCTGGATCTGATCTACAACAACCCACTCAAGAAACCTGCCCAAGAAGGAGAGATAGACAACTGGCCAGTAGTTGCTTAGATTTTCCAAATCCAGGGAGTGGTTTTCCTCTGCTTCATTCAAGCAGGCAGGGATCACCCCCTCTTCAAAGGAGGCATTAATCACCTCCCTGGCGCAGGCAGCTGTCCCCTCCCTGCTAACTTTTATCAGCCAAGAGGGGTAAGGGTCCAGAGCGCCAGTGGTCACCCTGACTAATCCAAGCACCTTGTGCACACCCTCAAGCCTTACTAACTGAAACTCACCCAACGCAACAGAACTAGACAGTGCTCTGGAGACTCCTGGAGATTCATTTGCTGTAACAGCAGAGTCAAGGTCCTGATGGATGCAAATTATTTTGCCCTCAAAACCCTTTGTGTCATGGAGACTTGGATCGGGAGACCTCAGTACCCTGTGGAACATAGATGGGTGCCAGAATTGCTGCTGGATGAGCGGCCAATGGGAGAGCAGGAAGACAGCATGGAATACCAGGAACACAGGGAAGAAGGGGTTGCACAACCCTTCAGCAGAGAGTGGGCTAAGAACCTGGAGGAACATGACACCCCGCCCCTGCTGTCTCCAAGGGCCAGGAGGAGGATTAGGATGGCAGAACAGCTGGGACTGCCAGTAGGCAGGAGTGCAATATTGAGAGTGCATGACTCATCACCTAAAGGTAATTAAGATCCAGGCCAGAACTTAAAACCAACAGAGTCAAGACCCAGGTGGAGAGTATCTGCCCAGCAACTAAGGGCTATGTAAGAGCAGAGGTAGTAGGCACTCAGGGTTGCTACAACTTTCCGGGTTGGGCACTTGCCCCATCCAACAGTTGCATGGAAGGGGATGTTGGAGGCCAACCGAGGCAGCTACAACAAAGGGAAGCAAGAAGAAAATTGCCTGAAAAGCAAAGGAGTGCATGGGCTATGCCAGGGAGCTTCTGTGATGCCAGATGGCGAGAGCAGGCAAAGGCAAGAGGTACTTTGGGAGAACCATTGTTGCTGACATCTAGGAACCACCAGGAGCAGAGAACTGCTGCATAGCTAGCCACTGCATAGAAGCCACCAAGCCTGGTGTTGGGATTGAAGACATGGCCTGGGTGAGTACAGCACGTCACCCACTGACCTCAGCTCTCAACGGCCTCTGGGACACTTTGCAAACAAGTCACAGTGAACTACCTGTCACCTCCTTCAGGCCAAGACCTGCATGAGTCTACATAACAGTGGAATTCATCAGAACAGAGCTCCATATTTGAAGGCATCCTTTGCATTAACTTTTGATAACTTTACTATTTAGGTATGGTAACCAGAAAGTGAGATACTTGCGGAGGAGGAACTCATTCCAGTTCTGATGCATTGTGATGCATAATAAAGGTATATGTCAGATAAGAAAAAAATATTTAACGAGGCTGTGATGACTAAGAGAAAAAGATAATCTATTCCTTTTTTCCACTTTTTTTTGAGAAAAAAAACACCATACTACCGGGTTTCAAATAATATTACCAAAGTAAGTCTCTGTTAAGCAAAAGAACTAGAATAAAATCTGGCAAATAAAATCAAATTGTTTAAAAACCAAGCTGTGGCCTAACTGGATTGTGAATTAGGGTTTTAGGAACATGAATAAGCGGAAGTTGATACCACCATCTGAAATGCTTCAGCATTTAACCTCTTATACAAACTAAGACAAGATGTCTGCTTCTGCACAAGAGAAGCCATTAATATAAGGGCCAAGACCTATTTCCATGTTTTTGCTGAAGGTAATGTCCTCCCCCCCCCCCAGATTTGTCCCAATATGGAGAAGGATGAATTAGGGATGAACCACCTGTTTTCAAATACATCGAAGAACCTAACAAAAACTTCTGTTCTAAGGGAATATGCAAAACGTTTAGCAATAGGGATATGCATTGTCAGAAGAAGGTTTTCTGGTAGCCTGCTGCATTTGAGTTCCACCACTGACAAATGATTGTGTCATGGAAGAGCAAGGGATGGACCACTCGGTCATTTAAGATCAGGGCTCCCTTCCTTTGCTTTTGTGAACATTTTGTTGAGGTTCTCATTTCCCTTGCCACTGCCATCTGAGAGCCATTGAAAGCCAATGTGGAGTAGTGCTTAGGGTGTTGGACTAAGACCGGGAAGACCAGCCATGAAGCTCACTGGGTGACCTCAAGTGAGTAGGATGGAAACATGGATGGACGTAGCTTGCTCATCCCCCCTTTCTCCCCCCCACAGCATTCTAAACACAAACAAAAAGTAGTAGCTACGGGTCAGACTGTGTACCTACGGGACTGCCTCTCCCGGTATGACCCACAGAGGACATTACGGTCCACAAATAATAACATATTGGAAATCTCGAGTCACAAGGTGGCTAGGCTGGCCTCGACCAGGACCAGGGCCTTCTCAGTACTGGCCCCGACCTGGTGGAACGCTCTGTCCCAGGAGACTAGGGCCCTGCGGGATTTGTCATCTTTTCGTAGGGCCTGCAAGACAGAGCTGTTCCGTTTGGCCTTCGGACTGACGCAGTCTGACGCCACGGTTACCCTCCCCTAAGGTTTTATTTTATAATGGTTTTATCTTATTCGTAGATTTTTAATTTTAAAATTGAATTTTAACATTGTATTAATCTGTGTTTTAACTGAATTGTTTCTTTTATATTTGTGTTGATATTATTTGTTGTTAGCCGCCCTGAGCCCGGTATTGACTGGGAAGGGCGGGGTATAAATAAAAATTATTGTTATTATTATTATTATTAGTTCTTCAACTCGACACATAGTGAAGTTACAGAATTTGCTGCCACAAAATATGGTCATGGCCTGCCATGTAAAAGGGGTGTAGACAAATTCATGACGGATAAAGCTATCAATGGCTCCAAGTCACGAGGGCAGACTTCTGCAGCCTGTTTTACCCATGTACACTCCCCACCCCCACCCAATGCAGGACCCTGGAAGGTCAGGGCAGACATATAAACCTCTGACTCGACAGGACTTCTTCTTAGAAAGAAAAATAGTTCAATGAATTTAAAACTGAGGCTGGTGAATAAAACTCTTACAGAAAAAAAGAGAGTTAGTGGTCCTTTCTCAAGAATGGAATACATGAGCTAATGGGCTTTTCTTTTTTTGATATGTGGTACTTTATATATATATAAAGAGAATATTTGAAATTGTTAGCGACTATAGCTATTGTTTGGAGATGAGGTGGGGGAGGGGGAGGCTGGCTTTAAAAGCTTCCATTTTGCCCAGTAATGTTGCTGTTTGTCAAAATAGTACATGCTGTAATAATGCAATCCACAGAAGTGCTTATAGGGTTTCCAGCACTCAAGAATTACAGCACCCAGAATAGAAACAGCAATAGCAATCTTGTTACATCTTCACAGAGAAGTGCCCTGATTAATTTGTTGTTGCCTGCATGTGTGTAGAGCATACTGAGGGAAAGAAAATGGATGTACTAAGATGGTGTTCTGTTCAGAAAATGAACTGGTACCCTGTTTCCCCGAAAATAAGACATACCCATAAAATAAGCCGTAGCAGGATTTCTAAGCATTTGCGCAATATAAGCCATACCCTGAAAATAAGACATAGTGATAGGCGCAGTTCTGGGGGGCGCCAAGGAAGAGGCGAGGCTGCACGCGTAGTAAGAAACAAGACATCCCCTGAAAATAAGCCATAGTGTGTCTTCTTGAGGAAAAATAAATATAAGACAGTGTCTTATTTTCGGGAAAACACGGTAGGTGACAGTTCCCCTCAGGCACCCAGTTCTACAGCCTAGGGTTGGAATAGCCAAGTGGTGCCTGCCAAAAGCTGCTCAACAACTCTCACGTGCCACAGCCAGCATGGCCAATGATCAGGCAAAATGGGAGTTGTAGTCCAACATAACAGAGGGCAGCCCTGGCCAAGGCCTAGCTCTGGTCAACCCTTAGATATTTGAAGCAATATATATTGGCATGCCTCTCCCAGTAAGAACCTATCCAGCTTCTTTGGTCTTCATCCATCCCATTATCTGGGTGCTACCTCTGAGGGCAGTTCAGAGGCTGGTGGCAAGGAGAGGGCCTTTTCAGTTGTAGCTTCCTGTTTCCGGAACACTCTCCCCAGTAAGTTTCATCTGGCACCATCATTAACAACCTTTTGGCTCTTCTCTTCTCTCAAGCGTTTGACGGATTGTAATAAATGCTCTGTTGCTTGTTGATAAAATGTTTCATGCTTCTGAAGTTCTGCTATTTTGCTGGTTCTGTTTATAGGTCACTGTAATGGATTTATTGCAATGTATCATTTCTGACATTAAGTTATGCCTTTGGCTTGTAATCTTTCGTAAATCGCCAAGAATATATATATATATATTGAGAGAGAGAGAGAGAGAGAGCGCAACTAATACCGTAAGACAACTAACTAATAATACAAATTTGCCAAATGAACTTGTAAAAACCGCCATTTCTCAGTCCTGGCTCTCCATATTTAAAACAGGGGTAATATAGTTTTAATTACTATGCAGAGTGGCTGGTGGAAAGAATGAAGCAAACAATAAAGCAAAGTAATTTGCTTGATTAAATTCTATAAATGATTCATACAAATTAATGTAGAATTTAATGCCTCCCAATTAGCTCCTAAAATATTTGCTGTTGAAAATTAGCAGCATTTTTATGGCTGCTTTGGAAGTATGTTTAACTGAAAAGTCAAGTGCCTGGATGGAGGATTTTTAATAAGACAAATTCGCTGCAGAGCAGTTCCTGGAAAATGGCTTGCCAAAGCAAATGTCAGGCAGCCTTGGCTCCTGTTTGCACTGGCAGACAGCATTCCTTCCTCATGTCTCTTGCAAATGTTCTGTATCAGGCAATGAAGTAGTCCTTCTCTAACAAATGCAAGGGTGCTCTGATGAATTAAGCCATCGTCTTCATCTAGCAGCAAATCCTGTGCTGCTTCTACACCCATTCCGGCATCCACATGTACAGAAATAGAAACAATTATCCTTTTCTTTCAACTGCTTGGCCATCATTCCTTTATGCACTTAGTGTGGTGTAGTGGTTAAGAGTGGTAGACTTGTAATCTGGGGAACCGGGTTCGCGTCTCTGCTCCTCCACATGCAGCTGCTGGGTGACCTTGGGCTAGTCACACTTCTCTGAAGTCTCTCAGCCCCACCCACCTCACAGGGTGTCTGTTGTGGGGGAGGAGGGGAAAGGAGATTATTAGCCGCTTTGAGGCTCCTTCGGATAGTGATAAAGCGGGATATCAAATCCAAACTCTTCTTCCTCTTCTCTTCTTATTTATTTATTTTAGGTCACAATCACTAGTTGTATCATGCATAAATCCTTTAGGTGCGCTGCATTGTCATTCACAGAATGACAGAATTATAGAATCATAAAATTGGAAAGTACCCTAAGGGTCGTGTAGTCCAACCCCCTGCAATGCAGGAATCTCAACTACATCATACATGACAGGTGGCCATCCAATCTCTGCTTAAAAACCTTCAAGGAAGGAGAGTCCACCATCTCTTGTGGACATCTGTTCCACTGCTGAACAGCTCTTATTGTCAGAAAGTCTTTCCTGGTGTTTAGTCAGAATCTCCTTTCTTGTAACTTGAATCCATTGGTTTGGGTCCTAGCCTCTGGAGCAAGGGGAGAAAAAGTTTGCTCCATCTTCCATGTGACAGCCCATTAGTTATTTGAAGATGGCTACTATATTGCCTCTCAGTCTCTTCTTTACCAAGCTAAACATACCCAATTCCCTCAACCATTCCTCATAAGGCTTGGATCCAGACCCTTGATCATCTTGATCACCCTCCTCTGCACATCTTCCAGCTTGTCAATATCCTCCTTAAATTATGGTACCCAGAACTAAACACAGTACTCCAAGTGAGGGCTGACCAAGGCAGAACAGAGCAGGGCCAGATCTTTCCTTGATCTGGACATATTCTACACAACACGCCCATAGAAGGATCATGCCCGTTTTGTATCCTCTGTAATCCTTCTGCCCCAACAACTGTTCTTGTTACCTGTAATGTTTCATTATAGCTAGTGGGGAGAATAAAGTAGCACATGAAGACAAAAAAAAAAGGAGGGTGTTAATATGCATCAAAGTTACTTGAGGAAAGCCAAGGCTTTGCTGAGTTTTGAATTTTGAGTAAAATAAAACAACTACTTAAAAGGAATTCAAATTAATTATATAGTTCAAAGTCAGGGGATGTTCAGACTAATCAGATTATGATGTAACTATCTCAGTACAAGGCCTAGAGGCTGAAAAATTATTGCAAAGCAATGGTTTGGTGGATGACTTCTAACAGATGACAGCATAGTGAATTACTTCTGGTGGTGTTGTTTAGCATCCCACAGTTTGGTCAGACTCACGGTGGCTTCAAGAACACTGTACAACCATCTCATCTTCTGTCATCCCCTTCTCCTTGTCCCCTCCATCTTTCCCAACATCAGGGTCTCTTCCAGGGAGTCTTCTCTTCTCATGAGGTGGCCAAAGTATTGGAGCCTCAGCTTCAGGATCTGTCCTTCCAGTGAGCACTCAGGGCTGATTTCCTTCAGAATGGATAGGTTTGATCTTCTTGCAGTCCATGGGACTCTCAAGAGTCTTCTCCAGCACCATAATTCAAAAGCATCAATCCTTCAGCCTTCTTTATGGTCCAGCTCTCACTTCCATACATCACTACTGCGAAAACTGCAGCTTTAACTATACGGACCTTTGTAGGCAAGGTGATGTTTCTGCTTTTTAAGATGCTGTCTAGGTTTGTCATTGCTTTTCTCCCAAGAAGCAGGCGTCTTTTAATTTTGTGACGGCTGTCACCATCTGCAGTGATCATGGAACCCAAGAAAGTAAAATCTCTCACTGCCTCCATTTCTTCCCCTTCTATTTGCCAGGAGGTGATGGGACCAGTGGCCATGATCTTGGTTTTTTTTTTTTAATGTTGAGCTTCAGACCATATACTTCCGGTAAAACATGCTATTATAACAGTTAACAACAAAGAAGCACACTACAAATCATTCTTGGAATGTCACCCATAATAGTTCTTCAACTCTAGTCCAAATTTTCTTTCGAGACCACAGAAACAATAGCAGTTAAATGTTGAATAAGCAGAGGTTTCTTTGGCATGTTCACATCATGCTAAAGAGGCAAGCCTTTTCCCCAGTTCAAATTATTACCCACACTAGGCCTCAATAAGGAGAAAAGACTTGCTGTTCTTTAAAATGACATCTCAGTAAGCGTGCAGTGCTTAAATAAATCATTCCATGATAATTTTCTAGAGCAGCCTGCCCACATGATTTCCTTCTCTGTCACACAGACTGCTGGAAAATATATCTATCTATCTATTTTTACATTTCAAAATGTAAGTTCCAATCTGCTTGTTTTTTTTACATTCCATGCATTGAGACATATAGCCAGTTTTACAAAAGAAGCTCTTAATTTCTGCTCCACCTCTCCAAAAAGAAGCAAATTATAGCTCTTAGGTTAGGCCCTGATGTGCTGCTTTCCTTGTGATTTGTGCTTGTGCAAACTGAATTTTATCAGGTGTTCTCTCTCTATTAATGCTCTGTTTTGGAGGTATTTTACAGTGAACACAACAAGTGTATATCTATTCAATCATTTAATAGTTTAATAATACTGTAAGTACTGTAGATAAATTTGCCTCCACATTCTCAGGCGAGTGGGGCCATGGAAGCCAGCCTTGCCCTGTATGTTCCCATCCCCATTGACTCTGTCTGTCTCTGACTTCTGTGCTTTGAGAATCATAGAGGGGTATAGCTGGAAGGGACCACAAGGGCCATCTAGTCCAATGCGGGAAGCTTTTTGACCAATGTGTGATTCGAACCCACGGCCCTGAAATTAAGAGTCATATGCTCTACCGGCTGTTTCCATTTGTGTGAAGGATTCTTAAGGTCCTCGGCTGAAATAGTGTGGAGATTCCCTTAGTCTTCCCACTAAACATGTTGTGGAAGGAGGAGCGCTGGTAGGGATATTGGGGACAGAGTTAGTATAGATGAACACGCCTATTGGTGTCCCTATTTTCCAGGGGCGTCCCTGAATTAGAGAAGCCGCCCTGGTCTCTGATTTGATCCTGGAATGTCTCACTTTTCCTTAGGATGTCCCTATTTTCACTGGAGAAATGTTGGAGGGTATGAAGTTATCTGACCCATGAAGACAATACTGTACAGTCACACCTCGGGTTACAGACACTTCAGGTTGCGTCTTTTCGGGTTGTGCACCGTGCAAACCTGGAAGTACCTGAACGCGTTACTTCCAGGTTTCGGCGCTTGCACATGCGCAGAAGTGCTAAATCATGCTTTGCACTTGAGCAGATGCACCAAATTGCGACCCATGCATGCACAGACGCGGCATTGCGGGTTGAGAACATGCCTCCTGCATGGATCACATTCGCAACTTGAGCGTTCACTGTACAGGGAAGTTTTTTTTTAATGTGAAAGTTTTATATATATTGGAAGCTGCCCAGAGTGGCTGGGGAAACCCAGTAAGATGTGTGAGGTATAAATAGTAAAATTATCATTATGGAATGGGACATCCCTATTTTCATCGGAGAAAGGTTGGAGGCTATGCACCCCCAGCCTCCCATTCATCCAGGTTAAAGTTATATCTTGCAGTTACCCTTACCCAGGTCATTGTCCCATTGTTTTCCTTTCATCTTCAGACTCTGTAATTTTCTTTCATTGAAAATAAATAAATAAATCTGAGCATGCACTTTCTCACTTATTCACTCGTCCATACCAATAGATACCTCTTTCATTTGTTTTGTTTTGATTTTGTACTTGTTTATCTATTGCACAGGCCCAGGTCTATTCATAGCTATCAAGTTTTCCCTTTTCTCACGAGGAAGCCTATTCAGCATAAGGGAATTTCCCTTAAAAAAAGGGAGAACTTAACAGCTATGGGTCTATTTCATTTTCTGTTACGCCTTCCCCCTATGGCAGCCATTTTGTGACTGGTGCCTACAGAACTTCCTCAAAATTCAAAATGTTCCCACTGGCCGAAAAAGACTGGTGACCCCTGGGCTATTTGTTTAACTGCCCCATCGCTCTGAACGTCTTTACTAGTATCGTTGAAATACCTTGGTCTATGATACAAAAAATGACTGGACTATTTACTTGCTAGCAATAACAAGCATGCTATGCAGATTATGGATTTCTTTGCTTTGGCTCTGACAACAGAACTTTATTCAAAGCCATGCACTTGACTGCCACTTGGAATAACCTTGAGTTTGCTTTAATGGGAGTCAGCTTTGGGTTGTATTTTTATGAATATGTCACTTTAAAGTTCCATGTTCTGCTACTGTTCTTTCTGAAGCTGGGCCATCTGCCTTGAATTCAGAAGAAGCCAGAGTCTTCAGTACTTCGTGACCTCATCCTGTACTTATAGAAATCTTGTCTTTGTGCAAAACACTACAATGATTTAAGCTTTAAAAGAGAGAGCCTGCCAAGACCTCAAAAGTACTGGAAGTATGAAAAACGGTATAATTACACATGAGGGGAGATTGCCAGGTAAATTAACTCTTTACGTCTCCTGTCTTCCAAACCTGCTTATAAACTCCACCAAAGCATAGCAACACAGTCCTGCTTTTCTTTATCAAGGAGGCACAGCTATATTTAGACAGATTCTAATGGAAAAACAAAATGTTAATGCAGAACAAAACATAAACGCAGAACCTAATTCTGCTTATTGTTATCTAGGGGATGTGGCAATCTGCTGAGGGTCTCCTCATGTTTTGCAATTTGTGGGGCTTGGTGGAGACAGAAGGGGAAGTTGCTTGTCTCCCCACAAGCTATAATGCAGAACATGGTCTCACTGTTTATTTATATCCCATTTTTTCCTCCAAGGAATTCAAGGAGACGTACATGGGTTTCCCTCCAGATTTTATCCACCTGATGACCCTGTGAGGTAGGTTAGAGGATAGTCACTGGTCCAGAATCACTCCACAATACTTATTGGCTGAGTTTGGCTTTGAAACAATGGTCCCCCAGTCTTTTCTCGCACTCTGTGGCATGTCCCTGCTCGCTCATTACTTATTTCCCTTGCTTACCAATTCCTATGGTTCCTTTATTTAGTACCGGATGCCAGAAGAAAGTGGATGAGGGATAAATAAAAGAAGAGGGCAAGAAGATGGTTGCAGTCCAACCACTTCACTCTAGCCTTGACAAACTTATTCCCCTCCTTTGCCTTTTTCCTTCCATCTCCCCCCTTTCCTTGTATGTCTTGCATTTTTAGTTTGTAAGCCCAGTGGCAAGGTCTGTCTCTTATTACCGCTAGTGCTGTGAGCAATAGTAGTCGCAAAAGCAGGATAAAAATTAGAGGTATGAAAAGGCATTGTTCTCCAGGCCATCCTGTATTTGTCACATGCAGCATCGTTTCCATTCTGCCGCAGCTTGTCTTCTGCTAACAACTACTGTATGTTATTAATCTTAGTGTCTGCTGTGGCAAAATTACATAACTTGCGCAATCAAGTACATAACTTACAAGGCCATTATGACATTATTCCATTCCATTCATTTCAGCACAAAAGACACACAATGCAAATGGGAGGGCATGTAATCAATTACATATCGCTTGCAGATTGAAATCAACAGCAGCAGCAGCAACACTACCACCACCACCGTTAATACCAATTGTGTTCACTGGGTTGATTTCTGTTCTGGACATGAGATGAATAACTGAACATTGACAACTTCCACTCTAGTTTCCATTTTCACCAGAATTGTCTGGCATCCCTAATAAAAAAGTAAGCAAATAAACAAAATTATAAAGCTTAGGAAAGGATGTGATTAACTTCTTTTGGCTAACAAGATGAACTGGTTACCTAACCTCTCTGCAGTTTGGGTCACCAAATACTTGAAGGAAGGACAGACTGCAGCAATGAAGCATTTTTGTTAGCTCTGCTCCACAGGGTAGCTATTTCATCTCTCAGTATCTTTCCCAGTTGCAGTTTTTGAAAGCTCACTGCAGGAGATGTGTCTCATTCTTCCTAGAGTTGTAAATTCAGGCTTTCCGTCCAAGCTTTCCATCTTTTTTTGTTTTGTTTTTGTTTTGCTTGATTGTTCAAATCATGGGCACTCTCCTGCTTATCTTTTACTACAAACCATAACTGCAAACGTAGGAAAAAGAAAAGGCTGTGTTTGCCTTTTTCTTTCCTTCCTGAATTCACTCTCCTTGGTCAGATGATGTAGCTGGAAGTTTTTTTTTTCTTTAATATAAATATTTAAAGCGTGAATACAGCTGAAGTCTACATAATGGCCAATACACCAGTATGCCTAATGGGGAGGACATACTTTGCAGAGTTGCACAAACAGAATATGAAACTTAGCACACACAACCATATGAAAAGAGTTTGTCTGAGATGGAGGGGAGTGGGGAAGGCAGCTGGGGGCTGATTGGTTGGAGCTCTTGTAAGTCTGATGCAGCAATGGCTGAGGAAGACCCACCCTCCACCCAATCCCAAACACCACCTGCCCTGTGAGGAGGGTGAGGAAGGCAGGCACAGACAATATCAGGGCCTGCTCCAGAAGGACAGGCAACTCCCTACCCTCACCACCTTTACATGTTATGTAATTTGTTTTAGTCCTTTAAAATTCGACTGGTTTGGGTGCCTTCACAGAAAGGCAGCATATAAATGCAAAGAACGAATGATTAATCAGTTCAGCGCTGTTCTGCCCCCAGAAAAACAAGAGGAGAGGCGATGAAAATGAAAGAACTGTGAAGATTTTGCCTTCTTCCTCACCTCATTTATTGGATTTATATACCGCCCTATACCCAGGGGAGTTCACAGAACAAAATCAGAATATAAAACCACACAATATATAATCAAAATTAAAACAACAACAACAACCCAATAAGCTCCCTCCCCACCCCACATTTTAAACCTGTGGGCCTGTATTCCCCTTTACTGCACAAACTGATTTGAGCCAATAAACGGTTGGTAGCTTGGACCACAGGTACCCCTTATACTATAGCAAAGGTTTCCTCTTTTTGGTTTTATGGCTGTTGTCATGGTGACTTGGGTCACATCCACACCACACATTCAAAGCACATGGCTTCCCCTAGGGAATCCTGGGAACTGTGGTTTGTGAAGGGTGCTGGGAATGGTAGAGTTCCCAGGATTCCTTGGGGGAAACTCCTGTCTGTTGAAGTGGTGTAAATAGGTGCAAGAAGCATAGGAACACAGGAAGCTCCCTGTTTTAGTCCGGCCATTGGTCCATCTAGATCAGGGGTGGCCAACTCCCAAGAGACTGGGATCTACTCACAGAGTTAAAAACTGGCAGTGATCTACCCCCCTTATTGGGGTTCAGGTCAAAGTTGTTGAGTTTTTTCAGGGAGGAGGTAAAATGTTGAGCTTTTTGGGGGGAGTCACAGTTGTTCAGCTTCTTTGGGGGGAGCAAATGATCCACCAGTGATCTACTGCAGACGTCCAGTGATCTACCAGTAAAGCATGATCTACCTGTTGGACATGCCTGATCTAGATCAATACCTTATACGCTGTCAGGCATTCAGGCATGGCTCTCTTGGGTTCTTTGCCAGCCCTACCTGGGAGATGCCAGGGATTGAACCTGAGAACTTCTGTATGCAAAGCAGATGTTATGTCACGGAGCCACAGCCCTTCCCCCTGGTTCTTGGGTTCTCTTTGTTCCAACTGGTGCTGGGCATTGGCCGGCGGGGGGGGGGGGAGAGAACAATCTGCTACAGAAACTGATGGCCAGCATCTGCTTTGAGTTTGGTGGCTGTGGGCCATTTGCTCTCTTCAAGCCATTCATCATCTGAAGTCACTGAGGGGTCAGGCTCAGCAGTTACATTGTCAGCAGATAGTCAGCCAGCGACATTGGAGTGTTGCTGCCCTCGTAAACACCAAATTTATGGACGCTGAAAAGAGCAACGTTGCAACCTGTTTAAACGCAATCATGCATGTGGCTCTTACACTTTGTCTCTCTTCTCCATCCCCACAGCTCCTGACTTCAGGGAAATGAGAGGAAACTCAAGAAAGGAGGAAATGTGACCGTGTTACTGGTGAAACAAATGTTTGTGGCAAATGGTACCCGAACTGTATCTTGTTTCCTCAGAAAGATGCTGAAGGTGACTTAAATTGCTACTTAGGAGACAGTGATATTGGCAGACTTGCAACAACAACAGTGCTCTTAGTAGGCACCATCTTTTCTATACAGTATTTTGGAAGCCATTCAGTTATTTTGGTAATTAGCATTGATGGGGGAAAAATGTCAAGGAAGACAACAAGATAATTGACATTTCTTTTTTGGTATCCAGGCCAACTTTTTTATTCTTTTAAACCCAATTTATATATTGATGGATCCCTGGCCAAAAAAAGGGAGAATGTCCAGGACATTTTATACTCTAGCTTTAGCCAACATGCTTGCTTTTGAGGCAGATACTGGCTGCAGTTTTATATACATTTACTAGGGGTTGGAGCAATTCCCCAGTGATTAAAGGCTGCAGCACTTGGGCCTTTTTAACATTTAGAGGAAAGGTAAGTTGGTGAGGGGCATGACTGCAGAGTATAAAATTATGCATAGTGTAGAGCAATGG
Source organism: Zootoca vivipara (assembly GCF_965207765.1). Taxonomy (NCBI): domain Eukaryota; kingdom Metazoa; phylum Chordata; class Lepidosauria; order Squamata; family Lacertidae; genus Zootoca; species Zootoca vivipara. The sequence goes on from NC_142591.1 coordinate 31,633,887, forward strand.
ATACAGAGTCCCCCTCCCCCTCCTTTGAGGATACTGGGATATAGGGATTTCCAATGGAGTTGAATAATGGAAGATTCTGGACAAACAAAATAAAGCACTTCTTCAGACTGCAAATAGTTAAAACTATGGACCTCACTGTGCTGGTCCCATGGGTAATCCAAGAAGCGAGGTCCAAGTCCGGTCTGCAGTCCAAAGAGTCAACATAGAGTCAGTCCAATGTAGCTGAAGCAGGGTGCAGGGCAGGTCAAGAACAGGAACACAGGCAGGATCTGGCAAACAGCAATGTTGCTCCCGCAATCTGAGGTGGGGTCTGACTGCCTTTTCTCTCTGACAGGGTAATGGCCGGTCCCGATCCCCTGGCAACTCATCACCCTGTCTTGCCCAAAGGTGAGTACTCTCTCCTTCTCTCAGACCTGAGTCTCTGCAGCTTGGGAGACGCCGGTGGGTTACTAGACCCAGGAGCCGCCTCAGCCTCTCCTGACTCAGCCGGTAGTGGAGCAGCTGTCGGTGATGACCTAGCTGACGGCAATGAGGTATTCCCCGCATCTGGAGCCAGGACAGGCTCAGGCCCCTGACTCGGCTCAGCTGGTGCTTGTTGCAGGGGAATCTGTGCAGACTGAGGCTCCTCAGAATCAGGCCCCAGACTTGGTTCAGCTGATGTCCGAGGCAGAGGATCCAGTGCAGACTGAGACTTCTCTGGTTCCGAGTCTGAGCCCGAGTCCCAGGCCGTCACACTCACTCCTGCAAGAGGTGCTATTGGCCATCAACCTGGATTTCTTCTAATGAGGATTAGAGAAATCCATGGAGGATAAGGCTATGTTCTACATTCACCGTGGGAGGCAATATGCCTCTGAATCCCCGTCGCTGGGAATTCACAGGTAAGGACAACATTGTTGTGCTAAGGTTCTCCTTGAAGGCATCTGAAGGCATCTCCTTGAAGGCATCTCCCACAGGCATCTGATTGGCTATTTTGAGAGCAGGATGCTGGACTATAGACATGCCTTTTGCCTGATCTAGCAGGGATTTTCTTATGTTCTCAAAGTTAGGGTGAAAGCAACTACAGTTTAAGTACTGTATTTGTAAGTTAAAGCCTTGTGCAAATGTGAACACAAACCACAGGAGCTACTTCTGGTATACACGTCATGAACCTTTATTCACATGTCCATGTGGAAAAACTGTTTTAGAGTTCCTTTAAAAGGGGGGGGGGCAGTACAATTTGTACTGTGGACAGTACAATTTTTCAGCCTGAAAGAACAATTCAGCCACAACAGGGTGAATAAAAATGCTCCTTTGCTGAGGCAGGTGGTTTCATCTGTAAGAACACACAAGAGACGCATTTTTGGCAGCTACGGCTCTGGCTGCAGTCTGCCTAGTCCAACCCACCACTGTTTTCTAGGACAGCAACTCAAGTCACAGCCAAGGAGGGTGTTAGTTGAACGACCTTATTACTAGCAGAAAGTTTCTGCACAAAGAGATGGCACAGGGGAGTTCCCTTGTGATCCGAGGCAATGTGCGCCCAACTGCAAGGACAGGAATGGGAGATTAAACAAACAAGCTGAAGGTTTTCCTCCTCCTTTGCTATTTGACACCAAGCACAAAGCAAGCCTTGCAGTGCCTTGCCATGGTGAACTTGGGAGAGAGCAAGGTTTCACTTCTGAAGCATCTATCACACAAGAACACAGACTTCCAAACTGCACACGCAGTTAAAATGTTAGTCTCAACGTTGATAAAGATGCTTGAGTGGCACATTTAGTACTTGCGTCCTGGTAAAGGTAAAGGGACCCCTGACCATTAGGTCTAGTCGTGACCGACTATGGGGTTGCACGCTCATCTCGCATTATTGGCCGAGGGAGCCGGCGTATAGCTTCCAGGTCATGTGGCTACCATGACAAAGCCGCTTCTGGCAAACCAGAGCAGCACATGGAAATACCTTCCTATTTATCTACTTGCATTTTGATGTGCTTTCGAACTGCTAGGTTGGCAGGAACTGGGACCAAGCAATGGGAGCTCACCCCGTCACAGGGATTCGAACCACCGACCTTCTGATCAGCAAGCCCTAGGCTCAGTGGTTTAACCCACAGCGCCACCTGGGTCCTCTGCGTCCTGGTAGGAAGTTTTATTTCTTTGGGGGTCAATTTGAACTCAAAAGTATTTAATACTGATGTTACTGCTAATAAAGATTGCTTGATCTTTTGCTGGCATCACCCATGAGGCACGGTGAGGTGACTGCCTCGGGTGGCAGAATCCACAGGGGCAGCAGATCTGGCTGGGGGTGGGGAAATGCAATTTTGGTGGTTTGTCTCAGACGACAAAATATTTTGGGCCAGCCTCGTTTCACACAATGCAGAAGCCTAGCCTAACTCTTATCTCTTTTAAGATTCTTACATTTAGGAGTTCTCCTCCTTGAACTATGCACTGTGTGAATGAGTGCTTTTATTTGGTCTGTTCTGAACCTTCCAGCATTTGGCTTCAGGTTCTAGTATTATGAAACACACCCAAAAAGTTCTCCTTGTGCATGCATAATTTAATAGACCTCTAACATGTCTTTCTTCTAAGCCCAAAACCTCCACAAATATGCACAAAAGGATGCTTCTCCAGAAAAACAACAAGCTAACAGTGAAAGGCTTCTGTAAGCAATGTATTTCCTTTTTCTTTTCTTTTTTAAAGATTCCTTTAAGAGTAAAATTGCCAGCCTGTTAAGGAGGGAGGTCATGACTCTTGCTCCACGGAAATAAGCATCTGCATACAGGCTCATTGCTCAAGTCAATTCTTCAATGACAGCAAGATAAACTGGTCAGACAAACAGAGGAGAAATGTTTGCAGGGAAGAAAGTCTCTCACATGGGTCAAAGTCTCCTCCTCCTCCTCCTCTGTCTTCTTAATTGGAAATGTGCATTCAAGTGCAGGAACAGAGATTCAGCAAACACTGAGCCAAAAAAGAAAACAGGATGCTTGGTTTGAAGATGGAGGGACAGGGGGTTCTGAGAGACTGCACTCAGGTTGTAAACAAAAGAAAGCAGAATGAATACTTTAAAATGGAGGGGGGGTAGTGGAGCCTTTGTTGGTGCCTTGGGTCCTACCCAGCCAGGTGACAAGCCACACACACGAAAAACATCCTGTGGCAATGAAGGAGCTAGCTGGAGTTAAGGTCATTAAACTAGACTTCCGGTTTGGGCCTGGATGTTAGGAGGTTATCATACGGAAGGAAGATACCTGTACAAGCCTGCAAGAAAAGGGTTACTGACTGCATTGCTCTGCCTTTCATTGTTTCCTTTTCCTGGTATCATAGTAGATGCCCCAGACACAAAAGATCTGTTTTAATAGAACAGCATTGGTGATGAATAAACAGCATGTTCCTAAATTGTGGAAATACTGTATTTCTTTTAAAAACAAATGTTTCTAACTGTGACAGAATTGAGAGAATTAAATGATACAATGAAACTATTTCTTTGGTCGTTAACAGTTTAACAAGTATCAGTTAAATATGTAGCCAACTGAAATGGAGACAATGGGTTGTATCAAATGATGTCTCTCCTTTGATGGAAGGCACTTTTTTGATCCAGTGAAGGTTTCCATCAGTGGAATGGGAAGTCTGTTTTTGTCCATTCCCTCTTCCTCCACAGCCCCTGCCCTGCCTAAATCTACCCTCAAGGACTGGGGGGGACAGACCCTTTGGAACAATGCTAGAGAGGTATGGTGAGAGCTGTAGAGAAGGGAACACACTGCCAGCTCACTACACGCTTACCATTGGCCCAAATTCTTTCAGCCCTTGAATTTTATTTTCTCTTCTGTAGTAATATATTTTGTTTGATGTTCCTGAGAAAGTACGGTAAGTTATCTGAAGTTTGTAGAATGTAAAAGAACTCTTCTGGATCAAGACAAAGGCCAATTGCCAATCTAATCCACTCTCCTTTCCTCGCAGTGGCCGATCACGACACCTCTGGGAAGCCTGCAAACAGGACCCAATTGCAGCAGCACTCTTTCCGTTTACGATTCTCAGGGACTGGTAAAGAAGTGCTATCTATCTGCTCTCCTGAAGGAATAAAGTTTCTCTAGATCTTAACTGATAGTAGTAGAAAGGGCATGGAAATGGTTGAGCAGCACAGCAGTAATTGTATCCACAAATGACAATGCAGAGAAATCCCAAGATTGCCTCAGTTTTATATGGGAAAAAAATAGCCCAATAGATCAATTAGGTACAGTGGTACCTCGGTTTATGAACACAATTGGTTCCGGAAGTCTGTTCATAAACTGAAGCGTTCATAAACTGAAGCGAACTTTCCCATTGAAAGTAATGGAAAGTGGATTAATCCGTTCCAGATGGTCCGCGGAGTAACCGTTCATAAACTGAAGCGAACTTTTCCATTGAAAGTAACGGAAAGTGGATTAATCCGTTCCAGATGGGTCCGCGAAGTACTTAAACTGAAGCGTTCATAAACTGAAACATGGGTGTAATTGGTTCCGGAAGTCTGTTCATAAACTGAAGCGTTCATAAACTGAAGCAAACTTTCCCATTAAAAGTAATGGAAAGTGAATTAATCCGTTCCAGATGGGTCCGCGGCGTTCATAAACCGAAAATTCATAAACCGAGGTGTTCATAAACCGAGGTTCCACTGTACTAACAAGAAGTTGCAACAGGCAAGAAAAAGCAAGCTTGCAGAATGAACTTTGTGTGTAGAGGCCAATGTATTTCTTTTAAAAGGAAATTCCTATACACCTCCTTTCAGTAAAAAAGGTAAAGGACTCCTGGACGGTTAAGTCCGGTCAAACTTGACAATGGGGTGTGGAGCTCATTTCACTTTCAGACTGAGGGAGCTGGCGTTTGTCCGCAGACAGCTTTCCAGGTTATGTAGCCAGTATAACTAAACAGTTTCTGGTGCAATGGGACACCATGACAAATGCCAGAGTACACGGAAATGCCATATATCTTCTTGCCACAGTGGTACCAATTTATCTACTCACGCTGGTATGCTTTCAAACATACTAGGTTGGCAGAAGCTGGGACAGAGAAACGGGAGTTCCTGTTCTGCAGACTCGAACTGCCAACCTTCCGATCAGCAAGCCCAAGAAGCTCAGTGGTTTAGCCCACAGTGCCACCTTGCTCCCACTAAAAACCGTGGTACATGAACTCCCTCTATGGATGAGAGGGGGCGATGTTGCCAGCATAACTGGGAGAATAGCTAGATAGCTGTGATCCAAGCCCTGGAAGCCTTCAAATCTTCCCTGCAGCAAAAAGTAAGAATGATTAGGTGGTGCACTTACCTGTGGATGTAGCATACCTACCTATTCCTAGCTCTTTACAGCCCCTTTGTGCAATCTTGCCATATCGGGAGGCAAACAAGTATAAGTCATGAGGCCCTTGATGTGGAGCCACTATTTTCTTGACCTTGGTCTGGAGAGAGGCCTAAAATGTCTATGGCAAGTGAGTTGTGGGTCAACCCGGGAGGGGATAATGAGGCAGGCAGGTACTCCCAGGTACTTGTCTGCATTTCTCTTTTCTTTTTCATAAGCCAAAATTCTTAACCCTGTCACAAAAAACCCCCATAGTTGGCAGAATGTATTAAGTTTAGAAGTTTATTGGAATCAACAGAGGTCTCCAATCTGTATAAAGCATAGTTCTCAACTGCAGAACAAGCACTGCCCCTGTCACCTCCTTAGTCCTGGTAAATATATTTCCTTAGTAAGTACTGGCTTTATGAACTTTTGAAGGGTCTGTCTTTGCACTTCCATGTCCCTGTGTCCTTATAGCTTATTTTGCTGCAGGCGAAAAGCCGGGCTTGTAACCTGTAATGGAGATTTTGTACCCTATGTGTAATCACCACCATCATCATAATCATCAAACAGCGGTTTTTAACCCAGAATAAAGCCAATTGTTATAGAACCGCCATAGAACCAAGAGAGACTAGATTATTGATCAGTGCAACTGCTTCACTTCAAAAGCTACAGCACTTAATTTAAAATGTTCCGTCAGCACAGCTGAGCTGTATATTCAGCCCAAAAAAGACTTTATTAGAGAACTAAATTATTCTTCATACGAATAAAGCAACATTCTTATGATTTATACATAGATACATTTATCTATGTACATAGTGATTCAGACCGATTTTTACTATGGAAACCTTATGATTCGAATTTGGATGGGGAAAGGAACAAGGAAAAAATGTGAGAAAATACACATTTATTGAAGCTTCATCCTTGCTGGAGATTAGAGGTAAGGAGCTAGTACAGTCATCGCCAATCTGGTGCCATACAGATGTTTTAGACTACAACTCTCATTAGCCTCAGCTAGGGCAAGCTGAGCTACGCAATAGTGATATGCATAATGCTTTGTAATCCCCTCTAGACACATGGTGAGATGCTTTTGAAAAAGAGAATAACTTACAAAGATAGTGTTTGTCACAGCATGGGAACCAGCGGCTCAAAGTAAGAAATTCCATTGAGCTACTGCAAACTCCTTGCACAAAAGGCAAGGGAAAAATCTGGATCCCAACCACATTTTTCACTGACAAAACTACAGGTGACTCATCCCTTGACCGACACACACAATTAATAAGAGAGACTCCAAACCATCAAAACGTGGCTTGAACAATATGACTAAACACATAAAACATCATCTGCTCAAACACAATTCTGTGATCAAACTGCTTTACAAGTATTTCCTGTCAATTCAATTAGCAAGCTCAACAGGAGGGAAAGCATGGAATGAGAGGATTTCCATCAAAGGCATTTTGATCTTATTCCAAAATATGTTGCTAATTATTTTCATAGAAGTGTAATTTTGGAAAAGGTGCATCTTATTGCATGGAAGCAACCAAAATAGAAACATCAGCACAGCAAATCATGAAATGAGAACAGAGCTTACAAAATGTATTTTTTATTATTATTAAATGAAAAGAATCTGTTTTGTAGATCAAATATGAAATAGAATGTACAAAAAACTTTACATCTGTCCTTTGAAAGAAATAAAATGCTATCAGGAATTCGCTAGCAGCAATTCCTTCCAAACACAACACAAAATGCAGGGATATGTTTTATGGCAGTACAATACTACACAGAATAGCCTGTGCTAGAACTGCAATTACAGAGAAGTAAAGTTAAAAATCTAAATGGTCTCTCTCTAAAGGATACTAGTCCACAAAGTAACTTAAAAACATGGGAATCAACCATCATATATTCTCTTAGAAGCAAGTGGCAGGTAGGTTGAGTGCAGCGTTCACAAAGCTTGCATATAGCATTCTCAGTTCCTATACAAATATAAATTGTTCTTTATTTTTATTTTTTAAAAATCTTTCTATTTGATAAGAATTCACTGTGAAGAAAACATATCCCGATCAAGATCTTTTGCTTCATCCATGCAATATATTCCTTAGGTATTCTTTCTGAAGCTTGGTACCCAAAGCCGTCATGGCAATTTTTTTTTAAATGTTCAGATGCAAATCTTTGTACTAACCTCTCAAATAACAAGGTTCTGCAGAGCTCACAACATGTCTTTGGCATCACACCAAGTCCTCCTTTAATACTTTTCCTTTAAAAAAGTATATATTCCTTTAGTAAAACACCCTAAAAACATCTTATTTCAGGTTTTGTAAAATAATGCATTATCACCTCCTTTGTTGCTTTGCAAAATATACACCATATTTGGAGAGGAAAACAGGAAATGCCCACCATTGGAATTCTGAATGGTTGCAAAAAGAAACACATAATTACAAGTCCCCTCCCATATGAAGGTTACATAAAGTCATTCAGTTCGGCTTCCAGTGCTGCCGCCATCTCATCCGCTTCTGAGCTGCTGCCCTCCTCATCGTCATTGCTAGACCCTTTACTAGATTCACTGGCACCATCATCTTCATCCAGCTTTCGCTTATGTCCCCTACAAATTTGGACAGAGAAAATGGACATGATTAAAACAATATCCTTACCCAGTGCTATTCTTCTAGGAAAAGAGGTGCCGGAACTCACCATGAACACCTCCCTCATTCTCTTGCCATTGCAATGGTGCCCACCTGAGAGATACTGGAAACAAGTTTCTGTGAGTTTTGGCTAAAAAAAGCCATGTCTTTAACTGACTAATAGTATAGTCTTCAAATGGAGGATGGCAAGCAGCAGAATCCTTCCCCCAAATATTTCAAAGCTTTTACACTGAGAAGAAAGGTCAATCTCTAAGCACATAACATTTTCTAAGTGCTGTATAGAGATTGAGACGACAGTCCCTCACAATGTAAGAGACATGAAATAAAAGAGCAAGAAAGCAAGCAAATACAGGGACCGAATCTTGAATTTACACAATCTCAGCAGTGTCATTTACACACACAACCCAGCAGCCTGAGTCCACTGGCCAATGGCAGAGGCCAAAATGTGATTTCTTTTAGGTCTGCAAGCCCAAGGAAAGTGTAATAGGACAGTATTCAAAAGAAAGGCATCACTTGCAGTATGATGATGCACGTAAAAGTTCCAAAACTGAAAATGAACCTCCCCCACAACCCCATTACAGGCTACGATAAATTCTAGTTTCAGGCAGATCTCACTTTCTACAAATTTTGTATCAAAGCATTTATTGTCAGACCTTGCTCTATATTGGACAATTACTATGCTCAGGTTTAGAGAGAATTGACCTTGTTCTTTTCTTCTTCTTTTTGGTATATTTTGAATTATTCTGCATTCAATTATCCCTAGAAGCAGAGCCAAGTAATGTTAAACACAAAATACCTATCATAAGAGATGGTATGGATGCAACAAGCAGAGTGTCAAAAACACAGCAATCAAGAAAACCTCACCCTGTTACACTTCCCCCTGTTCTCTGCAGCATCTCCCAACACTGGTGCTCTAATAAATACGCATGTTACTCTCCAATGTCTAAGGAGCCTGTGGTGCATTGCTTTAATACTGTAGGGGCATGGAAGTACACGCCCTATAGAAAATTAATTTCCTTGCATAATGGACTCTTGAACAAATAGTCCTGAAACACTTATGCTCCCTTGAGATGCATCAGTATTTCCTTTTTAGGTTACTGCAATAACCAGAATTAGGACCTTCATGTTCCTGAAATCCTTTCCACTCCCCTAGTTAGGAATAAAATTTCATTTATTTGAATCATATTGGTATAGAAAACCAGTTTCACCAACTTTGCTACGAGAGTGTGAACTGTTCTTGCTGGAACTGTAATCACTGCTAATTAATGAGTCACAGAGATGCCAAGTTACAAGTGGCACTACATAATGTTCCGAAATGTAGTCCAAAAAGTCTCTACTGTACTGTCTTGCCAACATAAAAGACAAAATAAAACATGGAAGGTTTGTGCAAGTACTATTCATTACCATTAAGCTGATAGCCAAGATAAATGTGTATTTGTTCCCATGTCTGGCATTTTGCAAAGGGTAAACCTCATAACACACTCTACACAGCACACAAATTTGCCACTCGTTTCCCTTGTGTCACTTGGAGAATACAGTACTATAATGCAGCCTTCACCAACCTGGCGCCCTCTAGCTGTTTTAGACCATAGTTCCCAACAGCCTCAGCCAGCAGGCAGGTTGGGCAAGGGTGCTATGTCTGAAGGAGGAATGCAAATATGTAAAAATGGCGTGTGTGTGTGTGTGTGTGTGTGTGTGTGTGTGTGTGTTATACTGAGTAGCCAGAGCTAGTCTTGTCTCCAAACATTATAGGTGTTCTTTGGGGCACTGGGTGAATGAGCCTAAAACCTGTACACTGCCTAAGTGTAAATTGGCCCCAATACCTCCTCCACTGTCTGTTAGTGGATGGCAAATGGTGGGAAAAGTCCCACGCTGCACTGTGGGTTTTGTACTACCTCCAGTATCAGTGTGCCTCTGAATACCAGTTGCTAATCTATGGCCTTTTAAGCTGTGTGTGTGGTGGATAATGGTGTTTATTTGTGGTATGTATTTTTGTGTTTTTATATTGTAAACTGCCCTGTGATTATCCGATGAAGGGAGGTATGGAAATTATAACAACAGCAATGTTGCGGTGGGGTCATATAGAATCCTATAATTGCAAAGATGGAAGGGACCACACGGGTCATCTAGTCCAACCCCCGGCAATACAGGCTTTTTTTTTTGCCCAAGGTGGCCATGAATCCATGAACCTGAGATTCAGAATCTCATGCTCTACCAATTGAGCTATCCCAAAGCTGCCTGTGATAACAGGTCTTATCCAACAGACCTTCCCTTTGAGTTTCTGATGCTTAAGATGAGGAATAGTACTGACTTTCAGAAAGGAGAGGCTAACTCTCTCAGTTTAAAAAAGCCACACCAGTTATGAGCTGAACTCAAACTGGTAATTAGTTTGGCTCAATCACCCCCTGCCCTCCCTGTTAGTGGTATCTCTTTTCTATCCAAAACATGACTTGTAAGGGTGGGAGGAACCACCAGCAGGGGATATTTTCATTACCTACTGTGATTCTAGTAATACAATGGAAGCTTCAGAGCATGCTCAGAAGCTTTCCATCACTTCAGAGAACTATAGTTCAATTCATTCTGAACTATAGTTCAATCTATTCTACTCTTTTCCTTTCTGCCCCTCAGAAAAGAATATTAGATTTCCTCCCCTGACTGGCAGGAAGCAAGCAAGAGGAAGAGAATAAGAAGAACTGGGAAACAGTGAAGGCTACATTTCCCATTTCCTAGTGCAGCGCCCACAGCATATTTCTTCTTCATACTCTATGTATGTACCCTGAGAGGTCCTATATCCTATTCCCAACATAATTAGTGAGAATTAATGAGGTGGGCATATCCTTTACATGCTTCTCCACCTTGCTGTCTCCTTCCTGTGTGTCAAGCATGCTAAAAAGCAGGTGACAGCACACAAGGAAAGGAAGCTTGATGGTGTACATCTTCTGACATAAGTACATACTAATTGCAGTTAAATACTTTCCTGGGAAATCCAAGGGAAAACAATGTCTCCTGATGTAACTCAAATATTGTTTTTAATCATCTTGAGGTGCAATCATGCTGGGGTAGCTCTGGGAGGATGCCGCAAAAGCTCACATACTTGCATATTTCAAGTGTGTACACACTTAGATCAGCTCCTTACAAAAGATGCAGGAATTATTGCCACAATCAGACACCAAAATACCTAGTGTGAGAAATGCAATCAACACCTTAATTGAGGCCCATTCATATTTTGCTCATAAAGGTTTTCACAATCAAATCTCCCTTAACAATATTTTTCTTTCCTCTGAGTCCCTACAACAAGGAAGCAACATAGTGATGAAATGATAATCAAAATGTATTAAAAAACTGATTAATGGAAATTATCCCAAGTAATAGGGAAAAATGATAGGATCATAGCTTGTTAAATCAGCACCCGCACACCCTGTACAGCATTTTATGAGAACGGCTTTACTTGCCTTATCTCCAGTTGTTCTTTAAAAGTGACCTGCAATGCCCCCTCTGTCTCCTTCTCTATCAAAAAAAGAGCTGGTCCTTCCTTTCCAACATGTCAGGAAAATCACAGGGAATGAGAGCTGTTCATATTTGGGTCTAGAGCTGGGATTGTGGCCATAGTTTGTCCATATGTGATTTACAGAAACAATGATTAATAACAAATGCTCACATAACTGAAATTCTGCCTCTGTCTTTATATCTTCCTTGAGTAGAAAAGAGGTCAGTATATTAATTGTAGTACTTAACTTTATCCTAATAAAAATAAACATGATAATAAAAAACCCTGTTTGCCCAGAGCAGCAGTCTTCAGTTTATTCAGACATAAACACCCCTGTTTAATTTATATTACTATATTTAATTGTCTTCCCTTAGGGGGTTTCTTGGATCTCTTCACATTAAATCTCTCATGCTGCAATATATGATGGAAGCACCTGGGAGTAAGACCCACTGAAGTCAGTGGCTTACTTCTAAATAGACGTGTATACAATTGCATTGCTATTTTCTAACTTAATCTTGTATGTGTTTTGATGTATAACTGATTTCATATATATATGCATGGATTCACTTCAGTCAATCCCCACAGTACAATTCAGGGAATATTATACTGAAAGCAACTAGTCCAAAATCAGTGTGCAGACATTTTAAGTGTTTACTTTTGTGCCAACGAGCCATTAAATATTATAGTGGTCAGGATTAATGCACTTCAGTTATTACAAAGAGCTGAATGGTACATTTTATGAGTTCATTAGGAAAACTTATGTTAGATGCATTTCTGATCTCATGAACGATTTTTGTATACTATGGATTACCAATGCTCATTTTAAAACCTAGTGGTTTTTTTTAAATAAAAAAATTGAGTTATAAAAGCATTCCACAATAAATGTTACTTGGAATCACTTGGAATCAGTACAATATATAGAATCCTTAACGGATTAGCTTGCCTCACACAGATTCAGCAGGCTACAAAAAGAGAGCAGGAAAAAGCAAATAACATGTTGCTAAAGGTCAGTGAACAGGCTTGATTAGTTTTCCTGAAAAAGCAAATCTCCATTTCAGACTAACTTAAAAACCTATGCAGCCCCACAACTCATGGCAAAAATACTTCAACACACTGCAAAAAAAAGGGGGGGGGAGACATTCTAGCACCATATGCCAATCCTATCCTCACCTTGAGATCACATTATCATGACACACTTCCTTAGCAGGGCTGGCCCAAACATCAGATTGAGACAGTCACGTGCTGAGGGGCTCAGAGCCAGCAGAGTTGTGCGTGTACATGATCTGCTCCATATGCCCTAAGCTAGTCTGCTACCCCTTGAATCAATGGAGAAGGCCGTCTCATTATCACTGTTAAAGTAAGATTCAAATGTCTGTCTAGTTGGTTTCTGCATACAGAATGGAAAGACGAGGGTGCAATCTTGCCTTTGCCCCTGGCAGCAAGTTAATACTGGGGTAGTCCGGTTTCTTTGTAATACTTTACAACATCAGGTTTTGTTTTGGGTATTTTATTTTTGTTAGCTCCCAAAAGCTACCCTTGTCAAAATCCCAGGCTTAATTTAACACTATGTCTACTGTCACTATCTATCATTCTGCAGTTTTTGACATATAATTAACCTAAATAGCAGCTGTGTCAATTAGAGAGCACATCAGAGTTACATACAAGCTGGTAACGGTAGGGGGGTGGGAAGTGTTCCTTGCATATACCTTTGACAACTTTCATTGTACTTTTCATATAATAGCAATGGATACTGAAAAGGTATTTCCATGCTTATTTTAGTGTCTTGTCTCTAAGAAAATCCCAGAGCTTGTATTATATTGCTTTTCATGACTTGTTCCCAGAAAGAGCTTGAATAAGAATTTGAGTTTGTACAGTACTTGTCTCAGTCTCAGTTGTTCTTGGATTCATTAGGAGGCCTTGGAGAAGCTAGTTATTAGTTTCAACTTTCTGTATCAAAGGCTGTATGATACTCAATTACCTGTTTGGACTACAATGTGAATGAAAGACACTGGGTAGTATAAAAGTATCCAGTTATCTTAACTGGTTTTTCTACATCGTACAATAATTATTATTTTTAAAGAGGTCTGTGAAAAATCCAGATTTGGGAAATAGAAAATTAACCTGAAATATGTTAATCATGTTACTTTCATGTAAAGTACCTGACATTTTGTTGTCAATGCTACACAGAGCTTGCATAATACTTCAAACAAAAGTCACAGCCAAACAGCTTGTTGTTATGGCTTGGGATAATTCTAGCAATTTTAAATTCAAGGTTCAGATGGGAATATGTGTATGAGAGATTGACAAGCCATCTCAGTCCTACTCAGCATTCAGGTAGCAGGAATAATTTTATCTAATTTAGTCTACAGAATGGGGAAAGTGGCAATGCTATTGTAAGCTAGCATTTCGGTTGCCTGTTCCTCCTACAATTCCTGCTTAAGTCCCTGATTGGATATAACATTGATGGGACTCCTAAAACATATAGTGGAATTTTAAAGAGAAATACATTGCTGCTTCCATAACCAAGAAAACTATTCTGAGGAACCAGCATAGGTAGCATCAATATTAATAAGGCCACCTTTCACTAAAAAAGGGGTCAAAGATCCATTAAATGAACAAACCTAACACTGTTAGGATATGGTCCAATTACACTAGCTGTCTTTATGGGTATTATAAAGGAATCCATACACAGCATGTCCATTTTTTGTTTCTGATCTTAAAAATTTACAAACTCCGCTAACCTGAAAGAGTTACCTCGAGTGGAGAACTTTGCCCAGGGTGAGAACGGAAATCGTGTGCCGGCGGCGCAGCGGCAGCAAGAGGCCCCATTAGCGAAAGCAAGCCTCTAGTTAAGAACAGTTTCAGGTTAAGAACCGACCTCCAGAACGAATTACGTTCGTAACTAGAGGTACCACTGTACTTCTAAGCCACTATTGATTGCTTTCAACCTCAGAACAAAACAATGGCTACATTCACAGGGGTTAAACAGGGGTAGCCAACATGGTGCCTCCAGGTGTAACTCTCATCAGCCCCAGCCAGCACAGCCAGTGCATAGGGATGATGGGAGTTGTAGTCCACAATGACATTGGCTAGCCTGTGTTGAATAATGGTTTAGAAATGCAAGTATAAATGTTGGGCTCATGTGTTCCATCCACACTCTATTCCCATTCCTTCTTTACCTTGCATGCAACAACTCTTCACTCTCTCGCTGCAAGGATAGCAGTTAGGGAGAGATGGCGAGAAGGGCCTCCCTTCTATTTCAGATCATTCTTTGAGATTGCCTATTATCTCTGAACATTTTGATTCTAACCTAAGGGCACAGGTTTATTTGTTTCCAAACAACGAAACGGGAGCAACACAGGACGACAGGGCTTATAAAATAAAACTTTTCTAATGTTTTTAAAATGCGGATTTCACCTAATGTCCTGTAAAAGGAAGCCCTGTACAAGAACAGCTGCTTGTGCAGCAGGGCTTCCCCCCACCCCCTGGTACAGTTAAAAAAATGGCTTGGGGGGGCGTGAGAATCCCTAGCACAATGTGTGGGACGGGGGTATAATTCTGTATGGCAAGCTGGTATGGTTGCGCAGATGGAATGATGTGAAGAGCACAACATTGAATCCCACCCCCTATCTTGATTATCTAAAAGGCGGGTTTTAAATCTCCCCACCCTGAAAAACCCCTAAAATGTGCTCCTGGCTAAAGGACACTCATGATCAGTGGAAATTCCCAAAAATGACTAAGAAAAATGTTCCTACTATGATTATCACTCCCCCCCGCCATCATTCTTTTTGCTGGCATTGCCTTTTTCTGTGAAGAAATCACTGTTTGGAGTTTTATTCAGCATCTTTTTGCCACGTCTGACCTTCACACATGCCACTATTGTCTCAAAGCCAAGTCATATTGAGGCTAACAATACTCAAGATCAAGCTATGATAAAAGGGTCTTTTAAAGTTCTCTTTAAACCCTTGAGAGCTTTTCTTACATAACTGAAACTACTTTGACAGCACTGGTGTCTCAAGACATTAAGAAGATAAGACATATTTACACAGTATTAAAATAAAAAAAGAGAGAAAATATTTTTTGAAGCAACACAGCACTTAAAGTTCATATCATATTAACTGTACTTTTTATTCAGAGCAGGAAATAAACTCACTATTTAGCATTGATGTAGTGCTAAGATGATAGGCATTGTAGAGAAGTATTCCTGCCCTGAGGTCTAATAATATTCATGAGACAGAAAGTAGCAAAAAAGGGGATACTTGGCCATAGATTTATACTTAGAAGTAGAGACAAGATTGGGAAGAGTCACGTGGGAGTGGAGGAGATAAGATAAATAAAGGACACTTCAGGAAAGACTTTTGACCACGGAGGAGGAACTTGGATGAAACTACGTTCTCTAGCAGTGACAGAAATATTGTAATATTTCTCTGTTTCAGACATCAGCAAGACACCTAGGAATGTTATGCTGGGATGACAGTGAGGAGGAGATCAGGGATGGGAGAGGAGACATGACATGACAGAAAACTAGACATCAGCAAGTGGCAGCAAAACACATGAGAGTGAATCAACAATTTTGAGAGCCATGACAGATGAATGAAGGCGGTAAAGACTGTGGCACATATGAGAATAAGGAACGATGATATGGTGGATCAACTGAAGCATAGAATGAAAAAAATCAGCTTGTATAAGGTATAAAAATCTGCTGAAAAATATTGCATATGCCAATAACGTTGTAGTTTTTAGTGCATTTCCAGAATGGCTGCACAATTTATATTAGGCCTAGAGTTTGAAATCAGGGGTGGGGAGTTCTATTCCTCTTTTTGTCTTCGAGCAGGAGCTACTGAATATCTGAACTGGCCCTAGTAGTTTATCAATTTAAAGAATTAAGAATTTGGAACTCATGGGCAAAGCTCTAGTAAGTATAAAAAAAGTTTTGCACCTGTATTTTTTGTTCAACAACAAAAAAGAAAAATGCCAACGAAAGATGAAAGAATATTTTAAATCTATCACTTGAGCACCATGCATACTTTAAATCATACCATCCTCTGTCAAGTGTTATCAATGCAGTAAAGAACTTAGTAGAATTCAAAGGTTAGATACTTTGTACAGATAATGAAAAGCTCTAATGATAAATGAAAGGGAGATATAAGTCATCATGCTCACATTCATGACCTAGAAAGAAAAACTAGGTATGCTTTTCTTAACTATCCTACTGCAACTAGAGTGGTTTGGGAATGTTACAGTAGAGTAACATCTGGGTATCTAACTACGTTTTGGCTTTTGTCTCTTTTTCTCTCTGAAAATCTTCCAGCTTAAAAATGTGTTTATACAGGGAATAAAATATATCTGCATAAAAATAATGTTATCTATGTTAAGTTCCAGGAAAGAATTTGACCTCCTTTCTCATTGTAAAAACACAATAGAAATATTGATTAATAGACATTTCCAGAGTTCTGTTGCACATATGCACTTTTAGAATCTATTCATCACCCATTCATTACTATAATATGAAAAATGACCCAGACAATTATTTTTCAAATTTATAATATGGGTGCATTTTTCCTGTAAAAGAATGGTTCCCCCCTTATGAATTCATGAATCATGGTCTGTGCCCTATATACCACCCTATGGTTTTTCCTGCACCCAAGATCTATTAAATTACTTGAAAGGAAAAGGAACGACTTGCTATTATTGGGGTTGGTAGTGTATATGTGTCACGGAGCTGCCAGGGAGGGGTCTGGAAAGGAGGGAAGGGACTCAGCAAGCCCAAGAGGAGCCTCTAGTAAGTTATAGGCAGGAAGGGAGAGGGAGGAGCGGAAGAGTTAACGGAAGGAAACTCTGAGGTGGAAAGGGTCTCAGATGCAAGCAAAGAGACTCAGCACCTCCTGCCAAGTTCAGGGACTGATGGGGAGGGTATGCCAGTTCCTTCCCGCAGGAACGAAGGGGGTGGAAAAGACGGGAGCAGAGGAGGAGGCTGGGGCTACCCAGGCTTCTCTGCTGGAGGAAGAGCATTAAATCTCCACTTCCGGAATCTGCTAGCGATGAGTCGGACACATGAAGAGTAACTGCATTCTGTATATAATAAAGAACTGTAAATATATCTCTATGTGAGCAGAGGTATTTCTTGCAGAAAGCTTCCAGACCCCCTCCATAATACACCATTGTTTTATGAAGCTCTTGAATCCTGACATCTCTTCCTGTGACCTTTACTTGTCCAGCTCTACCACTTTCAGCTGTTCTTCAACAACTCTTGCTCTAATACTATGACTTTTCTTCCTCCTGGAACTGCTTTTAAAGAAAACTTTATTTACCTGCTTACTCTCCTTTCTCTGTTGCCTCCCTTGGAAGTAAGCTCCTATGAGAAAGGAACAACTGAGCAATCCATGCTGTTACATGCCTAGTTTGATCCTATATGCCACGGGTGTCAAACACAAGGCCAGGGGGCCAAATCCGGCCCGCCAGACCTCGTCATGTGGCCCGCCGAGCGCCCCAGCCAGCGGGACCTTGCTGCTGAAGTGCTGCGCCGACAAAAGCGCTGACAAACAGCTGGGGCCTGGGGGGGGGGGTAGAAAGGCGGCCGGAGCAGTGCTGCGTGGAGCACCCCGAGCCACAGCAGAAGGAGGAGGCAGCTTGCCAGGTCAGCGCCCAGCAGCGCCGCACGGAGAGTCCCGAGCCTCTGCGACGCAGCAGTGCTCTGTAGCACTTTGAATCCTCCTCCTCCTGCCACGGCTCGGCGCCTGGAAATGGCTGCTGCTGCTGCTGAAGCACAGACAAAGCACCCAGCAGCGCTGCGTGGAGGAGCAGGAGGATTCAAAGTGCTACAGAGCACTGCTGCGTCCCAGAGGCTCGGAACTCTCCGTACGGCGCTGCCGGGCACCGACCCGGCAAGCCGCCGCCTTCTCCTCCTCTTGCCTCACCTACTCCTCCTCCTGCCGCGGCTCAGCCTCATGAACGTGAGCTCAGCAGCGGCTCAGCCTCACGAACGTGCAACTCTGAGGTTTTACGCACGTCTCCTAAAACGGACACCCACTGCCTCACGCTGCACGGGAAATGCTTTTTGCCCCTGGGTCCCTTCGCGCTCTTTTCTGGCGCTGAATCAAGGCGACGAACCCCCTTCCCTTTCTTTCTTCCTCTCTCTCGTTCTTATTCTTTCTTTCCCTCTCCTTCCTTCCTTCTTTATCTCTGTCTTCTCTCCCTCTTTCTTTTTCTTTCCTTCTTTATTCCCTTCCTTATTTCCTACTCTTCTTTCTCTCCCCTCTTTCATTCCTTCCTCTCTCCCTCCCACTCCCTCTTTTCTTCCTTCCTTCCTTCCTCCCTCCCCTCCCTCTCCCTCTCCTCAGAAACATAGGATGCTGCTTTATACTTCTGGCCCTTAAACCCTGGAACCAGGAGAACAGCTCCAGTGAGTCAACCTCAGCCAGTCCCTTTGGTGAAGGGTGGTGGCTCACTGGCAGAACATCTGTCCTGCATGCAGAAGGACCCCAGCATCTCCAGGTACCAGTAGCTCTGCAAAGCTCCTGCATGAAACCCTAGCGAGCCTCCACCACCCAGTGCAGTTACCAAAAAATCATGTTTCAATAAATTGTACAATAATTGTACATTTGAATATCTACTTGCCATTATTCTGACTATGTTAGTTATTACTTACATTATTACAAAAAACAGTAATAATTGAATGCAGTGACAATAATTTATGATAATAAAGAGTGGACACATAGTCCTACAGATACAACCAGCCCCTTGCGGGTGACCAAACTGCTGATGCGGCCCCCGATGAATTTGAGTTTGACACCCCTGCTATATGCCATGACCGGAGGGGGGGGGAGCTGTGCAGGGGGAATTAGGAGGAAAGGTGGGATTAAAAAACTAATAAATTTTTAAAAGTGCCCAACCTAAATAGCTTCCTGTTCATGTTCCTGGGTGAAAAGTGCTCAGCTGCCTACAACTTACAGAATTAGCCTTCCATATCAATATTTCATTCCTGCAATTATGCAGTTATATCTTTGGATAACTTGGCCAAGTTATAAATGGCAAGAAATGATACTATTTGAAAATCCTATTAAACATATTGAGAAACAAAACATCAAACCAATGTAGTCTTGTATAACTTTGTATAACTGTAAAATTGGGAGTCTGCTGCAGTGTAGTATGTAGGACAATGAGCTCAGAGTATTTTTCTTATTGAAGAGGATGCTATGAAACGTTTTGTCCAAAATGAGGTTTTGCGGCGCGTTGTAAACCATAACAGTATTATTCATGAGCTTGCATTCCATCAAGCTGTAGATCTGTGGAAACTGTCAAGTGATAGAAGAAAGAAAAATGTAGAGACAACAGACAGTGAAGTTAATAAATTGTTCTGGTGAAAGACATTTGTCTTCCTTAGAAATACCCGTTAAGAGGCTATATATAGGTAACTTCTTGGTATAAGGACAGAGAAAAGTTCAAGAGAATCTCATCCGTCTTCTCGTTTTCAGCAAGTTCTTTGAAGTTTAGGACAATAGGTGTCTTTTTTAATATGGTACTTATGACTTGAACTCTTGCTGCTATTTATTTGACCACTGTTGAAACTGCAAGCACTAATAACAATGTGTGTGGAGAACCCATGTGTAATTCTCATGAAATAAACTTCTGCTTCATCTGATGCTGCACTCTGATTCTGCAGAGAAATTATGGAAGAGTCTAAACTACAGAGGAATGGGGAGGAACTACCCACAACGGAGAAGCACCGTAGATGTTTTCCATTCCTAAGCTCTTTGAGAAACTCCCAAGAGCTCATGGGGAATGTGCATGTTCCAACATACCTTGCAAGATCCATAATGTATTCCCTGTTTTGTTTTTTTAAAAAACTAGTGCTGACCTCTAGATTAATAAATAATTAGAATAGAAGTAATAATAAGTTCTATTATTGAGCAAATGCAGCTAAATGTAATAAATAAATGTTGTATCTCATTATGGAGAAGACTGATGTGTTTCCAATTTTGTTATCTCCATAGGTAGCGAAAAGGAAAATAGCCAGAAGTTATGGTCAAAAAGCACATGCATTTCATGTGCATGAACAATGAAGTACTATGTTCTAAGAAATGTTGAAGTACAAAGGGTGAATTCATTATTCTGAGAAATGAGAAACTAGAGCAGCAATCCTATGGCAAGATCTGCTGGGCTGAGCAGCTTAATATGCAACAGATCTTTGGCTCAGCTGGCTGATTCCCAGGTTGGCCAGCATAAAGTCTGGAACCCTGGTTCAGCAGAAGATATGCTGTCGTAATGTGCTCATTCCAGCCTCAGTTGACTGAACCAAAGCTGGTGTAAGTACCTAAAAAGTGGTGTTCTGGGGATGGAACCAGAGGGGGGTGGGACCTAGGCTGGATCCTAGGCCCATTCAGTTCCATCATGTGACCTGGCAAGTTGGCATTGAACACTGTTTTGAAGACTTGTTTTCCCTCTGCCAGACTTGAGCAGCTGCCGCTGCCTTGCTACTGAATCGGGTTTGGATCAGGTGTAACTTTATGCCAGCTAAACTTACCCTGGCGTGCTTTACATCAGCTCTGTGTGCAAAGGATTACTCACTATGCAAATAGCTGTAACTTTTCACAGAGGTTTGCCAAATCTCTTAAGATATGAGGAACTGGTTTTAGACGGAACAGCTAGCAACTACCCTTAAAAAACGTAAAGGATCCTACTTGTGAAGTATGATTTTAAACTCCCCAGATGTTTTAGAAGGTGCATCTGTCATCTTCATTTCTGGATTTATTAGATTTCTGTAGGTAAAAAAGCATAACAACTGACACTTGGGAGGCTCTGAAGGTCTGTGCACAGAGCTGTTAATAAGAGTGCATGCTTTACAGTGCATGATAATTGGTAGTTTGGGGTCAAGCTAGCAGTCATGAGAGAATTGTTGCCACTGTTAAGGGTACACATCTTATTTCAAAATAGGTTTGAGTAATTTTATGTATTTATTATAGAAGTTGTATTGTGTGCCATATTATTGCCCTGACAGGCAGTACTATAATTTGGAGACCTGAAAAAGCACAGAATTTGCATATCATCTGACCAAGCAAGCATTCAGTTCTATAATAGATGTTAATAATATTGAACATGGTAGGAAACCTGAATAATATTTGAAAATTTAGTTTTATTTGGTAAAAGAGCCATTGTTTCATGTTCTGAATTTTTAAATTACAATGTCTTCTAAAATTTTAAAAGCAAACCTGTGCTCAGTTTTTTGGGGAAAAAGCAAAATGGGTAAGGCTTCAATCTTGTAGTCGTCATACCTTGGTTCTCGAACGGAATCCGTTCCGGAAGTCCGTTCAACTTCCGAAAACATTCGAAAACCAAGGTGCGGCTTCCAATTGGCACCAGGTTGGCACCAATTGGCTGCAGGAGCTTCCTGCACTCAATCGGAAGCCATGTTGGACGCTCAGGTTCCAAAGAATGTTCACGAATTGGAACGCTCACTTCTGGGCTTGCGGCATTCGGGAGCCAAAACGTTCGAGTTGCAAGGCGTTTGCGAACCAAGGTACGACTGTATATGCATAGGATTAAGCCCCACAAAACAAATTGGGACTCGACTCTTGAGGAATCATAAACCAGGACTGCACTGTTTTGAGTATGAAATGTCCTAGTCCAAACTTCACCTTGGCCGTAACTTATACAGTGGCCACAGGTAAGGCACCATTTTCTCAGCCTTAGCTGCAACCACTGCAATATAGGGATAAAAAAGGTAAAGGACCCCTGACAGTTTAGTCCAGTCACAAACGACTCTGTGGTTGCAGTGCTCATCTTGCTTTGCTGGCCGAGGGAGCTGACGTTTGTCCACAGACAGTTTTTCCAGGTCATGTGGCCAGCATGACTAAGCTGCTTCTGGCGAAACCAGAGCAGCGCACAGAAACACCATTTACCTTCCCACCGGAGCGGTACCTATTTATCTACTTGCACTTTGAGGTGCTTTGAAGTTGGCAGGAGCTGGGACCGAACAATGGGAGCTCACCCTGTTGTGGGGATTCGAACCGCCGACCTTCCGGTCGGCAAGCCCAAAGCTCAGTGGTTTACATCACAGCGCCACCAGCGTCCCAATATAGGGATAATACTGCCCTAACCTTACAGGCTTGCTATAAGGATTACTGAGACAGTGACTTCATTCAGATGCAACAGTAAACTATGATTTAGCATTATGTGAATGAGCCTCAGGGTCATGCATTTCTCCTCTTTTCTGCTGCTGCCACAAGATTGGAGGTATTCCCTTCAGAATTAAAGTGCTCTCAGTTTATCAACAGGCAATTTTGAATGTTATCATAAACTATGGTTTACTGTGACAGTAATAAGCTGCTGCAAGCCTTGGGTTCATGCACTTTCTTTCTTTCTCTTCTAGCATAGCTGTAATGAGAGATCAGAGGCTTTTGCATCTGTGTTTTTATATGTATATAAACTGCACTTTAACATTTCATCTACACCCAAGGAACTGTAGTTAATGTAAGCCATGGTTATTTCATCCTGGTTCTAGGAAGTTCAGCCTTTCTGATGCATACTGGCAGAAATGCTTTGGAAGTCTGTTACATAATTTTTATATGCACTTTAAAGAAGTAGTAGGTGAAAGAAATATAATGCAGAGAACACCAACAGTATTCATTTTAATAAGGTAAAGAGCACATACCTGGGTACACTGCCTGTCAAGCTTCTTTCACTTGAAGATGCTGAAGCAGGTCTCTCTTCTATTTTTACATTTACAGTTTCTTTTGCTTTACTCCGTGGTGCTGCCTTTCCATCTCCTGTCTTCTTTTTTTCACTGTCGCTGTCGTCACTGCCTTCTCCCAATATGTCATCAACCTGCCAAACGATCAAGCGTTAGTAATGACACAACAGTTTAGCAGAAGAATTGCACAATGACTGCATATCCGTATCAAATACTTTCTGATGCATCTTTTAAAATTCCAAGCTTCTCAGGGCAGCATAAGGCAATACGTAAATTAATGCAAGAGTCAAATGAGAACAGAATGCTGAGCAATTACATCTGTGGAAAAAAAAGAGTACCTGCATTTTCATTTAATGTTTTAAATGGGATAAAACTGAATTAAAGTAAACCACAACTTTCCCTCAAAACTGGGTATTGAAAGTAAGCTACAGAAGAAGTTTCAACATGCACATGTTCTTGTTGATGTGTGGGGCTTCAATAAATAATGACTGACTACTTCCAAATCATAGTTGTTTAAAATTAATAGAAAACTCTTGAAAAAGGAAGAGTATATGACGGGAAAGAGTGCAAGAGAGAATTCTACCCCCTATATATAGAGAGAGAACCGGAAAATATATTTAGTGAGAGATGAGTCTGAAAAAGCTCTTAAAAAGTTTTATCCAACACTTCTAAAGCATCCTTTTCTTTTAGGTTGTAGGAATGCTTGAATCAAAGACAGAAAAACTTCAAAGCACCATATTTTTTGGATTGACAGAGCAAACTAGCACAGCAAGTAGGAGGTATTTGTCTAAACTGGTATCCCATTGAGGCTGGTATCCTCCGACTTCAGTAAAATTTCAGAATAAATGTGTTTAGGATTGGACTGCTGAGACAAAAAAGGCTGTGTCCACAATCTAGAGCTTGATATGACTGATATGGATTAACATCTAAGGCATATTTTCTAAGTAATAAAAGAATCCAAAGCTGAAGGAACAGGGATATAATAATACATGTTTGGAGAGAAATGTTTGCAATAACTTGTAATTCCATGTTGTATGTACTTCAGGCAATGGTGAAAAACATTATTTGCTGCTATGATTAAATCCAACTGAAGGTCATACTGAGGAAAAGTGTGGAATTGTGTAATGAGATCTAAGAAATTCTGCGTTAGCCCTAAAAGAAAAGCAGCTACCGGTACTATGATTCTTAACACAAAAAATGTTTTATTAGATTACAACATACAACATTGTATACACATAAGATACAATACATCCAAAGTAATATCAAAAAAACCCAATAAGTAGTTATCCCACACAACCATTTGTGTAGACATAAATGTAGCTTATGTTAACAAAAAAGTATTATATGTTTCATTTTAGTCACGTACATAAAAAGCTGTACTGATCAGTTCTAAAGAATCTTTATCCTTTAAACCTAGTGTCAACTTAATTTTGTTAGACAATTTCCCCACAAGTGCTATTTGACAAACTTTATTATTATTTATTAAAATTGTGTATTGCCCTACACCCACAGGTCTCAGGGAGGTTCAAAGAAGCATTCTCCAAATTCTTCATGCATCTTGTTATTACAAACCTGGACACTAGTAAAAGAGAACTTATTAAAGCTTTAAACTGTAAGTACCTCCCATGAAAAGATTGAGCAGTGGCAACTGTGGACATTCAAAGGCATTTTGTTTGGTAATTGCTTTTATTTCAACAAATATTTGCTACCAGAACTGAGGTCCATGCCTACCACGTACCGGTATGTTGATTAGAGCATAGCAATACACTGTCAATAGAGAAGGTGTGGTGGAAGATAATTCATGTTGCTTGAAACTGCAAAGTTCTGTATTTTCTGCCTTTCACTGAATAAATGCTCCTGCAGAAGTGTTTAATGTTAATGTCTGCATACCAGAGGATGCATACCAGTTACAAGACATGCTGGCGCCCATTGTATTCCTCCAGCACTTGAAATGCAAGTACAGAAATAACTAACATCCTTGAAGCGAACTTATGTATAAATAAAAAATAATAGTGTCTTCTTGGTTGTGCTAAATTGCACTTTACTCTTTAACACACATTCAACCATTCTGCCATTTTAAAGAGAGGGTGGTTTCACTAAATGTGATCTGTTTTCCACATGCAGTTTAAGAATTAAGGTCCCTCCAGCATTCAAGAGAACTTACTTCCGCTTACTTCAGCTACACAGGCATCTAACATACTGACTTAAGAAGTATAGCATCCTCTCAGTCAAAGGCTTTATAATAATAGCATCCGAACTAATTTCTATTCTTTTTTCCCTTGTATTGCCTTGTATCTCCAGAGCTCCCAGGTTGGCTTTTTATGTTATACCAGTAACTTTAATATAGCAGTCTCTCCACCACTACAAGAAAGACACAAAGGGGGAAAAGGCAACAAAACATCCTCTTCTCCCAAACAAAACATTGGGATCAGATAGCCATGTCACTCAACACCTAGTGTCATGCAGATTTTATGAAATATATTTGAGAGATTGTGGGGGGCAAGGCGTTTCCATCAACACCCTTAAACAACCCCCCTCACTTTTGTTAGGGTTATTCAAAGGCAAAAATTAAGCAGGTGCCTACAAATGATTTTTATTTTTGAGATTTTCACTCACACTCCAAGAGTCATAACTCTCCCTGCACCTCTCAATATTATAGGAAAAGGAATTGCAGCCATCCCCCATCTCTCTAGAGTCCACATGGCACACTACTGATGTCATTGAAAGCCACCTTCCATCTTTTCTGATTATTGGTTATACTGGCTGATAGGAGTTAGAGTCTTACAATCTATGGAAGGAACCAGGTTGGCTACCCCATAGGCTCATAGGATGTGTTGGTGGCTTAGAGAATGAAAGGCTTCAGGTGCTAACTTGACTGCTCAAAGTTATTGCCAGCTGATACTACTCTTGGCCTCTGAGGGAGACTAAATTCCTTTGACACATAGGGTTCTGGTAATGAGCTCCACAGCCATCAAGACTGGCACCCATGAGGATGACCAAGGGAGGCTCCTGAAAGGGGGTGCTCACTGGAGAATAGAGTGGAGTTGGCATGGCAGGACACTGGAAAGTGACTGCTGTGTGCTATGGTCTTCTGGTGGTGGAGGAGGAGTCATTGGAGTAATTGTAAAGCAAAGGCAAGATGCCTAGACAAGAAGCCATGAGGCTTAGTGAATGCAACAAGGACATTAGGTCTGCTGATATTCTGGTAGTCTGGGAAGAAATGGCAGGATATGGCTTTTTATTTCTTAACCAGGAAGCTGTGAAATTCTAGCGTTGAAAGTATGCTGAATGTCTTGTAGGCTTTCTACCTTGAAGGGGACCTCAGGAGCTGGTAAACTAAAAACACCTTTCTACCTGAGGTGGAATACCACTGCAACAATGACGTTTGTGAAGACTCTTGGTGCTGACAACAAACACGCAAAACTTGACCTGGTAATGCTACCTTAAACAGTTATGCAAACCTGACAAACTGCTGCCTTTTCCTGGGGGGGGGGGGGGAGAAACACCAGCCTGGACCCAGAAATTTATTTCAACCACTCAGTTGTGAATACACCTTTTGGAGGGGTCTGGTGGTAACATGATTTCCTAAGCCTCCTGTAGGTAGACAAAGGAAAGAATCTCAGAACACTCTTATTTTTATATAAGAGAAAGGGATGGGCAGACTAGAGATTGGGTAGAGTTACAGGCAAAAAACCATGTGCTGCTACATAGCTGCTGTTCCAGAATCACTGGAATCTTGAAGCACTCATCTTCAGGAGCAGAATGCAAACATTTTGTTGCAGGTTACACTTTGATTTCCTGTGCTCTTCAGGGATGCTAAAAATCAACAAGCAGAATATAGTCTCCTTTTGAAACAGAGAAAAGGATCTTGATAAGAAGAAACAAGTGCATACTGTCTAGGTCTGCTTTGTTATAGTGCCACTGAACTATAATGATGACCCTAATTTGCCTGGATAGTGCATAGACAGAAGTGTGGGTGGATGTAGAAGCCTCTGACTTTTGGTGCCTGGTTGTAATCTACTGGACAGAGACAAAAGCCAATCTTGTGTTCTGCCCAGTTGCATCTCTGACCCTGTCTCCTACCTGCATGCAGCTCCCACATTGCCCACAAGGGAATGTAGCCCTCCAGCTGAAATGACAACTATTCCTGTTTTACTCTGTCTTAGGGAATGCAAATGTATCACAGGAGTCTCCAATTCAACTAATTCTAAGTTTCAGGGCACCATAAGACTGGGACACGTTTTAAGAAACAGCCAATCCCCCCCCCAGTACAATTCTACATGCATTCTGGGAAAGCAGCCATGGAGATTGCAAGTCCATTCTGCCTCCAGCAAATGGACCAGCAGGAGACCAAAACAGGCTGAAACACCCAGCACATTTGATGTGTGTGAACATAAAGACAAGTTGAAGCAGAGCTTTCGATTACTAATAGACCTCTGCAAAAACTTGTAAGGACATGACCATTTGTGGGGAAATTTTATTCAACTATTAAAGTAAACAGTGTGTGGTTCTTGGGGAGTTATTCATCTTCAGATTATAGGCTGCTAGCAGTTTCTCCATAGCAGCAGGGGATCCAGCCACTATTTATTTAAAAAATGCCTATGCAGATTGTAGCTGTGGTATTCTTAGTAATTGCCTATACAGGACTTAACATTTTTACAATTCATACAAAAAATAAAAGCTGAGTAGATTGAAATAAATGAAATAATATTCTCTGGAGCAAGCAATTCTGACACACATATATGCAAAATAAAATCAGTATTAGTTAAGAAACTAAGGAAGAAACCTCCATTTCCCCCATTATCCTTTAGCATCCAAATACAAAAGTTTTACTTCTGCGTCATAAGGCTGAAGGGATACAAAGGACATCCTTCATAAGGACACTGCATGATCTATGGGCTGCAGGTGCCACCGAGGCACTAGTGTATCTGCTAAGATTATAGAGAGTCCCTGGATTTCATTTCTAATTGTGTTTCAACTTCATGAATTGCAGTGATAAATTCTGAAGTGTGAAGCAAAAATATTATTGGGTGAAAATGAGATAAAGGAAAAAATCTATGCATCAAGGTATTTCAAGAAATAACTCAACTTCATCTCATTTGAGTGTATGAGTTTCAGAATAAGACTTCATAATATTCAACTTTCATTTCATATCTGCTACACACATAAAAAGTGTTATTTCTTGCCGGGAAAGGAAAGCAGGGTCAGATATTAAGTAACTATACAATAAAAATATGTAATATCTCTTACATGTTCTGCAGTATGTTACATGTAACCAAATATATACAGATGAGCCTCAGGTAGGAAACACTGGGTAATAATTGCAATCAAACTGTGCAGTCAAATTCCCTCTGAACGAATATAAAATGTAAGTTATGCTAAGAAACAGATGATGTTTCCACACTCAAGTTCCAGATGAAGCATTATGATAACCCATTTTATCAATGGAAATTAAAAATTTCATCTTTGAGCTTAACCCTCACTCTTCATCTTCCCATACCCTAGAGGCGCTTGGATATCTCTACTGCATTAAAAATGTGTCACGTCAATTAATTACTCAGCAGTACACAATCAAACTCACCTCTTTATCCATACTTTCTAAATCTTCTTTACAAAGAGTGTATAGTGGCATTGTTTCAGACATACTTGGCTGGCGTTTCCGTTTAGATGGGCCAGGCTCTTCATTCTCACTTGCTGGCATCTCCTCTTCATCAAAAAGCTGTTGGTGTGGTTGAACAACTCTGAAAAAAGATTCAAAAGCTCTGTATTACATAACTGTTATGATCTGAACTGAATAGAATGTCAAGATAGATTAAGTTTGGAATAAAGATCCATTTCAAAACTCATACAGTGGAAAACTTTGCCCTATTCTTCATGTTGCTCAATATGGATTGCCCTCTTCCGCATTTCAAAGACTTCTGAAGGCAATGTCAAAGCTTTATCAATAGTGAGCCACTCATGAGCCTGATTCTCACTGTAGCACTTGTTCTCCCACGGACAAATTAGGTAGAAGTTTGGGAACCTGTCTTCTTTTAAATGTAGAAACAGATAAGCTCTAGGGGATGCAGAACAAAAAAGCATTCATATTACAGGATTTGTGCTTTACTCTATAGCCACCTCACTCGGGACTCTCACCCCACCAGAACACAGACCCCAAACGAAGCCTATGTTTTTTGCCACTAAAAATGGATCCAATTTTTCTAAAGCATTAGAACAGAACAACATTATTTTAAAAAGTCAAAAGTGTTCAGCCCCACTGTAATATGTTTTGGATAATATGAATGTGCTTAACCAGAAGTAACCACAATAAAGGAGAGAGTGAAGAAGGATTCTTGTTTCCCTACTTTTATATTACAGCTGGCTAATCCTGTTTGGGGACTTGACCCCTACACACATTTTATGGTTTCTAAGGCTCCACTGAGTTTGGCAGCAGTGGCAGATTTTTTTTTTTAAAAAAAGTAAATATGGAGCTGGGGTAGGCAGAATCCAGCACCCTGATTGGGATACAAAGCACCTCACTGTTTATCATTCCAGTTCATCATTTCAATTGTTCAACAAGTACAGAGGGAACATTGCCTCACCCTGCTCAGCTGATGATCAGCTAAGGAGGGAAGCTCTCTGTGTGTGTGCGCACCTGTGGCTACCCCAATAGTGCATATTTTTGTGTATGTGAGGGTGTGATATGCACCCCACTCTTGGACTGCCCAATGGTGAATGCAGCCAGGCCAAAAAGGTTAGCCACAATTGTGTTACACTTTTCTTTAGGAAAAATATAGTGTCACACATAGACTCAAGAACACCTATTGCAAGAGGAAAACACACTTGGAATTAGTCTGTCACAATCCTGTTTAAAATCTTAATGCCAAACAAAATGATTTATGAAATGTTATCTTCATCTACCTGAATAAGGAATGTTCCCCATGGACGGGCAGAGAGAGAGGAGAAGCTGGTGCTTGAATATACAAAGACTGACTGGCGCTTTGAGATCCTTTCCTAATTAATTTTCCGGTGTTGGGATCATAAAGCCGAACTTCAGGACCAGGCTGACACTTTGGATGAATGGGAGTTGGGTGGAAAAGAGCAGTCTGGAAAGCACTGTGTATATCTGGAAACATGGCAGGACTGTACTCTCTGTTAGATGAAATGTTTAAAAGACTTAAGTTAGCAAGTCAACATTCCACACACACACACACACACGCATATATAAAAATAAGCACACACATATTTGGCCCACATCTTCTCTCCTGGCTATTTTAGTCCAGTGCTGTCCCACCTGCCCTACACATGATGTCATACAGGGACAGGTATGGGGCATATGTCAAATGTGGGGCAAGTAAGGGCAGGGCTGAAAAGTGCTTTGCAAGTGCTGCTAATTTGCAGGGCCTGCAAAGCTCCTTGTACAGTGCTTCCCAAGCACCCAACAACCAGCACAGCATTGTGCCCAGAACTTCCCAAGTGTTAACACAGGGCTTGAAAAGTTTGTTCAGACGTGTGTGCAGCATTTCCCAGTGTCTGACAATCAACTGGCTGGTGCATGTTTGGAAAGCACTGTGCAAAGGGCTGAGAAAGCCCTTTGAACTCTCTTCCCACTCCAGCAGGCTAACTTGTTGACATATGTCGATCATCTAGTGCAGGCATGTCCAACAGGTAGATCGTGATCTACCGGTAGATCACTGGATGTCTCATCTAGTGCAGGCATGTCCAACAGGTAGATCACTGGATGTCTGCGGTAGATCACTAGTAGATCATTGGCTCCCCCCAAAGAAGCTGAACAACTGTGGCTCCCCTAAAAAAAGCTCAACATTCTACCTCCTTCCTAAAAAAAGCTCAACAAATTTGACCTGAACCCCCAAAAAGAGGGTAGATCACTGCCAGTTTTTAACTTTGTGAGTAGATCGCAGTCTGTTGGGAGTTGGCCACCCCTGATTCTAGTGTCATCAAGCCCACTGTACAAAGGTAAAAATTACATTAACTGCTCAGTCCACTTTTGCCTTTGGCCCTACCCAGAACTGGCACGTGGCCCCCAGAAATTTGCCTAGAAAGTAATGTGGCCCTCGGGCTGAAAAAGGGACCCGTGCCTGTGCCAAACTATGGCTTAGTGCAGTGATGGAAACCCTAATTTAGACCGAACTACATAGAGCCCTTCTACATTGATACAAAGAACTGTACATTAAAAATGTTCTCATTTATCTCTAAAGATTTCCACATTCATAGCTCAGCTGTAAAACAGCAATTATTTCCACAAGAATTCAGTCTTGTGGATCAGATTTATTAGAGTGCACCAAACAAAACCTGTTATTTACATTAAATAACATCAAAGCAATATTTCCAACTACAGAAAACATGCACACATATCCATCTTATTGAAACTATGGAGCTGGTCTGAAGTATCCTTACTCCACCTAGTAAAACACAGCACAATTTATGTAATACCCAGCTTGATATTGGCCAAAGAAAAGCCTTGCCCATTCATGGAAACAATTAATGCTGCATGTCTGGAAGCATTAATTATGTGATGGCACCCTTTAATCCATGCAGGGGTTATTACTAAAGAAGTGTTTATAGGAATGGAGCACTAGCTATCGGTTCTGGCTAGTTTTCATATCTGAATGAATAAAAAGAAGATTAAAACAAAATGCTCCTATGTTTGTGGTGTTCTTGGATCTAGGCTCAGGCCTGGCTGTTCAAGCTGTGGCCAGGAATGCCTATGCAAAATTAAGATGGACACACCATCTGTGCCCCTTTCTGGAACCTTCTTGTCTTGCTATGGTGAGCCATGCGTGCCTTAAGTCACTTCATCTTGATTATTCTACATGCTCTATGGAGCTGTTTTTGAAGACCAGGTGGTTTAGGCTTCTTACACATGGCTCATGTTAACCTCTTTTTGTACCAACTGCATTGTCTGCTTATTTATTTCCAGGGACAATTCAAAGTGCAGGATTTTGACCTGTTAAGTTCTAAACAAATATCTTGGGTTAAGGTTACCCAAAGGACCACCTTTCTCTGTACTGTATACAGTGGAACCTCGGTTTATGAACACATCGGTTTACGAATTTTCAGTTTACGAACGCCGCAGACCCATCTGGAACGGATTAATTCACTTTCCATTACTTTCAATGGGAAAGTTCGCTTCAGTTTATGAACACTTCAGTTTATGAACAGACTTCCGGAACCAATTACACCCATGCTTCGGGTTAAGTACGCTTCAGGATGAGTACTCCACGGACCCGTCTGGAACAGATTAATCCACTTTCCATTACTTTCAATGGGAAAGTTCGCTTCAGTTTATGAATGCTTCAGTTTATGAACAGACTTCCGGAACCAATTGTGTTCATAAACTGAGGTACCACTGTAATCCTGTTTAACTGGGATCTTCTCATTCAGCTATTTGTAAGACTGGATATTAACCGTGAACCCCATAAGATTTTAAACTCAAGTGTATTATTTAAATAATAAAAAATTACATTTTACCTTTGTGTTTTAAGGTAATCATCCTTCAAAGGAAACAGTTGTTCTTCTACTTTGTCCCAACGCTCCAAGCAGCTCCATAACCAGTCTGGATTTACAATATGGAGATTTTTATAGTTCTCAGCTTGCCGTACTTTTTCTGTGCCTATAAACAGCCAAACATTAGCATAGGTGACATAAAGGCTTTTCAATAAATCAGCATATGAGAACAGTTTACAGGGATTAGGTGCTGAATTCAGAGGGACTTAAGAACACAGCTTGGATGCTTTTAACGTTCTCCCCATGTGTTTAAAGCAGTCTCTAACATGGCAATGACTACAATTGTAAAGTCTTAGTTATTTTCACAAAATCGGGATTCAGATGCAAAGGTAAGATAATTTTTTGTGTGCAACGGAGGCATATAGCATTATAGTTTTGCTGACAGGCCCAGCCAACTGTTCAGATAAACAACTTACACATTTCTAGATACCAACAGAAGCAAGAAACAACCTGGGCTAAAGGAGGAATGTCCCCAAAGTGTACAAATGTTCTTCAAAATCACTGAATCCTGGGGATTTCTTAAAACATTCATGCACAGAAATATCTGAACAGCAGTATTAGAAGCTTGCTACATTGCTAGACGCTTCGTATGACCACCTATTCACACGGAGTCCTAGTTCAAACCCATGTTTTGGATTTACTCTTACTTACCAGCTCTTGCTGCAATAAGGTGTGTTGGCTTATTGGGGTCATCTTCATTCAATACTAGGTTTTTTGCAATCTTAGCTCCAAGTGCAGTAGCATGATAATGCTCCCGAGTTTTTTCTATGGGATAATTGGTTGGGTATAATCCACTAAATAATATGGTAACATCTGACAACACTTTTCGTTTCAGTTCTGGCACTATTTTTCTTATATCTGGAATTTCATCTGTTTCTTTTCTCACATATTTATCATACTTTGAGTAATAGTCCGTGTGCACCCGAACAAGAATCTCTTCAAGATATATTAAATGGTCATCACTGTCTGTATCGTCATCTTCCTCTTCCTCCATGCTTTGATCTAAAGATTCTCCCACAGTTATCCCAGATTGCTCACTATTTTGAGATTCTGTCTCTGCCTCTTTCTTGTCCACGCAACCATTTCCTAGGCTACAAAGGCTGTCTTGTTCACTCTCTTCATGTGCTTCCAGATCGAATGCCTTGGGATGTGGATTGATGCTAGGTGAGGATACAGAGTCTGCAGAATGGTTCAACTGTCCGTCCTTTCCTACATTCGTATCAGTTCCCACCATAGGCACTGCACTTTCCTCTAGTACAGGCTGTTTTGATTTTCTCCAGCTTCTCTTTCCTTCATTTTCACTATCTGTAGGAGAAGAGGAGGAGGATTTCCTAGCATCCAACCCACTGTCACTTTCACTATCACTAGACAATTCAAAGTCCAAATAATTTGTACTCTTGTTTTGAATCTGCCGTTTGCCTACAATTGTCCTATTATCGTCGTCTGAAGACACATGAGATTCTTTGGCACTCATCACATCATTAGTAACATCCATTCCATGTTTAGAATCACTTAAGGAGTCTCTAACTTTATCATTGCAATTCAAATCCAAGGATGGAGTCTCACTGCTGATAGAGTTATTGCCATTTACTTCATTTGCAGATTTTTGAATGCCATTGCTTTGTTCGTCTACATTTCCAATATTCTTTGCTTCTTCAGAGTCTCCCGTTACTGTTGCTGGGTCCGATGCCTCTGTTACTTTTGAAGAATGATTTGCTAAATTAAGAGATATGTATGCATATTAAAATGAATCAGTCTTTGAAGTCAAAATGCTTAGTAACAAATATACAAAAGATCTAATAGCTAAAAACACTTAATCCAATTATGCTTATCTTTATTTAAACCAGAAGCCTGGGGTTGTGGTGGGAAATAATAGAAGGTTCCACTTAAGTTTTTTAGGTCAACAAATAACTTGCTCAAAACCTTACATATGTAGCATAGAGATTCAATTGTTTCAGAGGATGAAAAAAAGATTGAACATCCTATTACAACATAGCAACAGGAGAATAGATTTCTAGCACTCAAACACAGCTTGACGTGCCAAGTCACAGGGTACAACAATATATTGCTTTACCCTCATGTGTCCCACCTTTGGCACCCTGTGCCTGGGTAACCCTGCCAAGCACCACCCTGGCATCTACTCTCACCATGCAGAAGTAAAGCAGGGCTAGCTTGTGTGTGACACATGGGGTGGCAGCAGTGGGGTGTGTGTGTGTTCTGTCATTGTGTAGTTCCTCTTAACACAGCCATGCATGGAGGAGGATCACAAGCTTAGAATAGCCCAAGAATGGGGAGATGGAAGGTCCCTTTACACAATCAACAAATAACAAGCCATTAATAAACAAGTAAGGGCACTTGTCTTTTCAGACTTATTGATACTCTGCCTCAGGATTCCAGGCACAAACATCCAAGGCTGCAACTGAGGCCATAAGCTGCAATATTTTTAACTGGAGGGGAGCGGTCTGTAAAGTTTTGTAATGAAGACAACTGCCTTAAAAGGGATCTGATACAGCATGTCTGGCTTTAAAAGCACATTTACTAAACATAAAGAGGAAAACAAAGGTACCAAAAAGGTTAATGTTCTAATTTTAGCACACCCAAATAACTACAGATGGATGTGCTATTTTCTACTAAGCTACTTCAATGGAGCTTAACTTTCACTAAAGGCACCTTTAGTTTCACTGTCACCATCTGAAAACATGCTTACACTACTTGTTAGTTATTTGTTTAGGCTGAGGACTGATTTGGAACTATTCCGAGTCACATTCATTTTCACTAAAGGAAGGTTCTAATAACAACTAGCCTGTGGGCAATTTATCACACTTTATCATCTGCAGTGGTTGTGCTTGTGACTGAGGGGCAAAATAGATATGACATTTCAAAAGTCTGTGTCTTTTGTTTTTGCCCTCCTTTAAACAGCAGCTATGGGGTAGAGGGATTCATATCTGGACCATAGGGTTGAAGACCTTCCAGGGCTCATTTTTCCCAACAAAAATCTCTCCCTGCCACAAGTCAGGTAATACTGTAGTCAATGACAGCTTCAGGGACAAAAATGGTTGTTTGGAATATGCTGATATTTTATGGGAAAACAGCATAACAAGAGAAAGATTTTAAACCCTGCCCTAGGAGCTGCTATTTTTTAAAATGGGGGGGGGAGGACCCATAAGAGTCATGCTTAATATAATACAGTATCTAGTTTGCTTTTCCAAACTATTTTAAACTGCCAAATTTGACTTGAACTGCATCAAATTGTCACATTTTATGGAATAAAAGCAATTTCAGTAATGGAACATTTTTCCCGTGAAAAAAGATGATACCATATTGTATCGTCTTCACAGGAGGCAAGCAAGGAGGCCCTAACACTGTGTTAAATAATGCTGTGCTTCAATTAAAGCATGTATCTTTGGAGAATGCAACTCGTGATTTTAAATTTGTTTTCAACTTGAGGCAACTTGGTGTATTGAGATTCCCCCAAATGCTGTGCAACAAATTATATAGAACCAGTAGGATCTGCCTGAGAAGTAGTGTAAATACAATGAATAAAGGTGGTCCACTATTCTGGTAGTCAAACTGAAAAGGAATCTGAATCTGAAATCCTCACTTCTAATAGTTTTGAAAAACTGTTTTAAGATTAGTTAATGAATTGTTTTAAAACACTATGTTATCGATATGATACCTTGCATATGAAGAGGAAACGAACACACATTAAAACAGTTACCTGTCTTTCTCATTTGAATTTCCCTTGATCCAGGCGGTGCATTAATATCGCCTATGCCCTGAAAGTATACATATTTCTTCACAGTTATCAAATTAGGTGCATATTTCCAGACATCCTCTCTGTCATCAATAATACAAACCATGGAATCACCACAAGGAAATAAGTTTCTAGAAACAGGAGAAAGATTAAGTGAAATGGACTGATTAGATAACTCTTTAAAATGATTCATATTAAGGCATATCTACTCAATAAAGATATAAAATAGGAAGACATTCTAAATTCAAATATTGATTATAGTCCTTTACATTATTAGTTTGTTTTCTTAAAGCACAATGATTAATATTAATCAGTTTTGCTTAAAACTGTCCAGAAGCTGACCAAAGAAAACAAACCATATTGAATTGACATAGATACATATAAATATATATACACATATACATATACATACACAGGACCTTCACTTTTAAATGCACAGAAAATAAAAATCAGATCCACCAAGAATGTTTTTTTATAATCAGCTGTTACAAAGATGGGCAGTAGAAAGCATCACCTGTAACTCTGGCACCTGGAAAACAATTTAATCAATCACTGCTTTCAACTAAGTTATATTATGTGATTAACAAAGTAGTGTCAGGTACCACCTAGTGGTATGAGTGAGGCTGTTCTCCTGGACAAAATGATAAAATTGGCTTATAATCCCAAGAAATTTAGCTTTAACTTTGAATGCCATTAGAATTTTCAAGTTAGGGTGCAGCTGTTTATGACAGAAATGTTGGATATGCAATGGGAGCGCATAACTGCATTATTTAATTTTATTTTTATAAAGGAATCAAAATACTATGACTCAGCTTCTTTGGATGGTAAGAGTAATAGTTTCATACTCAAAGCTTTGATATATGCAGTACATATAGAAACAGCATAACATTCAATCATGCTGTGTAAGAGATTTAAAATAAACCTATTACCCATGAAGATCTGTTTGTATCGATTTGTCAGGCAGGTCAGAGATCCTGCTACACTGATGTATCCAATACAGCTCTGTACAACTAGGAGACAAGTCCTACCTAGCTGCATAGTTCTCTTAGGGCCTGTAATAAATTACTCCCCACTACCAGCTCTACACAGAGAGACTGAAGGAATCATTGGGTTCATGCGTTTCTGCTCCAATCCGCTCACCAAATCTAGAAGATAACGTCTGCGACCAAAGATGCTGAGAACCAAAGATGCTGAGCCTATTTGAATGCAGGCTCTCTGTTTTTCTAGATACTGAATATACTAAACAAAAATGACTTATATCCAGGGCAGGGGAGATTTCTACTGAAATACCTGGGGGATGTTCTGCTGTGGGTGGGTGTGCACAAGTGTAGAGTGTAACACCTGAACAGGCTCCTATTCTGCAGTTCACAAGGTCAAAATAGATATGATGGCAGCACGCCCAACCCCAGTCATGCCAAATCCCTACAAAAGCAGAAGGGGAGGGGGAGGAAGGGGGAGATTTAAAGCATGGTGTGAATGGGCAGAGCTGAACCCTTCCATCACCCATGGTTTCTCCCTGAAGCAACCTTAAGAACAACAACAACATATTTTTGTTCTGATTGAGCTCCATGACACAAAGTAACCTCCATTGGAACACAAGTAGTTTTTAAAAAAGAAGTAGTTTGGGGCAGGGAATTTACAGGGAGACAAAGATGCACTCATATAAATAATTCTAACTCTCATTCCTGCCACCTGAAAATCACTTCAAATGCAAATAGTTATAGAAAAACAAAAGCAATAACAATCTATTTTCTTATCAGTTTCTGATAATGTGGGCAGGATATGATCTCCATTGCTTTACATTAAAAAGGCATTGAGATGTTTATGTTTATGACCAGGAGTGGCAGGTTGGGGAGTTTAAAAAAGCAGTTAAGATACTGAAATTATGTTATTTGTTTCCAGCAGTATCCCTTCAAATGCTTCACGAACAATATTCCAATCCCAATACATACCTAAGGTTCCCAGTTTTAGAATAAGGATCAATACATTCATCCCTTGACAATATTCGATGGGAAAAAAGCTTCTTTTCAGAGTCCAAGAATGCTTTTAAGAAAAAGAAGTTCAAAATTAATATGTATTTTCCACAAGAATCATCATACTTTGTATGATTTTCTCTGGAATACCACAGGATTATTTTAGCCAAAAGCAGCTTTTAATATGAATTACTGTGCATAACTGAAATTTATTAATGAGATCACCAAATACATCCATCTACTACATAAACCATAAATACTACACATAAATCAAGAGATTGGTATAAAGCCATTAAGGCTGCAATCCTATACACCCTTAGAAGCAAGTCTCACTGAATTCAATAAGGATTATTTCAGAGTAGGCATGTATGGTATTGTGCCATAAATAATTGTAATAAATACTTGCTAATATAACTTGCAACATGACTGATAGGGTCACAATAACATGTCTACTCAGAAGAAAGTCCAATGGAAATCCATGGGGTTTTCTCTCAAGCAACTGGGGTTATGAGTGCCTCCTGAATGTTTTTAATAAAACGTGAATTATTGTTAGATAGAAAAAAAGATTTTGAAGTTTATATTTGTAGTTTATTCCTTAAGTGTAAACATAGCATATTTAGGTCAACACATTGGCCAGTCAAGCATCACATCTTGTTTTGTGATACAACAGTATACCATTGTAAACACTTCATAGCAAGTCTCAGCATTAGACGATTTCCCTCATTTGTTCAGTGCCATGTATTGGGTTTGTAGATAGCCAAAGCAGTGGAAAGCATCCTACAATTCTTAAGCAAAATGGGCAAGTTAAGGGAAAGTTTAAATAGGAGTTCTTGTAGTTGCAGGTTTTAAGTTATACTTGTAAGATTTGAACATAAATACTTCTGAGTTATCTTGAAATAGTAAGCTTTGTTTTTAAAAACATGGCTGGATGACAATTGTCTTGAAAAACTGATTTTTAAGGACTATAATCAGGTAAGAATTCTGCATTCGATTTCTAGGCTACTTCCTCATGTTACATAAACCATTTTTAGTTTCATCAGTGGGGGAATCACATTAAAGCAGGCCTGCACTTGTGGTCTGCCAGTCACATGTTGCAGTTTCATAAGCCTCCTGGTTTAGCTGCTTGCCAGAGATTGTCCAAATTAAAGGGTTGTTAAGCATCTGGCACCACAAAATATATGTCAGGGTCAGCTGCATTCTCTTTGGTGGGTCACAGGTTGCATTATTATATATCTGGAGAAGCCCAGTGTAAACTTTGTTTTATAAACTAACACTCAAAATTTCTGAGAAAGTTATTTTAGAATTGTGACCCCTATGGTACTGTGCAATATCCATTTCTAGACATTCAGGGAGTGATGTGATGCTCTTTGAAGGATTTGGATGTTCAGGGGCTTATTGACACATAACTTTCTAGAATTCCCTATAAAATGTTTCAGTGACACACTTTCCAATATCACTAGTCACCTATCAAAAATTGATACATGTAGGCAAAAACTATTGTGTCTTACAGGAATAACTTAAAACCCACAAATACAAGAAAATTTGAGTTAAGGATAGAAGTTCAACCTTAACTCACCCGACTATGCTTAAGAATTTCAGCAAATTCATGTAGGGTCATCCCCTTGCAGTACCTAGGCATAATGAATTGAAAGAATTAGCTAGACAGAACCATCCCCAAGTAAACGTAGAAAGATGTATTGGCCAACTAAAGTGAAATAAGCCACTTAATGTAGAATATAAAGTGAGGTGTGAATATTTTAAATAAAAATGTTACAACAATATTTCCATAAATGGTCTGTTGTTTTTTCCCCATATTCATTATCTACACAAGTCAATTGCTAACTAGATCGGTCGGTGGGCTAGATCAAAACACAAGCCCTCTCCTACAAGCTCCGCACAGCTGAGTGAGTTCACTTTGTGTCCCTTCCTGGAGATAAAGGTAGGACCTTGAACAACAGAAACAGGGAGAAATGACCAGTATATCAGCCAGTATATCAGCTGGACAGTCCTTTATTAATCTATATGTATCAACACATGTAGATTAGGGCTAAGGAGAAAGTGGAAAAAGAAGGAACAGATTCTTCTTAAGAGACCAATTAGCAGAAATAAACAGCTTACATTCAAGAATCAGTTGAGGAATAAATCGGGAAACACTTTCTTTTTTTGTTTTCACCTGCTATTTAATTATATCAGAATAATACATTATGTGTCAACTGAGACTTTCCTAAGAACATATTTCATTTATGGGTGACTTACATTTCCATGCATGAACAACAATACCCAGCAACAAACTCAAAGTAATGGTTATTTAATGACCTGGTTTGCACAATCAAATCATGACTTAACAAGCCAAAATATGAATGACTCCATGCACTTGCATGCAGAGTCCATCACAGAAGTGGAGAAACAAACCAGGAAGCTGCAATTAGCTATGGCTTCCCATTATGTGGGAACCAGAAACAATGATTAATGGTTTCCAAACAAGTGAAGATTCCCAACTCATCCTTAAAAGATTTCCTAATATTCTAATGTGGTTGGAATGAATCTAGCATAGTTTACCAGTATGCATGTAAAGGGAAACTGTGGTTAAGTACAGCTTCAGAGCTCATTTCCCCACTCACATGAAAAGAGGACTTTGGGGCTGCATGAGGGTGATGCAGCCTGTGCAAATCCTAGTTTATTAAGCAGAGTTAATAGATTAAATACATTTTTTTCTCAACCCAAGAACTGCAGGGAACCTTTATGTGCACCCCACCAGCATCCATTCCCATTCTCTTTCACACACATGCGTACACCCATTGGCTGGAAACTGGAATCCAACAATATTTGGAGGGCCACAGGTTTTTCATCAAGGCGCCACTGCACATTAAATGAAGTCTTCATTCAACACAATTTCTCTTTAAATTTACTGCCACCCATAGCTGCCAAGTTATCCCTTTTTTTAAGGGATTTTCCCTTATGCTGAATAGGCTTCCTCGCGAGAAAAGGGAAAACTTGGCAGCTATGCTGCCACCTTGTGTTTGAAGCATGCACACACTATTGTAAACAATGACTGCAATAAAAACCACAGTTGGAGAGTGGATTTTCTTCTTTCAAGCAGAACCATGACACTTCCTATATAGATCTGAGGGAAAAATTGAATCCCTCCACCCAGATTACATACCCCATTCTTTTCAGGGCAGTTATATATTATTCGTCACTTCTGGCTTCTCATGGTCTCATGGCAACGGCAGGAAAGTGAGCCATGAGAGATGCTGACACACTAATTTTCAAAAAGGTTTCCTAAGCCTGCTCTCTCACTCTTGAGAATTCTTGAGGGACAACAGTGATTCTCAAAACAGAAGAAAGTTTGCATCTTGGAGCAAAGTTTGCAAGCTGATCTCATGGCTACATTATCAGATTAGCCATGTACGTTTCCCATTTTTACTCCTCCTCTTCCTGCCTCCCCTCATAGCTTTGTGTAATGCCTGATGAAGCATTCTGGAGAGCCTGAAAGCTTGTGTGACAGTTTGGCTTGTCCCAATGAAGGTACCGCACAATTGCAGATTTTCAGTTTGTTCTTACAAATGAATGTTGCTTTTTGTGTGCTTTGTAAAACCGAGGGCAATATCCAATGAAGTAGTTCAGTTAGTGCATGGACCTCTGGTTGTGCAATGGAACTTCTAACTCTCTTCTCCCTCAGCAACCTCTTTGCTCGTTCTGGGGGTTCCCCCCAAACCTGCAGAACAGATTTGGGGAGGGCATGGGGGGCAACAGGGAGAGATGAAATTCTATAGAGAAGCCAGAAGTTCTTGTGCTAACAGAACTACTACCCTGAGTGCTTTAAATAGGCCAAAGTAACAAGAAGTCAATGATAGAATGCAGTAGGATAAGCATGCTTTCAGCACTAAATAACTTTAATTTACTGCCTGTTGGAATACAGTGGAACCTCGGATTTTGAAAGTAATCTGTTCCGGAGGACCGTTTGAAACATTTGAAATCCGAAACATTTGAAAACTGAAAACTCAATATGGAAGCCTCAATACAATAGGGAAACTCAAAACGGAAGTCGCGTGGCACGTTTGGCTTCCAAAAAGCGTTTGAAAACTGAAGCAGTTACTTCCTAGTTTTTGCCATTCAAAAGCCGAAACGTTCGACTTCCGAGATGCTCAAAAATCGAGGTTCTACTGTATGTATATCCTTCATTCCTCATGTATATGAAACAATGCACCTAGCCACTATTTAGCTGGATCAAAACTCTAAAAAAGGGGTGGTGATCCGATTCTCTCATTCCCATGCTAATGGTATAGCAGGGTATAACAACAATACTTTTGAACAAGATTTGAAAAGCAATTTGGGAACAGCGCTGCAGCCACTTGATAGTTAATGTTCTATACAGTGGTGCTTCGACTTACGAATTTAATCCGTTCTGAAGGCACCTTCGTAGGTCGAAAAATTCGTAAGTCGAAAAGCGTCATTGGAAACGCAATTTCCCATAGGAATGCATTGGAAATGGAAAAATTAGTAAGTTGAAGCAACCCCATCTAAAAATTCGTAAGTTGAAAAAACCCTATCTAAAAACGCTGTGGTTTCCGTTCGGATGTCGAGAAATTCGTAAACGTGCGGCCATTTGCCCCATTCATAAGTTGAAAAATTCGGTTGTTGAGTCATTCGTAAGTCGAGGTACCACTGTATTATGGTACTTAGAATAGAACCATAGAGTTGGAAGGGATCCTGAAAATCATCTAGTCCAACCCCCTGTGATGCAAGAATCTCACCTAGATCATACATGACAGATGGTCATCCAACCTCTGCTTATAAACCTCCAAGGAGTGAGAGTCCATCACCTCTCATGGAATTGCTTACCTGCAATTGTATGTGCATAAAGTCTGCTTCCAAAGGTAAACACATGTAGTTCATACAACTTGGCAATCTTTTCTAGGAACTCTCTGCAATGAGGACGCAACCGTGTATGTAGCATAGGCTCCCCTCGACCTAACTGAAAATGGAATATTCCCTGAAAGGGAGAGATAACACTGGTAAGACTTAAGCTATAACTCATAAATAAAACCCATTTTTGGCATAGGCAGAATGATTTTCAGCTTATAAAAGAATTCAGTTTTCAACCACTATTAGGTGCACCAAACTTTTAAAAATTAGCCGTTTGTA
The DNA here is from genome assembly GCF_965207765.1 of Zootoca vivipara. Classification (NCBI taxonomy): domain Eukaryota; kingdom Metazoa; phylum Chordata; class Lepidosauria; order Squamata; family Lacertidae; genus Zootoca; species Zootoca vivipara. The sequence goes on from NC_142591.1 coordinate 31,677,354, forward strand.
TACACTTACAAATATACAGTATAAAGTTCAATAAAAAGAGCAGCCCAGCATTTACATTTGCTTGCCATGGTTTTTATAATATCTCATGAGCTACAACTTCTGTCAGCCCAAGCCAATGCCCAGTAATCATGAGAGTTGTAGTTCAGCAACATCTGGAGTCACAGGCTAGACCACCTTATCATAGAATGACTGAAAATAGTCACTATATGATGAAGTAGTATCAGCTATTTGTCAAGTAGATCAATTTAGTTAAGAATATTTGGGAGCTAGCTAGGTAACTTCAGTTTCATTCCCATTTCTCTAGCTAGGATCCAGAAAGCCCACATGGGCAGCAAGTGTCTTTTCCAGCTCTCTCAGTTGCTACACTGGAGAGTACACCAGACCTCAGAGCAAATTTCGTAACAGCTGAAGTAGGAGAAGTTCCTGAAAAGTCCCAACCTTTATGCACCTCTAGTTGTGTGGGCAAGTACTTTCACTGAATATTCACTAGATGATTATTTAACTAAGTTTCACTCAGAGAAGGTCTATTGGAATTAATGGACCTAACTAGTGTTCATTAATTTCATTTAGTCTATTCTGAGTAAAATTTAGTTGACTACCACCCTTTTCTGGCAAAAAGCAATACAAGCAAATTTCACATGCATTATTTTTATATTATTGATTTTATCCTGTCCCATCCTTAAGGCTGTATTTCTTATTTTCAATGTTTGGACATCAAATTCTAATGGTTGTTTCTTTGTAGCTACTGCAGATTTAGTATGTATGCCAGTATTTTTATTATTGGTTTGTTTTATATTTTCTTACTTTTAGTGCTTAGATGCCTTGATTTTTTTCTGAAAGCTAGAATAATAAACAAGGGCTCATGATCTACTATATATTTTGGAAAGTTTTTATTTGCTATGAATTGGATGCCTCTTAGTTTATGAACTTTATAAAGCATTTCATTATTCTTGAAATATTGAACAGTTTTAATGTATTTTGGCAAAGAACAATAATGTTGCTTTACTCGGTTAGACATCTGTTGGCAGTGCTGTTCTGTTGTATGGATCAATGTCTGGTCCAAATCTACCATTAGCACCAGTTTTCGATTTCTGCGTAGCCTCTCCTGGTCTTCTCTTCCTAACTGCTCAGCTTGCTACAATAAAAACAGAGTATCCCATTAAGTGTATTTGAAGCATAAAATGAGGATTAATTTCAACAGATCTCAGTAGACACAGTGCAACGTACAGTAATTTCAAAGAAGAAAAACAAACAACAGCCAGCCAAAATTCAATTTAAATAGCTCCTTTCACTCATATTAAAGAACAAATGGAAGTGGAACATCATCTTAGAGTTGCCCTCTAGGCCTCCAAAATCCTACCAATTTGTATGTATCAGACTCACTGCATCAACATGTTTAATTAGTGGACTTTGCAGCAAGGCGTTTATTTTAACTTCTGGTATGTGGCAGATGCAGTGTGAATTTTCCTCCTACAAGCGCAAAAAAAGGAGTGCTATCCAATGAAGTACTTCTGTTAGTGCAAAGACTCTTGATTGCAGCAGAACCTCCTTCTCCTCTCATGTGCAACCTAAATTTCTCCTGGAGATTCCTCCAACCCCCCAGAGCAGAACTCTCCATTTGTGCAAATGGAAATCCTTGCACTAATGAAACTATTATGCATGTTGTACAAAGTACTTTTTTATTTATTTGTCATTTCCCATGCTCTTCACGTGCTGTAAAAGCAGCTGGTTTCCTGGGTATAACATTTTACTTGCACCCAGGTGTTTGATGGCCAAAATATACTGTTCGTGGCTACTTTTAAAATATTAGCTGTGAGGGTATGTGACTGTTATACCCATTTTTATTTCAATTTCAACAGTATTTTAATTGTGTTGCTTTACTGCTTTTGTGTTTGGCAAAAAGACTGGGATATAAATTTAATAAGTTTGCCATCTAAACTTGTCTTGGCAGGCTTTGTGCAACAAGAATATGGAGTGAAATCCAAGGGAGCAAGCAGTAGTTCTCCCTTCAAAACTAAAAATTGATTATAACACATCAGAAACATGTATAGCTTAGGATTCCATCTACTTAAAAGAGTTGCTTTCAACTTTAAATTTAGCTAAGACAAACTTGCTGTATTACATGCGTTCATAATGAAGAAATTCTGCTAATTAGATCTGCTGAACTTTGGACCCCTGCCAAAAAAGGGGAAGAGTAGGAGTATACTTACTTCAGAGCTAACCATCAATTCTGGTACACTATGAACCATTGATACAGTTGCTGTGGATACTGGCATATTCTGTGTTCCATTCTTGCTTCGTAACCTAACAACAATGTGAAAGATATCAGACAAATCTTATTAATAACAGTTACAAAAACAAAAAAAATCTAACAGGACTGATCTGTTCCATAAGTTTTAAAGACAACTAACTTATTTATCACTTGCACCAACCAGCCTTAAACAGAGCACACAAACAGTAAATTTACATGGTGTTTAATTGGCAAGCAGAATAATATAATTTAAGAACAGGAAAAATGGCACACCTTGGTACAGTACCCAAGTACATATACACATCTATGTACTTAAATTATTGGCATCCTATGAAGCATATAGAAAAATGGGGAAAAGGATTAGGATTCATTTCTGTTTATTGAGGGAAATGTTAGGCTTTTAGATAGTCTTATGGTGCTGGAGGAGACTCTTGAGAGTCCCATGGACTGTGAGAAGATCAAACCTATCCATTCTTAAGGAAATCAGCCCTGAGTGCTCACTGGAAGGAAAGATCCTGAAGCTGAGGCCACCTCATGAGAAGACTTCCTGGAAAAGACCCTGATGTTGGGCAAGATTGAGGGCACTAGGAGAAGCGGGCGACAAAGGACGAGATGGTTGGGCAGTGTCCTCGCAGCTACAAACATGAGTTTGACCAAACTGCGGGAGGCAGTGGAAGACAGGAGTGCCTGGTGTGCACTGGTCCATGGGGTCACGAAGAGTCGGACACAACTAAACAACAACAACAACAACAACCATTTACAACAAATACCACATTTCTGTTTTGAAATATAAAATTGTTTGGATTTGTGTATGTTTTTGTTTTAATTAAAATTCCAAAAGTGAACTGCATTTGCTCCCAGAAAGAATTAAACTGGAATACTGTATAGGAATACAGGGTGGCAGCATCCCAATAAAAAAACTGCTTTCAGTGTAATGTAGGGATTAGCGTGTTGGATGAAGACCTGGGAGACCAGGATTCTAATCCCCACTCAGCAATGAAGTTCCCTTGGGGGACTTTGGGCCAGTCACTGTATTTTAGCTTAACCTACCTCCATAAGGTTGTTGTGAGGATAAAATGGGGAGGGGAAAAGCCATGTGTGCTATCTTGAGCTCCTTGGAGGAAAATCAAAATAAATAAATAAATAAATAAATAAATAAATAAATAAAGGTGTATGAGCAGTTGTGTAATACTGATTACGCTTGGCTTCAAAATGTTGTTGATCTTCATCCACCCTGCTTCATCTGCACATAAGCTGCCATATGACATCAGTGCGCAGCAGTGCATTTTGATAATTATATCAAGAATATCCTGTTTGGCCTTTGTGAAGACAATGGACACAAAATGGATATTTAAACATGAAGGGTTTTTTTTTACAGGCAACAGCCTTAATCTTTATTTCAAACCCCCAAGACACTCCCATCAATTCTATTAATCAGAACTATTTCAAGAGGTTTAACAAACTTGACTGTATTTCTGGAGACCTGAACAGGGCACAGTTCCTACTACAAAAGAAGTTTTACTGTCGTGGTTTTCTATGTACAACACTGTCACCCATTTGATACTTTATTGTTACATTCATGCCCACTAGTTCTGCAAGTATGTTTTGCGTTCCTTTTGAAAGAATGATTCTTTGGTTTATCCATCAATAAACCTATGCGCATACCTACCAATGTTTTAGTCCGCTGCATACATTTTATGAAGAATGCCATATTTATTATCATCAAACTGATGTTTATTTCTATTTTTTACTATTATGCTGGTGCAAGTTCATATGCCCCGTACTCCCACTTATTTCTGGCACTGCTGGGCATACAATAAACATAAATTGTTCTTTCCAGGTATGAAGAGCATTATTCCAATGCAACGCAATTGATTTCAATTTAAGTTCCTCAAAGGTGACAATCCTCAGTTTAATGCAGCACCATCAGTAGAAGTCAAAGTCCATACTACAATACTCACTGTGTCAAATCCTGGCCACACTCTGCACATAAGCCTTTCATAACAACTGGATGGCTGCATCCTTCCAGCCGCAATAGGACACCTCTGGAAAGCAAAGAAAAATCTTATTTAAGGAAAAACTTAAATATTAACTTAAATGAAATATTATATATTTCATTATATAATATTCTGTATCAGATTAGAAGTAGGGAAATCGGGGTTTACACTGACTGTCACACTGAATACTAGAACAGCAGTTACCAATCTACCTCCTCCACCCAGACCACCTGAAAATTGCTGGGGTGTGTGTGTGCATGGGGGTATCTCAGTAGACCACTCAAAATTGCTCTGCATACTAAAAGCACATATAAATGCACACTTTAATATCAGCATTCTTGCTTTTCTAATGGGGTGAATATGCCTGTTTTGTGAATGAAGTCCTATGAAGCTAAATGTAATGTTTGTTAGCCTCTGATCAGGTTCAGTGTTCATCTTGCTACTGTATTTGGAAGTATGGTAGCTGTCAACTTTTTAATACTCCATCTGTGTGGTGGTCAAGGAGAACCAGTGATCCATAGATCACAGTCTGAAAATCTTGGCAACAGTTGCTTGGTGGACAGAAACATAAAAACTATCCATGATATTTCACAACTTTCTTATGTTGATTCACACAATACAGAATGTGTTTGCTTTATAGTTTTCTTTATGCTTATTTCTACTTATTTTTTTTATAACAGCAGAATCTATCACTGTTCACTTTAGTTATTAAAAAGCCCTCTTTTATAGGATTTAACTGATCCCAGAAAGCATACATTTTACAGAGATATTCTATCTGGGCACAATCCATAGCACAAGGACTGTGCCGCAGTGCAGTGGTAGAACACCTGCTTTGCATGCAGAAGGTAGGACAAGGTATCTCCAGGTAGGGTTGGGAAAGAACCTTGCCTGAAATCCTGGAGAGCCAATCCCAGTCAGCATACGCAATACTGAGATAGATGGACTAATGGTCTGACTCAACATAGGGAAGCTTCCTAATGTTCCTAATTCATTGGGGAGTTCTCCTGAACAATGTCAATGAAATGAATGGATTGTTTGAAATGAATGCTTGATTAAGATCAGGGAAATGGCTTACTGTTGGGAGAGGGCTCATAGCTATCTGAAGTACTGGTTGACAAGTCATTTTAGTTTCACCTCACAGGAATAAAGTTCTTGTCTTGAATGGTGTGTTTTTTTAAGGAGATAAAAATGTAGACCAAGTACTATTTTAAATGGTTTAACAGCATGGCTCTCTTACCATCCTAGAATGGGCTTGTAAAAAGTATGCACAATACTACAACCGAACGTTTTGAGATGATATGAAGTTCTGTGCATTTAGTTTCACTAAAATGGACACACCTCTTGAAAACCCCAAATAGCACATTTTCAAGACACATTTCAATCTGATTTGCCAGTTTTAGCATTGAAATTGGTTTGGTTGCTCAGTGGATGGATGACCTTCACTGTGAAAAGGACTGCAGGGTGTAACTCTGCTAATAATCCTGTGTACCCTCAAGGTTTCTTATTACTCTCTCGCATTACGTACTTCTTATCTGCCTGTTCAAAATGCGAGATGAGGGCACAGCACATTGGTGATTCCACTTACTTATAAGGGAGTGCCATTACCACTGGTCCAATCCATTACATATATGCTATGGGGTGCCACAGGGTTATATCTTGTTGAGACATCTACATGAAACTGTTGCGGAAGATCATACATGCTCTGGAGTAAAGTGTCATCAGTATGTACAGTCCTATCCAGGTGAAATGGTGGCATTTTCTAAGCCATGGGTAGCCAAGATGGTGCCTTTCAGCTGTTGCAGGACTACAACTTGTCTCAATTCTAGGCAGCAAGGTCATCAGGATATCATGCTGACCAATCCTGTTCTACTGCTTTGACTCAGTAATAAGAATGGTGAGGACTAATAAGGTGAAACACTGCATTTGGCTTGTCCTTGCACTACTGTACTTATTAGGGATGCTTAGGCCTGCTCTCAACTCTTTTGTTTATGGTTGCCTAAGTGATATCTTTGCTTAAAGTACTCTTTACCAACTTAGATTAGTGTGCAAATTGTGGCCTTCCAGAACAAATGCAACATTCCCATTGTTATTTTAATAATAATTTAATAATTTATTATTTATACCCCGCCCATCTGGCCGGGTTCCCCCAGCCACTCTGGGCGGCTTCCAACAAAACAGAAATTCTAAAGTACAGAGATCCATCAAACATTAAAATACAGAAATCCATCAAACATTAAAAGCTTCCCTAAACAGGGCTGCCTTGAGATGCCTTCTAAAGGTCTGGTAATTGTTGTTCTCTTTGACCTCTAGTGGGAGGGCATTCCACAGGGTGGGTGCCACTACCGAGAAGGCCCTCTGCCTGGTTCCCTGTAACTTGGCTTCTCGTAGTGAGGGAACCGCCAGAAGGCCCTCGGAGCTGGACCTCAGTGTCCGGGCAGAACGATGGGGGTGGAGACGCTCCTTCAGGTATACCGGACCGAGGCCGTTTAGGGCTTTAAAGGTCAACACCAACACTTTGAATTGTGCTCGGAAACGTACTGGGAGCCAATGTAGGTCTTTCAGGACCGGTGTTATGTGGTCTCGGCGGCCGCTCCCAGTCATCAGTCTAGCTGCCGCATTCTGGATTAGTTGTAGTTTCCGGGTCACCTTCAAAGGTAGCCCCACGTAGAGCGCATTGCAGTAGTCCAAGCGAGAGATAACTAGAGCATGCACCACTCTGGAGAGACAGTCAGTGGGCAGGTAGGGACTCAGCCTGCGTACCAGATGGAGCTGATAAACAGCTGTCTTGGACACAGAGTTGACCTGTGCCTCCATGGACAGCTGTGAGTCTAAGATGACTCCCAGGCTGCGCACCTGGTCTTTCAGGGGCACAGTTACCCCATTCAGGACCAGGGAGTCCTCCACACCCGCCCGCCTCCTGTCCCCCACAAACAGTACTTCTGTCTTGTCAGGATTCAATCTCAATCTGTTAGCCGCCATCCATCCTCCAACCGCCTCCAAGCACTCACACAGGACCTTCACCGCCTTCACTGGTTCTGATTTAAAAGAGAGGTAGAGCTGGGTATCATCAGCATACTGATGGACACCCAGCCCAAACCCCCTGATGATCTCTCCCAGCGGCTGCATATAGATGTTAAAAAGCATGGGGGAGAGGACAGAACCCTGAGGCACCCCACAAGTGAGAGCCCAGGGGTCTGAACACTCATCCCCCACCACCACTTTCTGAACACGGCCCAGGAGGAAGGAGCGGAACCACTGCATGACAGTGCCCCCAGCTCCCAAACCCTCTAGACGATCCAGAAGGATGTTATGGTCGATGGTGTCAAAAGCCGCTGAGAGATCCAGCAGATCCATGTGCTTTCTGTAAAAAGCATTATACTCCTGCAACATGGCAGTTGAAGTTATTAATAGGTACTCAGCATGCTAGGCATATTTTGCTTGTATTGACAAAATGTTGTATTGAAATTGGCTTCCAGTTTGTTACGAGGTATACCTTCAAAGATTTTGATTTTTAAAGCCCCAAACTGCCTGGAAGTGAGGTATCTGAAGGATTGTATTATCCTATGTGAACTCTTTTGTTAAGGTCATCTTCTGGGTGTTTCCTCCTTTGAATAACTTTTTCCTTTTAACACCCTGATTGTGGAATGCTCTTCCCAAGGAGGTTCAGCAGGCATCTCTCGCAATATGTTTTAGGAAGCAATCCTAAGTATGGGAAACCAGTATGATTTATGCAGACCTACCAGTAAGTTGGCTCCTGCCAACCTAGCAGTTCGAAAGCACGTCAAAATGCAAGTAGATAAATAGGAACCGCTACAGCGGGAAGGTAAACGGCGTTTCCATGTGCTGCTCTGGTTTGCCAGAAGCGGCTTTGTCATGCTGGCCACATGACCTGGAAGCTGTACGCCGGCTCCCTCGGCCAATAATGCGAGATGAGCGCGCAACCCCAGAGTCGGTCACGACTGGACCTAATGGTCAGGGGTCCCTTTACCTTTACCAGTAAGTTAACTAGCGTAAAGTACATCATATCCAAACTCTACTCAGGAGCAGTCTGACAGAGGGAAAACAAGCCTTTAAAATAGTTTCTCATCCCCACCATTTGCCTGGAGCACTATTTTTCAGGCTCATAGTACGTAGTGTAAGTTTAGTCAAACTTGGCTCAGCCAGCTTAGCCCTGGTTGAGCTGGGAGGAGGGAGTTATTTACACCTGCGAATCTCTGGCTGACCTGGAGATCTGCCACATCCTAACTAGCTCATCCTGGTGGATCTAGGGTTAGGACCATGCCCTTAGGCATGAAGTAAGAACCATTCAATTCTCAAAAGCCTTGTCTACAGTGTACTTTTGATAATCATGTTTTGGTTGATGCTTTGAATTTTTACACATACACTTAAACAAACAGTCAGGATATTTATTTCAAACAATAAGTAAGGATATACATTTTAAATAAATAAATAAATAATACATGGTAAATGCTTTTATCCACTCCAAAACTGAGCTCAAACAAAAACAGACACTGAATACTCATAAGGCCATTTGCAGGAGGACATCTGCAGGCAGGTAACAGCTAAACTACTTGTTCAGAGCAACACAGGATCCTTGCTGCATGGGAAGAAAAAAAAGGCTAACCCAGAGACCATTAACATGCACATTCGTGTGTGTAAGTATATGTCTGGTACATTTAGGAAACTAGACATCTCAGAAAGGCAAATGAGAAGATGGGGGAGATTTGATCTACTTGATTTCTGTACTAACCACAGAAGGAAAAAAAAGCCCCTTCTTCCTCAGCCAGCATGGAAACCAAGCAGGCACTTGGAGAAAGGAAAGATTCACCTGTCCTTCCTCCACCTGTATTCTTGATAGTGCATCCACAGTGCAGGTCAATATCATATGTAGAAGAGTAGAATTTAAGGTACTATGTACCTCAGTATCTAGATGCACACCCCAAACATCACAGCATCTTTTTGCATACATATATCTCTGGAATGAAGTTAGAGAGTGTAGCTACTCTGAAATCTTCTTTAATAGATAGCTATGTTCAGGGATGACAAGAGTTAAGGTCTATCAACTTCTGGGGTGTGATTGCCCACCTGAAATTTAATGTCTAATTAATTTTACAATAGCATTTCCTGCATTTTTTGTGTTCAGGTACAACATAGGTCAAGAAATCATCACTGCAAATTAGGAATTAAAGAAAAAAGTAACCAAGAGGAAAAACTGTTCTGAACTGGATCAGACTTGTGTAATTGCGTTCTTGAGTATTAGAATGAGTGTTACATTTGTATAAACAGACATAAATTTAAGTGATAAAGTCCAACATATTTAATTTTAACATTTCTTCTACCAAGGCCTTTTAACATTTCTTCTACCAAGAAATTTTACCAAGGCCTGCTTCCTCCACACAGTCTACACTCATGACAGCAGGTCTGACTTATTCAGGTTAATTAAAGTGTCTCTAATCACAGGCTGTTTATCTTGCGGTTACTCACTTTGAGCCCTTGGGCTAGGGTGTGCCACAAATTTAAACACAAACAACACACTCTACATCAGGTTTACATCCCACCCTTCCTTCAAGGAATTCAGACACTTCCTTCTATTCTCACAATAATCCTGTGAAGTAGGTTATCCTGAGACGGCAACTGCCACAAAGTCACTCAGCATGCTTTGCAATTTGTACTCAGTTTCTCTCAATCTATGCCAAATGCTCTAACCATGGCACCATATTGCCTTTCCATATATATAGCTCAAGTCACTGTATTTTATCAGACTCCCCATAATTTGTCCTCCTTTCCTCCTTCTCACCTTTTATAATTTCTTCTGCTGTCAAAGTTTTACTATAAGATCCCCAATGGAGAAACCATGAAATACAACAAGTGGAGGGCTACAGGTTCTCCAGCCCTATATTACAGTAATTAGTTAAATGTCAGGCAGAACATGCACGAAACAGTAAGTAGCTAGTCAAGCTCTACTATGACGTCACAACAAATCATCGAATGGCATAGAAATAATTGAGTAAGAAGGGTCTTATGAGAGCTTTGAGATTTGCTGAGGAAACCCTTCTTGCAATACCACCATACACTGAAATTTGGGGGCCTATGACTAGCCTAGAAAACCTTCTGGGCAATGGCAAAGGCTATGGAAAACTCTCATCCCCGATATATATTGTCCATCTTTCTCCCTCTTCCTATAGGCCTCCTGAACATTAAAGGTGACGGTCTGTTCAGTAATGTAGTCAGGTGGAATAATTTATTTAAATTTGATTGTGTTCTTTGGGGCTTTTAAAAGCTCGTTTTGAATTCTGATTACTTGTTATGCTCTGTGGGCTATAAATAAAAGAAAGCTGTTACCCATGTGCTTAGCCTGTGGCTTGTCTGCACATCTTTGAAAACTTCACTTCAGAAGTGTTAAAGCCATGTGGGAACCTACATTATTGCAACTGGCCTTGCAGACTGCAAAAGCAAGTAAAAACGGGTTGTGTTTCGCCCTTCGCTATTCACTCCTCCTACCGGTACTTCCTCCATGGAGACGGGGAGCAAAGATCGGTTTCCTAACGCGCTTCAACCGAGACCTAAGGAAGGCGGGCGGGCAGCCTGAAGCGCCGCCGGCCGAGCCCACCTCGCTGCGGCGCCTTTTTAAATTAGGGGCCGCATCTGAGCCAGAGGAGGAGCGGGGCCTGGGCTGTCACAGGCGCCGCCGTGGAAGAGGGCGGGGAAGGCACCGGCTGCTCCTCCCGCGCTTTCCCACCTCTCCTCACCCTGTCCCGGATCTTCGCAGGAGAGAGCAGAGCAGAGCGGATACCAGAGGCGCTTCCCAAATCCAGGCGTAGAAGCCGAGGCAAAAGCCACCGGAGGCGGCGTTTTCCCGGGGCCCGGCTCCCCGCCCACTACCCTCCCCAAGCCCCGGCCGACCCCTCCGCCGCCTTCTCGCTCTTACCCGGGCGGGATGACTTGCCCGCGCTGCGCGCACAGCTCCCGCACCACTCCCGGCCGTTCCGCTTTGACCTTTCGCTCGGCTGTCCGCTGCGGGGCGGCCGAGGCTCCAGGCCGGGCCGAGCCCACGATAGGCACGCAAACCGCCAGCACCGAGCCGATCTTCACGGCCGCCCCGGCCGACACTTTCCATTCCAAGAGCCGCAGCGGCTGCGGGCCGGAGACGCGGATCTCCGTCACTTCGGACGCGGCGGCGGCGTCCCCTCCGGAGGAGGAGGACGAGGCGGCCGCTCCCGGTTCCTCCATGGCCTCGGCCGCTGGGGCTCCCTCCGGGGCCGGGCCCGACTCGCCGGGCCCGACTCTGCTAGGGACAGGTCGCTATGGCGACGGGGGCGCCGCTGCCGGTTAAATGAGGAGACTCGAACGCGAAACGTTGCGCTTCCCCCTCCCCCACCCACCAACTACCACCTTTTTTTTTTAAAAAAAAATAACAACAAGAAGTAGTCACGAGCAGCGCCAACTGAGCGCGAGGTCAAGGCTCCGTTGCGCAGGCGCAGGACAGCCTTTTTTCCCCGGGCGCCCGAGCCAGCTTAAAGGGGCCGCCGCGTTAAATCCGGCCCGCCTCTGGAGACAACGAAGGCAATCGGATAATGTAATAGCCTCTGAACACACTCAGCTCCTGGGCGGGGCACGTTTCAGCCACGCCTCCCGGTTCCTTCCTGCATCGCGCGCTCCTATCTTACTGGAGACGCAAGCGCGCGTTCCCTTACACGCCCCTCCGCGTGCGCTACATAACACTGCCCCGTGTTTTTCTGCCCCGTCGAAGGGGATTGTGGGATATAGATGCCGGCTTGCAAAGCTCTTCTAACGTTAACTACAAGTCCCAGCATGCATTTCTCTGGCTGTTTAGGGCATGTGGAGTCGGCTACAGCAAGCAGGACGGCAGCATAGCTGCCAAGTTATCCCTTTTTTTAAGGGATATTCCATTATGCTGAATAGGCTTCCTCGTGAGAAAAGGGAAAACTTGGCAGCTATGGACGGCAGTGGCAGTTGTTTGTTTGCTTGCTTGCTTGCTGATCTGGTTTCCTGGTAGTTGTTTAAAGTGGTACTGTAGTTGACTACAAGGGACCCTACAGAAATTCAGTAATTTTTGTGTGTCCACTAACGAAAAACATTCCAAATAACAAGTCCGTCCTTTATCAAACTTCTGGTGTGGTGATGGAGAATTATGGATTTTAGATGTTTTAAGAAAATTGCCATGTGCATCTTAACAAGTGTTAAGAAGAGAAAAATCAGCTAAAATAGAGATGTTACCGGTAGGTAGCCGTGTTGGTCTGCCATAGTCGAAACTGTTGTAAAAATTTTGCAGAGCTACACGGCCCTAGAATTAAGTGGATCCTTGACCCAGGAAGAGTCCAGGTATCCTGGCAAGCAGACAAAGTTTAAGCGTCTCCTGCCCACCAAATAACAGAGACCAAACCAGGACGTGCGAAGCAAGGCACTTTTATTTTTGCTGTTGCAACAGGGTCCTTCCTCTCACACAGGAGAACAAGGAAGGAACCCCAAACAAAGATGTCTTGCCCTTAAAAAGAGATTTGAAATTGGTTTCAGCCCACCCCCCAGAAGCATCATCCATATGTCACAGAAGGGGTGTAGCCCAAGACCCCCCCTCCCTAGATTCATCATAGGTACATCATGAAAGGGGAGGTCTGGTGGCAGTAATCTGAGCACCCTGGACCCTGCCCCCTGCCCCCAGAACCTAATCAACAAAATTGAGAGATATTTACATTTCCCTGTTTCCCAGCCAAGTTAATCACACCCTTTTGTCTGGCAGTCAGGTATCAGGATGCCAGGGATTATCACTTTAATTCCTGAGACAATGAGAAGGTTCCCCCCACCCCCCTTCTTCCTTGCAGAGGAACACCTGGTCAGAGAGAGTCAAAATGGTGTCAGTCAGGCCTGTTTTCCTGTGCTGCTTCAGACATGTTTCTGTACATTCATGTACATGTTTTATGAACAATTATTATATATATATATATGACCTCAAAATTCTTATAACAATATCCCCCATTTGGGGCTATAATTTTTCTTAAAAATTGTTGCCCCACAAAAGAATAACCAGATGTGTTGTTTTAGTACTTTGGGAGAAGCATTTCTCAAAAATGGTCTACGTATTTCATTTAACAGGATGGTCCACCAATATTGACTGGAAAGTGCAGTTTGTTTGTTTACCCTTTTGTGTGTTCTTCAGGTGTCAAAAGCTAGCTCTCCTCTGGTTGCACACCTCCATCGTGGCACAACAGCAACAATCCCTGGTGAATCCCCTTAGGGCTTTCATATTGACCATGTCGCCTGGCACCCCCCATAGCTGCCACAGGTTTGGACATGTCATGAGAGAGATGCCTTTGCCTTGGGCTTCCTATGGGCCTTTATTATAGGCTCTGGCCTTGCACTGTAGGGAGTTGCCCAGTTGCTCTTAAAGGAAGAAAGCTACTTGCACCTTGGATACACTTGCCCAATTAGAACTGACCCAATTAGAATTTATACAGCCCCATAAAACATGTCCAAATTAGTCAAATTTAACTCTAAAAGGGATCATTCCTGTTAAATCAAGACATAAATACCTTCATTTATCTGGTGTTTCATGGATCTTGGGGCTTATTCTTGGTAAAATGATTTAAAACAATCTAAAATTGTGTAAGAAGGCTGGCACACTGCAGAGTGCCAGGTGGGACAAGAAAACGTGGTCATAAGTTGATCTAATCTAAATACTGGACTATGCAATATCCTGATCCTTTAAAAGGCATACAATAATACAAAAAAAATCATTGGGACACTATACATTAAACATAAAAAAACAATTAAACACAAAATTGGTTCACCCCCCCTCCTTGTGGAAATAACATACTGTCAGACATAGTTCAATGTTTCTGTCGAATATCACACAACATAAAACATAATCATATATCAGTTGTATGTCTTGAGGCCATCATGATCTTGAGACAATTCCGGCTGCTTTTAAATCCTAGGGCACAGAGTCTTGAGGTCAAGGAGAGAGAATGTCCTTGCAATTCACTTTCCCCCTTTGTCCCAAAGTCATTTGACACATTTCAGTGTTCCTATATAACACATAATGCACAAAACCTTCAAATTATTAATTATACGCCACTTGTATATCTTGAGGCAATCAGGTGAACTTGAGATAATTCTTGCTGCTTTTGCATGTATCTCCAACAAGGGGGTTTTCTTGTCTGCCTTCGAGTCACTGGGAGGAAGTTAACAGTACTTCTATGCCAGCACTTCTAAACCTTGCTGAAACGTTATAGCTTTCTAGGTCCTCCTTCTTAGGTTGTGATCAAAGAGATAAAATGTCAATTTGGTTTCCTGTAAAACATCCTTTTGAAAATAGGCCTGCAGGGGGTTGGGGTCTGAAGATATAATTAGCTAAAAAATAATAATAATAAATAGTATAATAATGATAAAGTCAAGAAAGGGGAGAATATTCTAGAAATTTCTTCTTGGGAAGCTGCAAAGAATATAAGATCATAGTTAAGCATTTTATTCATCTAAATATTATTATTATCATTCATATTTAATTACTGCTGTTATTGTCTGCTCAGTCAGTTTAATTTACTTCACCTAGTTTGGCTGTGGAGGAAACAAAGGACAAAAATTTTGTTAATTAGGACACAATCGATAAGTTATTAACATTTTCCTTATGTGGTTCTGAATTCTCTTTGAGGTTCACGTATCTTGTTTGAAAGGGATTAATATTATTATTATTATTTACAGGAAAGAATGAGTTAGATGCTACATTTGTATGTACAGAAAGAAAAAGTAGAAATACCAAAAAAAAGATACAAAAATAAAACAATAAAATTTAGATTACCACTCACACAACAATTTTTCAAATGAAATTGGACTTGACACAAAGATATCAGATTTTTTTAAAAAAAGAATTATCATTAAATAATACAAAGACATTATAAATTGGAGAGGAACCTTAAAGATCTGAAGGTGAAATATCCAATTAAGATGGAAAAATGGTAAAATAACGGAAAAAGCTTTGAAATTCATCATAATAAGAAATACTCAGGCAAGACTACCTGACAAAATACAGTCACAAAACAATACCTGGTTATTGTTAGAATAATTTCATAGACATAATGGAAAAACTGATTTAATAAATGGAAGCAGATTATTTATAAGCTAAAGAGAAGCGCCAAAGAGAAATGAAATTACTGTTTGTATCTCCTCACTCCTCACTTTTTCTTTCTTTTTTTTTTTTTGTGCTGTGGAAGAAAAAAATTGGCAAAACACTCAATCATTGCTACATTAGAAAAGGGAGGGTTATATTAACATAGGGTAATGCTTCGGGGTGAAATGCAAATGAGAGATAAGTATCCATCCTGAGTACCTGCTAGGAAAGAAATGGAGCCTTTTGTTTGCATAGTCTGTCAACTGGTAGACAGCAATTTTCTATGAATTTCCAAGTGTGGAGGGGGCTTGTTTAGGTGGCGTCCCCCCCCCCATTGGGAGATAATTTTGCATTAAGGTTCTGAAAGAATTTCTCTGCACACTGAATCTCAGTATCCTGCTGGAAAGGGAAAATTATTTCATGTGAAAATCAGTCAGGAAATGTTCCTAAAATGTACAGAGTTTTGCATGTTGAACTGGAATTGGCAGCTTCTAAACAGTTGATGGTTCTCAATGGTTCTTTATCTATTTATTTATTTTTACATAAAGAAATTTAAATTTAAGTTTCATGTGCAAAGCATAACCTTGAACCTCTTAATTAATTTATAAACTACTCAAGAGACAGACTTATAGTAGTACTCTGCTATTTATACCTGTGGAAAGAATCTGGCATGTTAAGATTTTGAAACTTGGCAACCATTTAACTTTGATGGACCAGTAACATACATGAGGTTGTTTTCCCTCAGTGGTTCAAAGCTTTACATTAAGAAATTTGAATAATATTTCATGAGCAGATTATAACCTTTTCGCCCCTTAGTTTAAACCTCCTTTTTCTCCTCTATTTTCCTCTTCAAGCTGACATAGCCTCTGTGCATGTACAGAGTTCATGATTCGGCAGTCTATTATACCCTTTTTTTTTTTTTAAAGTGCTGTACCTCTTGACAACATTACCATCTGAATAAAGGAAGGGAAGGGGAAAGAGTAGATTTTAAAGTAGGGTTAGATTTCAAACAAAAGATAGAAACATAGCAGTGTTTTTTTTTTCAGAGCCAGTTTAAATTCTTTTTCCTTGTTTGGAGTCCTAATACAATTTGATACATTGTTTCTTGTTTCTTGCTGCTTAAGAAGCAGGCTTATAAACCTTAAACTAACTTGGAAGCTGCAATAAAAGTTGGGTCAGATTAAAGTCCTAATGAAGTCACCAAATAAACACCTCATACCCCAGGCAAAATAAATCTTGATTTGCCCCCTTTATCTACAGGGTTCGGGGTGAATTCGTAATTGCAAATGTTTTCGTTTGTTTGTTTGTTTTTAATTAATTTATTACAGCCATGGCAGACTAAATTCTCTGCCCCTTTATCTATGGGTAATATGGCCATAGAGCCAGAATTCATAAAATCCTTTGCATTCTCATTGATTTTCAGCCTTACCAATTCCAGACAAAATTTTCTGGCCCTTTATTTACTTGAACTGTTGGCTGGAGTTTTGCAGTTAAAAAAAATAGCTGACAATATGGTGGAAAAAATAACACCAGACATTCATTTTCAATGCATGATATACCATCTCTACCTCTTTCTGAATGGCACCTCAAACTCTTCATGCCAAACTTTAAAAATCTATCTTTCCATCCTTCTCCACCAAAGAGTAATGCTTGACTGAATTCAGGCCATTTCACTATACCACCAGGGTTTAAACTCACTTTTCAGTGCTTACAAACACATTTTCTCTCCCTCCTTTTTCTAAGTTTGGAAAGGGTTGGAAGGGATCTTGAGTAATCTAGTCCCCCCCTTCTGAAATATGGGGATCTCAACACTATCACTGCCCTTAGGATACACATACATTTGAGTACAGACGCCTGACTGGGAAGGAAACACAGGCTATGCCCTATCACGGAAGCACATGTGTGTACTAAGGGAAAAATAAGGAAGGGGAAGATTAAAAGTACCAACGTTATATAGAAGCCTTTAGCAAACCTTAAGATTGGATAAAGATTGGGAAATCTTCAAGACTTTCATATGTGCTTAAACTTTAAACCTTAATAGACAACGTGATAAAAACTTATATAATCACTCCATAAAAAAAAACAATTACACTCTTGTTCCAACTCTGAAAACCAATAATCTTTCCTTGCCAGAAAGCAGAGCTGGGCTGAATTTCAACCCATCACCACATCAGACACATTGCCTTTCACATAGCTCTAAAATGGGGGTTAGAAGGGACCCTGAGGTCATTTAGTCTAACCCTCTAAGATACAGGATTCACAAGATTTGAATGAAAATACCAACTTTATACAGAACACTTGAGCAGATGAGTTGTTTTTTTCTTAAGAGACTGATATTAGGAGCCCAACAATAACCCTTCTGTCCAACACAATTGAAGTTAAAACTAGACTCAGATAGACAATTCCTGGCTATGGAAGCTCTACCTTTGACAAACAAATCACCTTTATTGGAATAGCTGTTCAATTTTCCTTTAGTCAATATTCATCTAGTCACTTGGAGAAAGACTCCCCTTTGGAGCCTCTCTCAATAACAAACATTTGCACACCTCATTCTCATATTTATAATGTTTAAGATTGATCGGTTCAACATTGTTTCTATACTAGAAATTTAAACAAGTTGGCAGTTTTAACTATGCACACTTAAGAAGGCAGTCTATGGATGTTGTAGCCAATTTAAACACACCCCATAACATTCTAAACCTTGAGTACATCTCTTATCCACTTATAGCTGGAGTTTATGAACATTTTCAAGTTTAAAATATTTTCAAAGCATTGAGCAAGCATTTTTAAACTTACAGCTCGTTATTTTCCTTCATCCTGCCCCCTCTTTTTACTTTTGGAGAGGAAACAATGGCCTTCTACAGCCTCTTTAAAACAAACCTTTACACACTACCTCCACTCTTTTAAATATTTGCCATGTTTTTGGGTTGATCAAGCCCTTACATAAGATTATTTAAGCAAGCTTGCCTTAATTTTTATATTATTTTAAACTATGCATGCTTTAAAAAAGGCAGTCTGTGGGTGTCATGGCCAAATTTTAAACACAAACCCCTAATTTCCTAAACCTGGATTATATCTCTCATTTACTTTAAAGGAAACAACTATCTATAGCAGACACAAGGAACAGACGCACATACACGTAACAGACAACACAGACAACATGTAACATGCAAACATATATAATTTTATACCATAACATACTTTGCAGGATTCCTCACAAAACTTTTCCCATTCAGAGTTCACCAGGGTTAATTTTAAAGCGGAGATTCACTGTATGTTAAAGGAACCTCCTGGTAGCCATTTCCCCTCATCTGGGTGGTCCATAGTAAATCGGACCCTATGTTTTTTTCTTACAAAGTTTTTGCAATTGGTTCCCTTCAAGCTTGTCCGCCCCGGGGATTTCATGCCAATTTAAGAGAACGAATTGGAGTGGACTTTCATCCTCAAAGTCCTTACCGGAGCAAAGCCTCAGTTGTGCTTTGCCTCGGTTGGGAGTCTGGGAAAGGAATTCCTTAGAGTGGGTTGCACCCATTTTACTTCTGTCTTTTTATACTGCAGTTCTGGGTCCCCGACCCTGTTCCTGGACACTCTTAACTTCCCGAGTCTATGACTCACCCCCACGTCCTAGTGGTGTTCCTGCCTGCCGTTCGCGTGCACTAACTACTAGGCGGCCTGGTGCAGCTAAAACCCTATTGGAACCCTCCCACTGGTCATCAATTGCCTGAGGGTTCCACAGCAACTTCCCTGCCTCTTACACACTAGACTCAGGTCCTACTGAACGCTTGCCTACGCAATGTCAGGTCGGAACTGAGGAATACAGAGTAGAAAGGAACAGGCGCACTTGCATTCCCTGGTCACGGGTCCTACCCAACAAGGGTCGCCGTGGCAGGGGGGCGTCTTCACCCGAAGATTAAGAGCAGAGGAATAGGAAACAGAGCTGGGATAGCCAGATTCCCAGATTGGTAGAAAAGCGACAGTTTGCTCAGACTTCTGCTCAGTTTGGCAGAAGGGAGCTGGGACAGTCTTTCTAAGCTCTGCGTTTAACGTAAAGACTGTTGCCCGGGACCTCAGTTCTACTCTGTAACTGTGCCTGGCAGCCTTGCTGCAACTAAGGTCCAAAGAGGAGAGTAGAAAAGGATAGTCCAAGTGGAGAAATAGATTTTTAGTTGCTGTGGTTCTTAGCTCACCCAAGGTGTCCCCTTTTAATACTCACGACCGATCCTTTCAGTCGAATCCCGTTGTCTCCAGCTTCCAACTGGTTCCTAAAAAAAAACAGCCTTGTCCCTTTAAACGTTGCTTCGTCCTGGGGGTCCCGCTTGGACTCTCAATTACTACCAAGTGCCTCGGGTCCTGAGGTTGGTTTACCCCCCTGCAAAAGAGGCAAGGGCGCGCTGGGCTCCCCTTCCTCAGTGAACCCGGAGCTCAAGGCAAAACTGGGTCCCCGAAGTGGTCGCCAAACTGTTGTAAAAATTTTGCAGAGCTACACGGCCCTAGAATTAAGTGGATCCTTGACCCAGGAAGAGTCCAGGTATCCTGGCAAGCAGACAAAGTTTAAGCGTCTCCTGCCCACCAAATAACAGAGACCAAACCAGGACGTGCGAAGCAAGGCACTTTTATTTTTGCTGTTGCAACAGGGTCCTTCCTCTCACACAGGAGAACAAGGAAGGAACCCCAAACAAAGATGTCTTGCCCTTAAAAAGAGATTTGAAATTGGTTTCAGCCCACCCCCCAGAAGCATCATCCATATGTCACAGAAGGGGTGTAGCCCAAGACCCCCCCTCCCTAGATTCATCATAGGTACATCATGAAAGGGGAGGTCTGGTGGCAGTAATCTGAGCACCCTGGACCCTGCCCCCTGCCCCCAGAACCTAATCAACAAAATTGAGAGATATTTACATTTCCCTGTTTCCCAGCCAAGTTAATCACACCCTTTTGTCTGGCAGTCAGGTATCAGGATGCCAGGGATTATCACTTTAATTCCTGAGACAATGAGAAGGTTCCCCCCACCCCCCTTCTTCCTTGCAGAGGAACACCTGGTCAGAGAGAGTCAAAATGGTGTCAGTCAGGCCTGTTTTCCTGTGCTGCTTCAGACATGTTTCTGTACATTCATGTACATGTTTTATGAACAATTATTATATATATATATATGACCTCAAAATTCTTATAACAAAACAAAATAAAAAAAAAATTCCTTCCAGTAGCACCTTGGAGACCAACTAAGTTTGTCATTGGTATGAGCTTTCGTGTGCATGCACACTTCAAATATTTCAGAGATGTTACCAGTACAGTACTTATACAGTATGATGACGGATGCTTATGACAGTTCTATCGTGTACTTGTTAAATGTCCTCACACTGTAGATGTGGGGAGGGAGTTAAAACCACCCTGAATTACTATCACCACATTTTCTGTGCGTGTTTTGGTTTCCAGTAACTTTTCTAATAAAGAGTTTATTTACTTCATAAGATGCATACACTCAAAGTGGTTGACCAAAAGATAAAACCATGCAATCGGGGTGGGGTGGGGATGCAGTTGTTGTTTAGTCGTGTCCGACTCTTTGTGACCCCATGGATACCAGGCACTCCTGTCTTCCACTGCCTCCTGCAGTTTGGTCAAACTCATGTTTGTAGCTTTGAGAACACTGTCCAACTATCTCATCCTCTATCGTCCCCTTCTCCGTCCAGTACTGTACTGTACATTAAAACATACAGCAAATTTATGAAACATTAAAATTCACATCAGCATTTCTAAGCATTTCGGAAGGTTTGTCTGAAGGAGAATGTTTTTAGCAGGCACAGAAAAGAATACAGTGCCGGCTTGATAGCAATAGGAAGGGAGTTCCAAAGTGCTGATACATTAATCAATAGATTTCTTACAAAGGTATTATGTGTAACCTGCTGTTGTCGTTTAGTTGTGTCCAACTCTTCATGACCCCATGGACCAGAGCACGCCAGGCACTCCTGTCTTCCACTCACTCCCGGTAGCTTCGAGAACACTGTCTGTGTCCAACCATCTCGTCCTCTGTTGTCCCCTTCTCCTAGTGCCCTCCATCTTTCCCAACATCAGGGTCTTTTCCAAGGATTCTTCTCTTCTCATGAGGTGGCCAAAGTATTGGAGCCTCAGCTTCAGGATCTGTCCTTCCAGTGAGCACTCAGGGCTGATTTCCTTAAGAATGGATAGGTTTGATCTTCTTGCAGTCCATGGGACTCTCAAGAGTCTCCTCCAGCACCATAATTCAAAAGCATCAATTCTTTGGTGATCAGCCTTCTTTATGGTCCAGCTCTCACTTTCCTACATCACTACTGGGAAAACCATAGCTTTAACTAAACAGACCTTTGTCGGCAAGGTGATAGTGCCAATTACACTGATTGAAGTGGCTGAGTGAGCCTAAAGCCAAAACCTATTGAATAGAAACCAGGGGTTTAATGTTGTTCTGAAAAAGGGTGTGAAGCTACTCGCAAGCTAAAATGGTATGAATATATAATTTAAGAATTTATACAGTAGCTATATTTTTTCTTCACTCAGTATGTACTGTATTCACACTAAATGCATTTGTTAGAAATATAATGTACCCAGGCTTTATGTGAGTACTTTTTGTTAGTTGCTGGGTTTCCAGCAAAATATAATGCCACAAAAAACATACCTTATGTGGTAGCACAAGTAAACTTTACAAAGTTGCTGCTTCCCTTGCCACCCCAACCTTCCTCCCCAAACCTAAAGCCAAAGCCGACTGAATAGAAATCAGGGGTTTAATGTTACTCTGAGAAGGAGTGTGAAGCAACTCACAAGCTAAAATGGTATGGATATATAATTTAAGAGTTTATACAATAACTATTATTATTTTTTGCTTCACTCAGTATGTACTGTATTCATACTAAATGTATTTGATTCTGGTCTGTGGTGGGCTCTTTTGAGAGGTCAACAATGGCTTTGCACTGCATTAATATTCTCTTAGTGGTGAGGATGATGTAACACAAGTATAATAACCAGTGGTGAGATGAGAAACTTGTTTTCCCTTCCCTCCTTTAGTCTATAGTTTATGATACAAGGAGATATGTTCCTTCAGTTATCCTGGGCGCCAAGTTGCCTAGGTCTATATAGGTCAACATGAGCGTATTAAATTCAGCCTGGAAACAAATAGAGAGCCAGTGAAGATCCTTCAGGATTAGTGTTACATGATCCCTGCAGACTGCCTCGGTAATGTTATGTACTACCGTAACTGTAGTTCCTGAATAGTCTTTAAGAACAGCCCTATATAGAACATATTACAACAATCCAAAAGGTAGATTACCAGACCAGGGACACGGTAACCAGGCTCTCTCTGTCCTGGGTTCATTACCGTATATCCTCACACTATGCACCTGTTCCCACAACATGGTAAACTCGTTGGATTTATGAAGGTTTGTGTGAAGGAAGGTTTATTGGTGGGTGTAGGTGATGAGTTTGGAAGCTGAAAGGTACATTGATGGGAGTAGGTATGCTGCCATTCTTCAACACACAAAATAACTATTTTTGCAAGAGGTGCCTGCCCTTTCGGTGAAATGACTGAGCCGTGCAAACCAAACCAAAATCCAAATTCATGAAAATGAAAACTAGCACAAAATAGCTACATTAGGACACACGAAGCTTTATGTTTCATGTGATTATGAGATTTTGCATAAAATAGTCTATCCCCAGGAGCTTTTACTTCAATTGGTGCTAGCAGCTAAGCTAGAACTTGCAAAGCACTGGAATAACAGTCATATTTAATAGGTAACCTGCTTGGCAGTGGTTTTGCAGACTATGGTGTTTTGTGATCACTGAAAAACTACTCAGTAATTCAAAGTGTCAAATGGCAAAACAAAGCTGAAAGATGTCTTGTTCTACAGGCATTATCTTCTGCATTTTGGGCCAGTGCAAAAACGCAAACTAATACGGTAAGCAACAGCATCTACCTATTGCCATCTAAAGCTGCAGTCCTATACATACTCAAAAGTAAGACGGATTAAAATCAGTGGGACTTCTGAGAAAATGTATATGAGGTTGTGAATGTACAAGACTCGGTCATCAACAATAATTTCAGACAATCCATTTTATCTTGAGATCTCAGGATGCGTAACAGTGTTGTATAATATGAAAAGGTAACATTTCCCTATCCCAAAATCTCTCCACCCAAATTTAGAATGTAAACAAAAGGAATGTTAAAGTTGAACCAAAGCTAACCCATTTTATTTGCACTTCCTTAATTGCACTTCACTGCTTCAACACACATACTTAGACATATGTTTTAACTCTGTTACACAAACTGATTGTTCTAAACAGTACCATGCCTCACTCTATCTATGAAAAGATATGGCTAAATAAATATAATGATAGAATTAATTGCCTGTGCAAGCTATCTTCTGGTTGTCAATAATTATTCTGGTTGACAATAAACAGCTCCCTAGATGGTGGTCCATGCTTTTATCGTGTGCAGTGGTGACAGTATATTAGCCTGGCATAGTTTCATTAGGGAGCTCAAATAAACTTAGTAGCTACAACCATAATATTAAGACTGTGGTTTCAGGGAGGGGAATTGACAATGGCTCATATAAAGAAGGAGTGGGGCATTATGATGGAAGCCTACGTAACATTAAATTGAAAAGAATGAAACCTAGCAAAGCAAAGCTCTCTATTAAAGCAGCGAAAAGCAACCTCACTAGCTTTTGCTAAAGTTGTTCAGTAATAAAGCAAATAAATTCCTGGAAACCAAAGCGGTTTGCAATTAGATCCTTGGCTGCACTGATGGCCCTCTGTAATTAGTCCCATAAAAGATACCCAAGTGAAATATTTAACAATGCTGAGGTTGTTGGAGAAAATGTAATCTTTTTCCTGGCCCAAGAGGCTGTTCTGCTTGACCAGAAGCACCCATTTGACCAATTTGTGGATTTTCCTTTTCAGAAAAATGTGCTGCAGTTTCTGACATGAAACCTGGATGAATATATTTTGTCATTTCATTGAGTCACCAGATTCACCTTCTGGTCCTCAGATTCATTCTTCACTGATATTGCAAATTCTATCCTTATCCTTCAGCTATTACAACCCCAGAAACTGACCCAAGAATCCTGGCTCACACAGCAAAGTGACAATGGCATGTGTATTACCTTTCCCCACAAGATGGCACCACTCTCAAGTTTGCATATGTTATGCTCCCAAGAACTTCTTTTGTGTGCACTGAGTGAGGGGTTTGTGTGTGTGTGCATGTGTGTGTGTGTCTGTCTGTCTATTGAGTATGTGTGTGTGTGTGGGAGCAATTGTGTGTCATATGATATTCTTCATATCCTTTGGCAACCCAATGGAACAAGATGAAAGATGGAGACAAAACAGCAAGATCCCTTGGTATAAGGTTGGCTGTTAATCTAAACAAATGAGCAAATCATGATAAAAGGATAGGGCAGAACCTTAAGACATTATAGTACAGCTGTTGTTGTTTTTCTTAATGGTATGTGGGACATAAAAGAAGTTGACATAATCAGATGTTTTCAGACATTAAAGGATTGTTGTACACATATGGGGAGGAACAAAAGGCACACAATGAACTCAGGATCTGCAGGTTTGAATAACTGAGACTGACGTATTCTATTGTGCTGCAGCAAGTTTGTCAAAAGGTACACAAGATTAAAAGCAATATCAAAGGGAAGAGAAGATATTGGGATTCTGTTCAAGATGCCCTGAGCGGGGAGTTTGAGTGGGGTGGGAGGAATGGAAAGTTTCAAAAAAAGGGGGAAAAGGGAAAAAAAGAAAAAGAAATTAAAGGGATGAAAAGAGAATGATTTGTGGTCTGGAGCTCAGAATGGGCCTTTAATCATGAAGAAGTCGCAGTCCTCCGAAACACATGAAGAAAACCAGGCCAACTCTGATCAAGGCAACTGGAGAGAGAAAAAGAACAGAAGATGATATTGAAGTGCATCTGTTCTTAACCCAAGAGGAAACGAAGCTGATGACAGGATGTTCATTAGGAACTGAAGGGAAGATAAACAAGAGTTTCGTTTTTCAAGAGGAAAGACGCACATTTAGCAGACATGATGTTAAAAATTATTGTTCATTGGGAGGCAGGCAGTACAGTGATGCTGTTCTGCAGCAATGTAAAGGGGCTGGAGAGGATGCTTATTGGTTTAACGGTCCCCAAAGAACCTCAGGCTGCATACACACTGTACATTTAAAGCAAACCCCCCCCCCAATATCCATGGGAACTGTAGCTTGCGCACACAGAGAGCTACAATCCCCAGCACCCTTAATGAACTACAGTTCCCAGGATTTTTTGGGGTGTGTGTGTGTGTGCTTTAAATGCACTTTAAACATGTATGCAGCAACATCGCAAGAAAATAATGTTACAAAATCCATAGCATGCCCTAGATTAGTGGTTCCTAATTGGTGGTCCATGGACCCTAGGGGGTCTGTGCAACCAATCCAAGGAGCCCCGGCACCATTCACACAACAAAAACTACCATAGAGGATCAAGATTTCCAAAAGGGGGTCCATGACTTGGCTTTTGAAAAATGTGGGATCCACAGTTCTTAGCTAACTGGGAACCACTGGCCTAGATACTTCCCTTACGGTTCTGGCTATAGAGGATAAGATCTATAGCCTTCCTTTTAGTTAACTAGGGAAAGCCTGATATGCTGGACTGCAAGACTTCATATTACCTTTCTTAGCGTAAATATTTTTTTAAATCTGAAAAGAATAATTGTGGGCAATACCCCTATTATCAAGGTCAGGAACTACTCTTCCTAACAGGTCACTAAGCTAGATAAGAACGATGTGCCTGAGGTCCAGACACAGAATTGCCACTGCTGTTTCCATTCTGCTGCCCCACGTCTGGGGTGTGAACAGCAGCCTCATTCAGTCTACAAAGCAAGCCAAGTGTGTAGGCGAGGCATGGGAATTTGTCATCCATGCTCTTAAGTACAAGGCATCAAAAAGCTTCCATCTGGAAGCAACCTCAGTTGTCTGAGATCTGAGCGTTCTCAAATGAAATGATTCCAAAGCTAGGCGAAAGTTTCTCAGAGTTTGGCCACGGTGAATATTCTTTTGAAAATAAAAACTCACAGCGCACAAGCCTATGCTTGTTTACTCAGAAGCAAGTCTTATTATGTTCAGCAGTGGACCTTACCCTCAGGTAAGTCTGCATAGGACTGCAGCCTCAGAAAGGAAAAACATAGAATCATAGAATGGTAGAGTTCAAAGGGACACCTAGGTTCATCTAGTCCAACCCCTGTAACGCAGGGATATTTATGTTTAGCCCAACTTCTTTACTCCTTGTGGCAACCTTGCCAATAGTTCAAAAGCTAAGGTTGGAGTTCATTATATGCCCAAGTCAGTCGCTCTGTGGATGCTTACCTACTGTAAGCCATAAAAACTATCAGAGCAGTCCTAAGAGGGGTGGGAGGAGGGCATGGAGTGGCAGATTCTCCACTGCATCCACAGACATCCTGGCTCCTGCTGGCCAGGTTGGGAGATGAAGGGTTGTTTGTTTACCCCGCCAGGAAATGGGCTGGCTTTGGCTCTCGCATATCCACCACTGGTTTGGCTCTGCTCCACCCACAACTCCCTGCTTTGGGATCTCATGCCAGCTATTCAACAACAAGAATACCACTGGCAGTAGGGTGCATTCTGCCATGCTTTCTGCAGGTGTGGAGAGGGCCTCTGTGGCAACAGGCACCCACCCACCCCTCCTTGCCAAGAGAACCCGGAAGCAGGGCAATGCCCCTCTGCTAGCAGCACAGATCAGGATTTGCCTCTAAGAAAGCACAGGATTTCACTACAAGCTCCACTGATTTCAACAGATAGGACTCAGGTGTGCTGGATTATAGCTGAAGTGTTTGAGCAGTGGTTGTGTACATAATATTTGCTTGGCTGACCTGTTTGCTCATGTGGAAACCGGTGTGGTTTTGCCTTCTCTTAGTCAAAGGGTGGGGGAGCCTTCTCATATACAGTATATGCCTCTTCAGTGTATCTGAAGAAGTGTGCATGCACACGAAAGCTTATACCAATGACAAACTTAGTTGGTCTCTAAGGTGCTACTGGAAGGAATTTTTCAAATTTCTTTTTATTTTGTTCAGAGAAGATGATTTTTTTAAAAAAATGAGGCATCCCTAGCACAGTCAGACAACGCAACAACCATCAAAGCTGGTCCTTAGGTGAATAGGGAACAGCCCCACTAACTTCAGTCTGACCTCAGTCAGATGTTAGCTGTCTGCCTTCCTGCTCACAAACACCCAGAGCATAGGAGCCAACTCCTAGGGACTGAGGGGTCTTTGCCCCCCCCAATAAAATATTTGACGAGGCTGGGGCCCCCTGAAGTTGATGGGCATTGCCATGCAAATTATGTGAGGGCACTGTGTCATGTGATCAGTTACAGGGTGGGACTTACCTGGCCCTCCAATATTTTATTGAAGTCGGCACCCCTGACCCAGAGCGTGACACTAGGTCTCAGCTTCCTCCTCCTTAGTCGCAATGCTGCTCTTCCAAAACTCATCAAGGAGAAATAGGAATCAGCTACATTAGTAAAAATAAAACATTATAAACATTATAAATGCGTTATAGCACTGTGACACCAGATGGTGCTGTAGAGCTGAAATGGGAACCGTACGAAATTTTCCACTGTGAGCTTTAAAATATTTCCCTCCCCCGAGCATTTTCAGAGCGTTTTTTTTTATAGCTGTATAGATGTAGCCAAGGGGACCAAAACCAGAATTAGTTGGCTCCACTTATCATTGGCTCCACCTGCTGTTATGCCTTTATGCCCTTCTAGTTCCACCAGTGTGTGAGAGTAACAGCGGGAGGGAGAGACTCAGTCTGAGAGCTCACTGCTTCTCCCAGACAAGCTGCCCGCTCATATATAGCAAGGTCTGCCTCCGAACAGAAAACCCCCCCTGTAACTGTAAAACTCTGCTCTGTTAAACACATGTTTATGTTATGATATAAATAGCAGAAGTAAATGTACACGTTTATGTGCATAACAGAACACACTAATGAAACTCAAGTCTGCATGCAACCTAGGGTGAGTACAGATGGCCATTTACCAGAGAATAAATTACCACTGCATGCACGCAACTCATCTATAAGGCACTGACGAATGGCGAGGACAGGTTTTCCACACATCTGCAACTAGTCAGAAATCTGAGGAAGTCAGGGAGTGGTAAATTCTTCCCTCTGCTTGGCAGGACCTCACATATGACTGCATTACTATTACATACTTACAGGCATATAGGCAGTAATTCCCATTCAGTAAAGGATGGCCAGGTCTTCTTTGTTAGCAGCTTCCTGCAGTATACCTAGTACAGTGCTACCTCTGGTTAAGAACTTAATTTGTTCCGGAGGTCCGTTCTTAACCTGAAACTGTTCTTAACCTGAGGTACCACTTTAGCCAATGGGGCCTCCCGCTGCCACCGCGCCACCGACGTGCAATTTCTGTTCTCATCCTGAGGTAAAGTTCTCAACCCAAGGTACTACCTCTGGGTTAGCGGAGTTTGTAACCCGAAGTGTTTGTAACCCGACGTACCACTGTAATCAGAAACATCCCAGAATTCAAATTATCTCAATGACAGAAGGTAAGTAGATAAAGTGTGACACAATCATAGGTTGGGGTAATGTTTCATATCAGACTATAGGACCGTCCTTTGCATTTCTGCTATTTTTAGGCCTTGTTCATTTGGTTTATTCTCTCGTTATCTCAAAAACATCACCACTGTTGGCAACAAGCAGATACATGAAATGCAACCATCTACTGTCTAGTCTAGCCTTAAGACGGAGCACTAACCAGTTTGTCGCACAAAAGTGTAGTTTTACTCAATCTGAATTTTTTTCTGCTTATCCTCAAGATGCTGCTTTCAATCCAGATTGATTCTAGACACTTTCATCCAGAACTTAAGGCGGTGTGATTACTTGATATGGGTTTGAAAACTTTCCCTTTTATTAGGTTATCCGCACCTTTTCCTCCTTAAGCGTTTCCCTGATGAATGAAGAAGGAAGGAAGATGTAACTGCAATCTTGGTATAAGCCCACTCACAATGTCATTTCCATTGCTGGGGCCACCTAGATCTGTTTTGGTCAGTTTTCAAGTGGACACACTGTAGAGTAACACAGGCTCAATCTGCGATGAGCTTCATTTTCAGAATGAAACCATTTTCTCAAACAGTGTTTTCAGGGACAAAAACTATGCAATACACCTGGATTGTGTGTACACAACCCAAGACCCAAGACCAACACAGCCATGCTTTTCTGTCTTTCACCACATGATGGCACTGCAAGATTTGAGTTTTCTGCCTTAGTGCTGGAGTACACATTGCTGTCTGTGTTCATGTTTTCATGTATTGTAGTTAGTCCAAAAATTAAAAGCAGCATTGTAAAATATAGACTTGGGGGCTACGTTTCAAATAGGTTATGGCTACAGTGTTCCTTGGCATGAAAGGGAACAGTGCTGCCTTAAAACTCATTCCCAAACACAAAGAGTCTGCAGTTTCTGTAAGATTTAGGCAAGTAGTCTGCATAAAATCAGATATAAAAGGATGTGAAGCAACATTTTGCTGAGGGCCAGTTCTCACATTACTTTGGATATTGTTTGATTGCAAAATGCTCAATTACAAACACCCTTACAAAGAAAGAGAAACAAATGACGACAACAGCAGTACCTTTTCAGTTTCTTAATTTTAAATATCTGAAGCTATAGATAATGTTCATTCCAAAAATTGAGAAGATCTAATTTAAAATCAAACTCTTATAATAGTGGTCCTTTCCTTACCTACTCTAATTAGAACTAAATGCATAAACATTATAATTTATGCTTTATTTCATACTGTGGACATTGTGCAATTTCTCATTTATTTGCTACCTCAGTTTGAAATGTAATCATTAAAAGTGCAACCCTATAATGCCTACACATAAGTAAGTCCCTTTGAGCTCAATGGGGCTTGCTCCTAAGGGGGTGTAGGATTGCAGTGTAAGTTCCCCACCAATTCGTGTTTTTCAGCTGGTGTTACACCCTGAAGGTACCATAGAATATATCATAGCAGTGAGAATGTGCAGTAATTCATGTTACCCTTTGATGGAAGTCTGATTTGAGCATACATGCGCTTCAAGTCAGGTGCTTCCAGGTGACTCGCCTCTCGAGCATTCATCCTGATTTGTTCACGGGGAGATTAGACGATGTTGGCTATTTAATGCTCGTTCACTCTTATCTCTTTTCAGAGAGGCTAGATGACATTGTATCAAAGCAAGGGTCGTTCGCCCAGTAAGGAACCTATCAAATCTGCACTCTCCGAAACAATATGCAAACCGAAATGCAGCTATCTTTAAAAATGTACACTTGCCTGAGTTTCGCAATGCGGCTCTCTAATTGAGCAACAGTTACAAAAATGCATATATTGGTGTGCACAAAAATGTGTACACTAGCCAAAACTGCATATAAAAATGTGTTTGAGATATTCACACAAAAATGCTGGTGAAAAAAAGGAATTCACAAATTGCTTCAGAAATGTGGAGCGCTGAACTGAAGATTGGAAAAACAACAAGTTCCGCGGCCGTCTTCATAAGTCGAAGTCTTCAGTTGCTGAAGCGCCGCTTCTGCGCATGTGCCGACCGCGTACGCCGCTTTGCGCAGGCGCAGAACACACGCGTGGCGAAAAGACTTCTGGGGTTGTTGACTTCGGAAGTCGAAACCTTCGGAAGTCGAATCGTTCGGATGTCAAGGTACCACTGTATTATAAAAATGGCACAAGTGGGATCTTTCCTCCGAAGGACACTAAGCCTGGAATGTCCCACTGAGATGTGGGGAGGCTGCGACAGGTTATCTGGAGAGTCTTATTCTACAATCTTCTACCACAGGTCCACATGTGGGGGACCTGTAATAACATTAAGAGATTCTGGGATATGGTATATGAAGAGCTGAAGAAAACAAAACCTATATTAAAAAAACAGAAGAGAAGCTTTTCTGCTGGGTATATTAGACTCCGACATTGCAAGTGAAAATAAGAGAATATTCCTGTATGCAACACGCGCAGCGAGAATCTGAATTGCAAAAAATTGGGAAACAACAAAAGAGTGGCAAGATAAATTATTTGATTACCTTGAACTGGCCAAAATGATGGATACAATTAGGGACAATCTAAACAAAAATTCCCAAAAGAAAATATAGAGATTATCTAAAAAGGCAGTGTCCTAAAATCAATACCTGGACTTGCTTTGAGTAATTTTTGCAAAACAAAATATGGTGTAAAAGTATAAAATATAGAGAAAAGTAGGAAAAAGTAAATGAGAAAGAAACAGTTTACCAAATACGAAATTAGACCCATGTTGAGGACGAAGGAAGTCAATTAGAAAAGAATAAGAATTGGAGTGTGGGAAAGGTATAAGGATTTAATAGAACAAAAAACACCTTGGTGGTTATCACCAATAGAAGCTTCGTTACTCAAACTGCTTGGCAAAAAGGGAAAATGGCCTACGTATAGAGATTTATTGGAAGATCAAGAAGAAAAATGGAAATTAAAAGACTATGAAGAAATTAAATATCGTTTTCAGAGTTGGTTGCATTACAGACAATTAAATGAGAAGTTTAAGGACGATAAAAAAGGGTTTAGCTATACAATTTCTAGATTTCAAAAGGAGGTGATTGAAGAAGACATGAAACTACTGAAGAAAGCATATAGCATTCTGCTAGAATGGGAAATGAATGGGAAAGAGGAGGTCAAATTGGTTATGATCAAATGGGCGCAAGATATAGGACATAATATACAATTTGATGATTGGGAAAAATTGTGTAAAGTAGATTTGAAATTTACAGACTGTTCTCTTTTGAAGAAAAATTACATGAAAATGATGTACAGATGGTAACCAGTAAAAATGGTAAAAATGTACAAAACTGGGTCGAACATATGTTGGAAATTTAAAGAAAAAGAAGGTACTTTATATCATATGTGGTGGGAATGTAGAGAAGTCAAAAAGTTTTGGGAGATGATATATAACGAATTAAAGATGTTCAAATTGACATTTGTAAAAAAAACAGAAGCATTTTTGTTAGGGATTCTAGGACAAGACCTGCCAAGGAAAACAAAGAACTTATTTATGTATGCTACAACAGCAGCAAGAGTCTTGTTAGCACAAAGATGGAAGAATGAAGAAATCCCACTGAAAGAACAATGGCAAGAGAAACTGATGAGCTATGCGGAGTTGGCAAAGTTGACATATAAACTATGTGAGGACAACCGTGACTTCAAAGGAGAATGGGAACTTTTTACAAACTATTTAAAAAGACAACAAAAGGATTTGGACTCCTTGGCAGGTTTTTTTTTAATAAACATCCACAATTTATTAGTAGAACACATGATAGATAAAGCAAGGATATGTACAATTTTATAACATGCGGAGAATAATATGTACAAACAAACCAGAGAGGGGAGCTGAGGGAAGTCCTTAGAGGGTGGGAGAGGGAGGGAGGAAAAAAAAAGGGGGTAGAATATAATTGGTTATGTTAATGGTAATTTGTATTGTTTAAAAGTTTTTCCAATAAAATATTTTTAAAAAGAAAAGAATAAGAATTGAAATATGGATATATGTTTATTATTTGCTTTGTATCTGTATTCGTATTTTTAAAAAGTCTGTTCATTGTGTGTGTTTGTGATGTAATAATGAACTAATAAAAAGCATATAATAATATTCTACAATCTTCTGTGTGAGTAGCTCTTGCTCCTTACCAAGAGAAAGAGCAGCGATTCAGCTGTTAACTTCCATGCCTTTCACAATGAAGGCAATCAAGAGTTCTCTGGCACCTTATAGCAAAGTACACTCAAGCAGCCTAGAGACATTTATTGCAGAAGAGAGAAATGTGTGGTTATCATATGAACCCCAAGGAAGATTGGCTCGATTCATCACAGTGAAGGAAAAGCAAGCTAATGAGAGATTAGCATGCAGGCGGCAGTGTGGATATCAAGACGAGATGACTTTCCAGACAAGCTGAGTAAGAAATTACAGAAACAGCTTCCCACTTTGTCACCTTCTCATCACCAGCACCATCCGCAAAGTCATTTCCAAATGTCTCAGGTGGCACATGTTGCTTGCCTGCGGAGGAGCCCTTTCGTGGCAGGCACAACTCTTCCAGCAGTTTCCACCCGGAGCTACACACAGTGAAAACAATGCAGTACGCAGTTAAAGGTCAACAACGAAATCACCATCCCAACTCCTGATAGCCATGCCAAAATGGGAGGGCAACTCTTCCATTACCGGCAAAGTCGGGAAACTTAAAATACGCTTTAGCAGCTTTTAGAATGGCACTTTTGTGCTTCCTACAATCTTCTGGGTGGTGGGGGAGAGCATGCAATGAATGGAATAACACTGCAATATCCAGGCGGGGTCCATGGGTAGGTCAAAAGGGTGATGCTAGTGATACTCCCATGTGCAGTTGCAACCGCCAGCCACCAAGGCTATATCAGCTCTGATCCAGAGCCTGGTTATACATGCTTCGACTTCAGGAGAGCCTAAGCAAGCACAGCTGTGTGCCTTCGTGCAACTCAGGCCACGGTCTAACCAGTGAAATGCTAAGTCCCATGAAAATTAATTGTTCTAGGACTGAACTACCCTTCTTGTTAATTCTAATGGGACTTAAGTGTGCTCATTGGGACTTAAACCCAAATGAGTGTGCAAATTATTTCTATCTAAGGCTGCAGCGCTATGAAGTTTTACTCAGCAATTTCTCATTGAATTGAGTCGTACTTCCTTCTGAGGAAACATTTAATTGCCAACTGTAACATGCATAGCTCTTTGTTGGATTTTCACTAGTGGCTGCTCTCATGTACAGGGTTAGTTAGGATGACTGTAGTTTTTTACATACTTAAACTCAGTCAATAAGTGCTAAGATTGGGATATACTTAATCTATTGCTAGCATGATGTCACTAACCAATGAAGTTACTCCATCACTGAAAATGTTTAGGATCTTGATATTAGGTTCCCTAGCATGTTTTGATGAATAAAATGAACAAACTAAACTTCATAGCTGCAGTGCAACAGCTTGTAAATGTAACTGCAAAGTTAACCAGGGAGGGGAGAATTCCACCATTTAAAAATATGTTCTTAATTTAAATCTGATTTTATGAAATTGTGCAGAATTCTGATTGACTTAGAATTCTGTTTTGCATCATAGAGTTTCTTACAGTGCGTTAGCAACTGTCAGTTCCTTGCTGAGACAATGTCCCAGTTCAAATGGTCAACTGGAATGATTTATGACTGAGAACATGGACGCGGGTGGCGCTGTGGTCTAAACCACAGAGCCTAGGGCTTGCTGATCAGAGGGTCGGCGGTTCAAATCCCCACGACGGGGTGAGCTCCTGTTGCTCAGTCCCTGCTCCTGCCCACCTAGCAGTTCGAAAGCATGTCAAAGTGCAAGTAGATAAATAGGTACTGCTCCAGCAGGAAGGTAAACGGTGTTTCCGTGCACTACTCTGGTTTGCCAGAAGCGGCTTAGTCATGCTGGCCACATGACCCGGAAGCTGTTTGCAGACAAACACTGGCTCCTTTGGCCAATAAAGCGAGATGAGTGCCACAACCCCAGAGTCGTCCATGACTGGACCTAACGATCAGGGGTCCCTTTACCTTTATCTTTTATGACTGAGAACATACCCGCACAAGCCCTGTGTTCACACACACAACTTTGCCTCCTCTGCTCATGAGAGGAGAGGAGAGAAAAGAAAACCTTTGCTTTCACTTTAGAATACACCATAGTTTCTTGTTACATACAGAATCAGGGCACTTTGTTTTGTTCTAATCACAGTTAGTTAAAACCAACAAGGTTCAACACATCGTAAAAAGCGAAGGAACAAAGCACATCTGTTGCACCATAAATGCCTAGTGTGGCAGCAGCCTTACCATTGATACACTAATCCTCTTTAAAACCACACAAGGGTTGATCCGCACTTACATTTCCTTTGCTCTTTCCAAGCATGGTCTGTGCTTTAAAGCTCCATGTCCAACACCCTTGTTTCCCTCTGGATCGCTTTCTCCACAAAAACCCACTCTGGCAATTCACTTAAAACTCAAATTGACATTTGCTCTGATTGAGTGCTAAAGAGCAGGTTTTCATGGGGAAAACTTTTTGGGGAAACAAAAACATTGGTGGATGCAGAGCTTTTAAGTGAGGACCTGTGCTTGGAAAGGTAAGTGTGGATAAGCCCCAAGTTGGTGACCATCATGAGTTCTTAGGAGATCAAATTCCATACATTGTGTGAAGTACTTCCTTTTGCCTGTCCCAAATCTTTCAACATTCAGTTTCATTAGATATCCACAAGCTCTAGTATGATGGGAGAAGGAGGGGGGATCTCTATCCTTTCTCCACAGCCATGTAGCACTTTTTTACACCTCTATCATGTCCCTGCTTACTCACTTTTTACGTAAAAGAAAAATCCCCAAATGTTATAACTGAAAAACTGTTGACTAAAGTCTATTGGAACTGACAACGGTTGGTTGGAACCGAAAAAATTGTCTAAAGTTTCTTAAATAATCTTCAACATAGTCAGATTTTTAAAATTCCGATTGTCTGTCTGGTTTATTGTGAACTTTTTGAACTTTTAGTTTTTCTTTTTCTTCTTCAGGATTGTTTGGAAAGAAAGGAAATGCTTTGATTTCTTCACAATCTAACTTTTACCTTTGGTCATCAGTCGCCTGTTCCCATGACCTATTATCCTATATTTCTTTTCCCTTGACAATTCACTAATAGCTTCATTCCCTTCCCCTATCATTGGCTCATCTTTCTTCCTATGTACCGGCATAAGTCAGCACCAATGTGCATATCTTCCTTGTCTTCCCCCAAGATCTGATTTTTTTTAACATCACCATTAACTTTCAAACATACCTGTGGAGAAAAGTAAATGATCGTTTAGTTGTCATTTGTTCTAGGTTTAGAAGCTAACTGGAAATCCATTACATCCCTGTATAGATTTTTATAGTTTAGTTTCATTTGTGTTATAAATGAATGCCTAACTGTACTTGGCACTGCATATATTGGCTAGTGAATAGACCTTCTACAATAAATGCCTGAAAGTTTAATACCATAGTTACTGGGCTGAATTGCAGCTG
Source organism: Zootoca vivipara (assembly GCF_965207765.1). Classification (NCBI taxonomy): domain Eukaryota; kingdom Metazoa; phylum Chordata; class Lepidosauria; order Squamata; family Lacertidae; genus Zootoca; species Zootoca vivipara. Next base: position 31,713,803 of record NC_142591.1, read on the forward strand.
AAATCTATTGTTTATGTCAAGTGTGGTTCCTTTCAAACTAACTAACCAGGTGTCCAATGTCATGGCAGCAGTTATACATTGCATATTATTGTTGACCTACTTACAAAAATCCTCATGTGTTGGGAAGGATCCAGTAGTTTCTTGTATTTATTGTGGTCCTACATGTGAACCTTCAGCTCAGTCATACTTACTCTATATCAGCTGTGGGGAACCTTCCAGATGTTGCTGGATTTCAGCTCCCATCAGCCATGAACATTGGCCATGTAGACTTGCAACATCTGGAGGGCTACGTGCTCCCCATCACTGTTCTGTACGCCAGGAATAAGGAACCAGGTAACACCCAGGTGTGTTGGACTCCAACTCCCAGCAGCCTCAGACAGCATGGTCAATGATCAGGAATGGTGGGAACTGTAGTTCAATACCACCTGAAGGTTTACGGTTTACCCATCCTTGTTATATATGAAGACGCTTCATGGGAGGCCAGTATTGCTCTGCATTGTCATGTTTTCTACTTTCTAGTCTGCTGCTGCCTTCCTTGCGCTACATCACAGCTACCGCTGTGCCTCACACTGATGTATTTGGTGGCACATGCCTCCCCAAGCCCCTGATATCAAGCAACACCCAGTAGAAGTAGAAGAAGTACACTGTATCAGTGTATAGAGAAGAGTGAGCTTCAGGGACAAACCACCTGTGATTGGAACTTCTATATTTGTACTGTATGCTACAAAAAAGTAACTAAAAGGGGGATTAGGTTCAGTGAAGTGGTGTGAGGTCAGAGGGTTAGAGCGACTTCCTCCTTTTGCCTCACACATGTACAGGAGGGAAGCATGCCGAACCTCTCCAGTGAGGAGAGCCAGTGTGGTGTAGTGGTTAAGAGTGGTAGACTCATAATCTGGTGAGCCGGTTTCGCGTCTCCGCTCCTCCACATGCAGCTGCTAGGTGACCTTGGGCTAGTCACACTTCTCTGAAGTCTCTCAGCCTCACTCACCTCACAGAGTGTTTGTTGTGGGGGAGGAAGGGAAAGGAGAATGTTAGCCACTTTGAGATAGTGATAGGGTAGTGATAAAGCGGGATATCAAATCCAAACTCTTCTTCTTCTCCTAAGCAAGGGCTGTCATACACCTGGAATTTCCCGGACATAGCTGGAATTCATCCATCAAAATTGACATCCGGGCGGAATCTTCGGAAATCGGTTAAAATGTCTGGGAAAACCTATATCAGAAGTGTTGATTTTTCTGGTGAATCCCCCCCAAACCCTTCATTTTGGGAGGAGTTTTTGCAAGAAAAGCTTAACAGCCCCCCCCAAAGCTCAACAGATGTCCGGATTTTCACTTTTCAAAATAAGGCCACCCAAAATAAGGCAAGCCAGGTGATTCCCCGCCCTGCAAATCCTCCCTCCTGCTTCCCTCCTTCCAGACAGACTTGTTTCTGGTTTTAGATTCCAGTTGGGGGAAAATGTGTTTAAAATTACTCAGGGGAGATACACGCAAGGCGAATTTGTTCGGTGCAGAAAGAATTAAGCATATTCTTCCTTCTTGCTAATTCTGTCTTGAAAACTGCATCTTGAAGCTCCAGGTCAGAGTAAAGAGGCAAATATTAGGTTGCAAATGACACATCCCTTTCATAATACCTAATACAGTACTGTAATATGGAGTGGAAAGTATTTAAAAAGAAAAAAAGAAAAAGTAAGAAGAGAAAATGTGAGCTACTCAGATTTCTGATGAAGCTACCAAATTATCCAGGAGATATCAGTGTTCACAGATATTTAACCCATAAATATAGGCATTTCTAGACTCCAATAGTATTCATTCCAAGAAATACCCGAGCAATCAAAATGTCAAATTGCACAGTTTAAGGTAAGAAGGCCATGTTTTTTCCATTTAGCAGAATGTGTTTAAAACCTTTGTCTCTTTGGGCCATCATTATATTCTGATACTGCCTGCATCAGCATAGCCAAGAACCAGTCAACCATAAAATGTTTCCTGTGTGGCGTAAAATGCATATATTCACATTAAGTGAATGAATGGGGAAATTTCTGCTGTCTTACAAATGTCTGGATGAGAAACACTGTCACGAGTTCTGTGCTAGATCTAGTAAACAGGCAGCAGGTTTTTAAACAACCAAGATTAAATGCCCAATCATGCCTGGTTTACTCAACTCTTCACTCCAATGGGTAATTCCACATTTACTAACAAAGGAGAGATTATTTACAAGGACAGGTACAGAATCAGGACTTATATATCAAGTAAATTGCAACAGCTCAATTCCTGTACACTGTAACATGTTGTTAATGACTCTTCAAAAACAAGGGAACTTAAGTATGACCAAGGAGACGCACGGTTGCAGCTGGTGAGCACAAGGCCAGAACTTAGAAGTGATTACATTGAAATCAACAGGATTCAAGCAATGGCGTAGCATGGGGGGGCAGAGGGGGGTGTTGCCCCTGTTGCATTTTTGCCCCCCCCAAAAAAAATTTCAAAAGGAAAACTGCTCTGAGAGTTTTTTTAAGTAACAATCAAGCAGTGTAAAAAATTCATGAAATAAATACAGTAGTAGTAAAATATATGGCTGCTGCCGCTGTCCACTCCCCAGCTTCCCTCTGCTGGGAAGACCCTTCCACACCACCATCACCACTGCTTGGTCCTGACAGGGGGCGCAACACTTGCTGTGCCCCGGATACTGGCAACCCACATTACACCACTGGATTCAAGCATGCTTAACTGATTCTGGATACAGCACATTGTGATATTTCCCGATTGTATGTTCCTAATATGTCAGCAAAGCCCACCTGTTTATTGAATCTATATCTTCACGTCAATATTTATTATGGGCTGTCAATAATGTCCCTTTCAGAAAATTGTATCTAAATAAAAATAATAATCCCAAACCAGCACGTGATAATAGTAAAAGCATAATCCCCATGGTACTTAGAATCATAAAACTGTAGAATCAGAAGGGACCACAAAGTTCATCTAGTCCAAACCCTCTAATCCCCTCTCTGATATTAAAAATACAACTGTTAAAGAACTAACAAGTTGTAGCCTTTTCATAGCACACAAAAGCAGTTGCCTGAGGTGGATGTCTAACGGTAGGGCTGGCTCTCTCTGCACACATAGAACTGACTGTGGAAATGCACCCACGGAACATTGAAGCAAATGGAAAGCTCTCTACACAGAACTTACTATTAGTGTTGGCCAACTCATGGATTTATGGACTGAACAGAATGTTTGAATTGGTAGTGTATGGCTCTAATTTTATTACAGATATATGACATCTCCAACCCATACTGGAACTCTGGGTTGCATGACTTTGCGGGGGACTACTGTATGTTATATTTACCCATGTTTGCGGCCACTATAATAATTCCTGCATCTGCTAGCAGAATAATAACAACAATAATAATTTATTATTTGTACCCTGCCCATCCGGTTGGGTTTCCCCAGCCACTCTGGGCGGCTTCCAACAGAGATGAAAATACATTAAAACAGGCATCCCCAAATGTTGGCCCTCCAGATGTTTTGGACTACAATTCCCATAATCCCTGACCACTGGTCCTGTTAGCTAGGGATCATGGGATTGTAGGCCAAAACAGTTGGCCGCAGTTTGGGGATGCCTGCATTGAAATATCACACATTAAAAACTTCCCTAAAGAGGGCTGCCTTCAGATGTTTTCTAAATGTCAGGTAGTTGATTATCTCTCTGACCTCTGATGGGAGGGCATTCCACAGGATGGGCGCCACTACCAAGAAGGCCCTCTGCCTGGTTCCCTGTAGCTTTGCTTCTCGCAGTGAGGGAACCGCCAGAAGGCCCTCAGCGCTGGACCTCAGTGTCCGGGCAGAACAATGGAGAGAGGAGAGAGAGAACTGAGAATTTGTAGTCCTGCCCTTTCCAAAATTAATACAAATTAATCAGAAAAACCCCCTCAGCTGGGCTTTCTTGAATTGATATGTGGAGGGTTGCACTGTAAAAAAAGAAAGAAAGCTGAGGTTCTTGTGCCAGCATCAAAGGGTGATATCTATTTGTACTAGAAATTCAGAATATGCAGCCAAAGAACAAACTGCATTTAACTGAGGTGATTTCCACTCTCTTCCCAAGGAAAAACAGCCTTGGGGGAGAAAGTGAGAAGGAACCCCACCAATACCTGAACAACCTTAATGCATGGAATTGGAGGGTTACAGAACTGTACAGTGTGTGTGTGTGTGTGTGTGTGTGTGTGTGAGTGAGAGAGAGAGAGAGAGAGAGAGAGAGAGAGAGAGAGAGAGAGAGAGAGAGAGAAATTTTCTATCTATCTATCACTATAGATCAGAAATTGTACCAGAAATTATAATCTCAGTGGAGGAGTCTCTCCCCCCTCCCCCCCTCATTTCTAGCCTGCAAATATTGGGAGCTAAATTAAGCAGAGAAACTAGTCATACACCTTGTATTCTGGAAATATTGCTTTGTCAGCACGAGTGTGGTGCCTAGGAAATGTGTCCCTCTTGATCAGAACAAGAAGTCTGTCTCAAGTGACTAATGGGAGAGGTTGGTCATGATCCTTGAGCCCTTGCTTTCTGTCCATGAGTCTTCCCTCTGAAAGCACATATGGCAGGATGTATTCCGCATTGACGGATGTTATCCTTAAAAATATGGGAGGGACAGGGCTTTCTAAATTTGAAAAGGGGAAGTTTGCTTCAGCTGTGCTTCTTTTTGTCCCTTTTGAAACATACCATTTCCCCCTTAAAAGCATCGTCTGATACATGCATTTGTAAAGAGGTGAATAACACAGCCAGGCAAGGAAAGCCCCTGCTTGTGGTTTGGAAATTAAACTATTTCAAAACCTGCAGTTGAGGCATCAATAAAAAGGAGCTAGGCAGAAACGTTTTGCAGTCAATTTCAATTTCAATTGCAATAAAATAAAATAAAAAATAAATCCTGGTTATTGAATGGATTCTGGCCCATTTCCAGGCTTAGTTCCAAATCCCAGTGAGCCTTGCATGGTTTAGAACCTTGTTATCAGGCAAATTGACTCTTCCCAGGCCCTGAGGTTATCAGTCAAGGACTTCCTTGGAGTTTTCCCTCAGTCCAAGCTAGGGAGGGAGGCCACAGGTAGAGGCCTTTTTTGGAAGTTACTCCATGGTTTTGAAATGCCTTACCTAGAGAGGCTTGCCTGACTTATTGTGTTTTGGGCAGCAGGCAAAAAACAAAAACAAATAGGTCTTTTAAAATCTGCCTGCAAATTGGTTCGGAATTTGAACATTCAAATCATTGCATTAATTCATTATATGCTTTAGCTCTATGAAGCAGATTTTGTGGCTCTTTTCATTGTGATTTTTTGTTTATGACCAGATCTCTTTTAATTTCTGTTCTGTAAATTGTTGCTGTGTTTTAAAGTGTGGCTGTTCTTTTCTAGGGCGGAAGTCAGATATTTTACTCTAGCTGGATCTACACTGATCTGTAAAAAATGCTATTAAAGGCTATAAAAAATGTTCTATTGCTCTCAGTGGTTTTTATCATTGCCAACAGATCGCTGCTCTACAGTGCCCTCTGGTGTCACATTTTTATAACACATTTTAAATGTTATAACCGACCAGTGTAGATTCGCCCTCTGTGTTCTATTGGATTTTCATGATACTAAATTAGTTTAATTATTTGGTTCCCCAGAAAACTTTTGTTAACTAAAACATGCATTTATTTCATTTCATTATTATTTTAAAATATTTCCTAATTGCCTTTCCTCAACAGATTCCAGGAACAAGTACAAAAGGGTGAATAAAATCAATTCACACAACATAACCATACAATTCAAAGTCAACAAATAAGCATAAAACTGAGCATAACTGACAAGTTCACTCACCTCTAGTTATCAATTCATCTGAAAAGAAGTGGGGTGCTATCTCACCTCACTTGGAGCAGTGGTGTCTGGTTTAACATGAAGAGTACTAAAGAACAAATCTAATCAATGTTGCTCAGTGAGAAATGTTCTCATTAAAGTACATTTGTCCTTAGAGACAATCACTGAATGTTTACCCCTGCATTTGATGCATGGAAAAAGAGAACCTAGTGCTTGGGGAAACATACAGACCCAGTAAATAATTTACAGATTCTGTGTGGGTACAAATAATGGACAGAGGAGCAAGTGGCTGAATCAAGGAATGGTAGTTCTCAATCTGCTAAGTGGGGTCACTAGGCTGTTGACATTGTATCCAATGAGCTAAGTCAGTCTTCTCACAACCTGGTGTCCAACGGACATTGTGGTCTCCAACTCCCATCATCCTCGACCATTGGTCATGTGGGATGATGGGCGTTGGAGTCCGACAACATCTGGAGGTTGGGGGAGGCTGAACTAAGCACTGGTGGCAAGTGACTTCTACTCAGTTTTTTTGGGGGGGGTGTCCCCCTTAATAAAATGTGCAGTGGCATTGCATCAGTGGGAGGGAGGAACCTTTCAACAAGCTTTATTAAAGTGGTGTTAATCAATAGTCGACCACAGCAAACTATGGCAAGTTCTTAAAGAAATGGGAGTGCCTGATCACCTCATCTGTCTCCTTAGAAATCTCAACGTGGGACAAGAAGCTACAGTTAGAACTGGATATAGAACAACTGATTGGTTCAAAATTGGGAAAGGAGTACGACAAGGTTGTATATTGTCTCCCTGCTTATTTAACTTATATGCAGAATTCATCATGCGAAAGGCTGGACTGGATGAATCCCAAGCTGGAATTAAGATTGCCGGAAGAAATATCAACAACCTCAGGTATGCAGATGACACAACCTTGATGGCAGAAAGATAGGAGGAATTAAAGAACCTTTTAATGAGGGTGAAAGAGGAGAGCGCAAAATATGGTCTGAAGCTCAACATCAAAAAAAAACCAAGATCATGGCCACTGGTCCCATCACCTCCTGGCAAATAGAAGGGGAAGAAATGGAGGCAGTGAGAGATTTTACTTTCTTGGGCTCCTTGATCACTGCAGATGGTGACAGCAGTCACGAAATTAAAAGACGCCTGCTTCTTGGGAGAAAAGCAATGACAAAGCTAGACAGCATCTTAAAAAGCAGAGACATCACCTTGCCGACAAAGGTCCGTATAGTTAAAGCTATGGTTTTCCCAGTAGTGGTGTATGGAAGTGAGAGCTGGACCATAAAGAAGGCTGATCGCCGAAGAATTGATGCTTTCGAATTATGGTGCTGGAGGAGACTCTTGAGAGTCCTATGGACTGCAAGAAGATCAAACCTATCCATTCTTAAGGAAATCAGCCCTGAGTGCTCACTGGAATGACAGATCGTGAAGCTGAGGCTCCAATACTTTGGCCACCTCATGAGAAGAAAAGACTCCCTGGAAAAGACCCTGATGTTGGGAAAGATTGAGGGCACTAGGAGAAGGGGACGACAGAGGACGAGATGGTTGGACAGTGTTCTCGAAGCTACGAACATGAGTTTGACCAAACTGCGGGAGGCAGTGCAAGACAGGAGTGCCTGGCGTGCTATGGTCCATGGGGTCACGAAGAGTCGGACACGACTAAACGACTAAACAACAACAACAACAATCAATAGTCATTATGTGTGTAATAAAAACATGAGCAAGAACAAGGACTGGTTCACATGGAACATGCTGGTATTTTCTATGGTTTGCACCCGATTGTCCAAAGCATGTGACTGGCTGGCCATGGGCAAAGAACCGACACATGCAGCCATTTTCAGCCAATGCCACAATCTAATGATTGTGTGAATCACTCTTGAACCCAGGCAGGGGCGAACGAAGGCTAACTGACGCCCGGGGCAGAGCAAACCGCCGGCTGCGCATGCGTGGCATCGCTATGTACGATGCATGTGTGATGTCACTACATAGGGCACACATGTTGTGTCACTATTTACAGTGCATGTGTGTGACACTGCGCATGTGTTGTACGTAGCGGTATGCTGCCGGTGCCGCCCGAGCACCGTACGGACGGTGGTGGGATCCTCCACAGGCGGCTGCGGTGGCACGTAGCAGCTTGTGCCGCCACGTCCAGGGGTGGTGGAGCGAGCACCCCGCGGGGTGCCTTCTTGTCACCCCTCCAGACATGGCAACCGGGGCATACCGCCCCCTGCCCCCCTGGCGATGCCACTGAACCCAGGAAGTAGCAGGGAGGCAACCTGACCACCCCACTTTGCTTGATTTAATACAGTGGGTGTAAAACCGTGGGCACATCAGAAAGCCTGTGCGAGCAACTCAGCCCCCATATCTGAAGCAACATTCAGGCTGCAGGAGAAGAGGTGAGTAGCAGCAATTGGAAGAGGTTTAGAGGAAACGTATCACAATTGCCGAGGCATCAAACAGAGAAAAGGCAGATTTTAGGTAGGGGCAGCTAAAATAGAGGACTGAGAGTGGAATGACTACACAGTCCTGGGTCCTGGAGATACCCAGGGGAGGGGGAAATGGCTCTAGAGCTCGGGAAGTTAATTAATGCTCTACAATTAAGCCTCACAGGAACCTTATGATGAGATGAGTCCCACACCTAATTAATTAAAATGATTTATTTTGAAAAAGATGGATTATGCTATATATACCAAGAAAGGTGATGAAAATAAAATGAGAGAAATTCCCATTGCAGTGAAGGAAATTAAAATAATTAATCCAAGCGGAAGTTCTTCTGAGCTTCTTCAGCTTATCTTGAGAATTGTGAGTGCATATGTTGGACAGGATCTCTTGATTCTTTTTTCAGGCGGTGGGGTGGATGGATGAATCTACCAATTTAAGTTTCTCTCAGTTACTCATCTTTCCAATATCGGTTTGCCACGTTCATGTATCACAGGCATGTCAAACCTGCGGCCCTCCAGATGTTTTGGCCTACAACTCCCATGATCCCTAGCTAGCAGGACCAGTGGTTGGGGAAGATGGGAATTGTAGTCCAAAACATCTGGAGGGCCGCAGGTTTGACATGCCTGAGTATCAGTTCGTGATTTATTTGGTTTTTAAAACATCTGTACAAAAATGCATACAAATATTTCCACACAGTTTTATTTATTTCACAACATTTGAAAATAATAATATAAAAATTGGCAATAAGCTAAAAACAGATTGAAACACATGACAGCTTCTACATGTCTGGGTAGGCGTACCTAAACAAAAATGTCTTTAGCAGGTGCTGAAAAGAGTTTAATGAATGTGTCTGTCTGATGTCAATCGGCAGGGAGTTCCAAAGTGTAGGTTCTGCCACACTAAAATATCAACTATGTAAGAGTGCCAGTTCCACAGACTGATGTAGTCGAGTGGGCATATATGAATTAGGGCATTATTGCAAGCAAACTGGTCCTAAGATGTTAATTTTGCCTAATACGCACATTTTGGATTATTTTTTTTGCCAGGATAATGCATCCCCCCAATTGTTCCAATTGTTCTCACTGGTATACAAATTTATGTGTACACTTCCTCTAATATATCCATTTTTGTAGGTTTTTTTTGGGGGGGGGGTAGGTTGGATACCTGTATTGCAACAATTCAAAGAAGACTGAAGTGGGAGTTTGTGTTTACGTTAAAATGGGAGTGGAACGTATTTCTCCAACATCCCCATTTTCTCTCACCCTTGCTACCCCCCCCCAAGAAAACCCCCGAAAGGATTTGCTTAAGTTTACAAATCGGCAGTTCTCAAAACATTAGGGAAACAGACTGTTTGCTCAACTTAAAAGGCCCTGTGCTATTATTGTGCAGATTGTTTGCATTTGAGAAAATTATATTCACACTAGTACAAAGGAAGTTTATTTGCAGTTTTATGTTCTTTTTAATAAAACTTGCAATTATCTATAAAAACGTTGTGTTCCTCCTGCCTGCCCTACATCACCTCTCTCCCTCTTTAAAAACACAGAGCATGCAATTTAAGAGCTGGCAACAACACTCAATGCCTCCCCATCAGCATGTACCTCTAACAGACAGCTGGATCACCATAAATAGGACGAGTCCAGCTTACAGGAGCCTGCTTCTGTATTCCCAGTGTTCTTCAGGTATTGATCAGTTTCTGATTTTCCACATTACATATAATGAGTCTTAAAAGACTACCCAGGGGAGACTTTGCATTCAGAGTTCACAGCACACACTAAATGGGGGGCAAGGTGTGCTAGGATGAGCGGATTAGGATCCGGCAGATCTCTGGGAAGCTTAACTCCCTCATCCTTGGCTCAGCCAAGACCTATCTCGTTGAGCTGAGCTCAGTGGATCTTAAACTGGCATATCATACCCCTCAACTGTCCAGGTAAAACCAGGGCATCGGATTTTTTTCTTGTGAGAGCACGGCAGTTATTTGGGGGCACCGTGATCTTGGGCCATGATCTTGGCTCCCGCTAAGTGATTTGGAGGGGGGGGGCAGCAATCTCATGCAGTGCACCAAAATGAGCATTTTAGGGCACCATGCCTTCAAAAGAGGTTTTTCGGGGTTGCAATCTCAGGCATGTCACGTTTGCATGGGAGTGCGGCCCCCAAAGATAACGTCCCAGTTTTGGGCCACATCATGTCGGAGTGTTTGGCACATGATCTGAAAAAGGGGTGTTTCAGGAACATGGGGGCAGGATCAGAAAGGGGACACTTAAGTTGGATTTTAAGTCACATGATTTGGCAACTCGGTATAAACTAAGCTGGAGAAAAGAATGCTGTAACTCAAACACTGTTTTGGGGAGCAATCCTACACACAAAATGCTAGTGTAAAGCAAATTAATAATAATAATAATAATAATAATAATAATAATAATAATAATTTATTATTTATACCCTGCCCATCTGGCTGGGTTCCCCCAGCCATTCTGGGCAGCTCCCAACAGGATATAAAAAACACGATAAAACATCAAACATTAAAAACTTCCCTAAACAGGGCTGCCGTCAGATGTCTTCTAAAACTTATTGTATATAGGATTGCACCCTAAGGTTCAGTTGTCCACATTCCCACATCAGTTTGCAATTTTTTTAAAATATAAAAATTATATAAATTCAAAGCCGCTTAATGCAAATTTCTTTTCACATACACACTTGGATGCAATTTCGTCTAATATACACATTTTATGCCAAGCAATTTTCTGTAATCCAATGCACTTTTATGCTATTTTTATTAATATATAAGTGCCTTTTTGTGCACCCTGGTATATGTATTTTTTGTACATGTTACAAAGCATGGCAAAATTCAGAGAAGTGCATTTCGGTTCTCAGGTGGTTTCGAAAAGTGTGAATCAGGTAGATTCATGTTTAAATGTGAACTGAATCAATTTTCTCCCCCATTCCTAGCTAAAACTACCATCATCTCTGACCATATTGATGAGGAAGTATGGAAGCTGGAATCCAGCTGCACCTGGGGGGCACCATGGAAGAACCTTCCTTCCCATAGCACATCCTCAGCCCAAATAGCACAGAGACATAGAGAATTACTATTAGCCATGGACAGGAAAATGTAGAGGCACCATTCTTTTTCTCTCATTTCCTAGCAAAATATTATTTGCTTTTGAAACCAGGTCTCCCCACCCCCACAGCATTCTGTAGAAAGGAGCCAAAACTTAGAGGAAAGGCCACAAATTACTTGGCTATATTATAAAACCACCAAAATTTCTCATTATTTCGGCTGGCACCATGAGGTTTTCACACAGTAGTCCCACATCTCGAGGTTTTCCTGGGCATTAACTATGGCTGAGACTTTGAACTATTTAAATGCATCCAGGGGGAAAACAGCTCCCCGGCCCCCTTTATTCATATAAACAGTACCTCTATTTATTAAAAAGTGAAATATGGCTTCTCTTTTTACATCAGATGGCTTTTACAATACAATTCTACTTATAGAAAAGTCTACGGGGAAACATTGTCTTCTTATAAATGGGGATTTGTATGATACTTCAGAGACTTTTAAAAAGCCTCTATTGCTGGATTTTCCACCCTCCAAAATAGATTCTTCAGACTAGAGCCCAGTTTTGGGCTCAAACAAGTCTGGTGGACACTGCTGTGGAACCGATGCCTTTGGATTTTAAGTAGTTCTGTTTTCTGAGGTGCTGTTTGTGTCTGCTAGCCATCCATATCCTCCTGTGACCATAGCTCAGTGGCAGGAGACATGCTCTGCACCAGAAGCCCCCAGATCCAAAATCTGGAATTTCTACAAAGGTCTGAGAAAGACTCCTGTCTTGAAACTCTGGAGAGGCAATGCTAGTTCAGTGTAGACAATAGTGAGCTAGATAGACAAATGTTTTGAGTTTTTATAAGGCAGCTTACCGTGGTGCTGTTTGTTTTCTTGCTAATACTACATTTGAATGCACTGCTTTCCATACCACTTAATAACTTCTCATCCACTGATATAAGTGGTTTGTATTATCAGTAGATCATTATATATCAGTAGACCATTAAAAAAAATGGGGCGGAGATGAATCATATCTATTCCATGAGATTGTGTTTGTTATACCACATTTAAGATGAATTTTTCTACTGACTTATTTTTTTTTAAAAAAGACAAGACATTCTTTCTGAGATTTCTATTGTGTAGCAGCTCCTGAGCAGAAGTTCTTTGGAGGTCTGTCTGTAGATGTGGGAAAGGCAGTTAGAAAACAAAATATTTTTTAACCGAATAAAGCAATGTTATTGCAGAGCAGTGATATTGCCTTGCAATAGGCCGTAAACAAGTAAGCAGATCGACAAGAATGTTACCATTGCTATCCTATATATATCACTTTTAGAAGTATTGTGTCTGTTCTATTCACTACTCTTACAGACTTTAATATTGGCTGCACCACCAACAAACATGGCTAATTTTAAACATTGCAGACCTGCAAAGATGCATTTTAACCATATTTATGCTTACTTGTACAACAAATTCGTGCAAATTTGGAAGCAGTGAAAGGAAGGTGAGGCATGTAATTTCACGCTTTTATGCAAGGAGCTGCTTAAAGACCAAGCAAGTGCAGATACTGTATCGTGTTCAATCTACACCCAAACATTTGCGCTGGCATTAAACGACCACTAGGGGCCCTACTAGCACTTTAGCATAAACGTCGCTTGAGGCATCAATGCAGCCACATATTTTAAAATAAAAGAAATCCTCATTAAGCTCGTCCTTTGCTGAATACGAGAAGAATTCTTCCTCCCTCTCCACTGCTTGATATTATCATTTCACAGGAGATGTTAAGCAGCAGCATTTTCTCTTGACTTAGCACAAAAATGACAAACTTTCATGCAAAACATGGCAGGATTGTACATTTTAACTTGCTCCACATTTGATACAGTTCACATGAGAAGTGGAGCTTTAGAATAGCACAAATATTCTTCCACTCTTTTTATTAAAAAATGCATGTGCCCAGGGCACATGACACATGCAGGGAAGATTTGTACTGGGTAACTCCTACAGGAACACGGAGAGCCTTTTCAGATTATTGGTTTATAACCTCTTTTTTGCCGGGGAGAGGTGGACATAGAGCAAAGATGACAATCTAACTTAGCACTGTTCTCTTGCAGCAGTAATAAAAGTCAGACCTCATGTATATGCAGGTCCAGGTAAAAGAACATTGTGGGTCTATCCTGAATACCCTCTCTAACCCCCTCAACCATGCCACCTTTTGTATCAACAAAGGCAGCCCAATTGGGCAATGACACACAACCCATGGATGCAGGCCACAGACACAACGAGTGCCAGGCGCTCTCCCAGAACTGGGATTAAATAAGGTGTGTCTCTATTGAAGGAATGTAGCATGCCAAGATGTCCACGATTTAAGTTGTTGTTGTTGTTGTTGTTGGATTCCACTTTTAACTTGCATGTTTGTAAATTTGGGTTTTTTGTCAATTTTAAATTAGGGCTGTAAGATGTGCCCGGAAAGACAGGAGCTGGGGAGAGCAGGGGCGGCCCAAATCACAGTGGTTCTAGGCAAGGGGAGGGATACCATATACAGTCATACCTCGGTTTAAGTACGCTTCGGTTTGAGTACTTTCAGTTTAAGTACTCCGCAGACCTGTCTGGATCGGATTAATCCACTTTCCATTACTTTCAATGGGAAAGTTCGCTTCAGGTTAAGTACGCTTCAGGTTAAGTACAGACTTCCGGATCCAAATGTGTACTTAAACCGAGGTACCACTGTATGTTATAGTACACACACACACACACACAGAGAGAGAGAGAGAGAGAGAGAGAGAGAGAGAGAGAGAGAGAGAGAGAGAGAGGCAGGCAGGCAGGCAGGCAGGCAGGCAGACTTTGGGATGTATCTAATGCTAGTCTTATTCAGAGTTGACTCTGGGTTAAAATCCACCCTCGACTACGAAGCTCGCTGGGTAACCTTGGGACAGTCACTGCCTCTCAGCCTATTCCACCTCACAAGGTTGTTGTGCAAGTCAAATGAGGAGGGTGGGGTGGGGAAACCATGTCTGCCACCTTGAGCTCCTTGGAGGGAAAGATGGCATATAAATGCAATAAATAAATAGCTTGCCAATCAGAAGGTTGGTGGTTCGAATCCCCGCAACGGGGTGAGCTCCCATTGTTCGGTCCCAGCTCCTGCCTACCTAGCAGTTCGAAAGCACGTCAAAGTACAAGTAGATAAATAGGTACCACTCTGGCGGGAAGGTAAATGGTGTTTCCGTACGCTGCTCTGGTCCACCAGAAGTGGGTTAGTCATGCTGGCCACATGACCTGGCTTCAACCCTCTATTTTATAAATCTGTTAATATATACTATATTTTATTTTTGTTGCTGTATACATCTATGTTATGTTACGCATGGGGAAGAGTAGGTGAAAATATTGTTTTAAATTCTTTAGAAATAAAAAGTTCATTAAAAGAGTGAGCGAGAGAGCGGAAAGGGAAAGAATGCTGTGTAAATCATAGGGTATCCATTTTTGACTTGTGGATCAAGAAAGGAGGCTGGGGAGGGGAGAGTTTATCAGCAGCATAAAGTTTTATATACAGTGGAACCTCGGTTTATGAACACCTCGGTTTATGAATTTTCAGTTTATGAACGCCACGGACCCATCTGGAACGGATTAATTCATTTTCCATTACTTTCAATGGGAAAGTTTGCTTCAGTTTATGAACGCTTCAGTTTATGAACAGACTTCCGGAACCAATTACGCCCATGCTTCAGTTTATGAACGCTTCAGTTTAAGTACTCCGTGGACCCGTCTGGAACGGATTAATCCACTTTCCATTACTTTCAATGGGAAAGTTCGCTTCAGTTTATGAACGCTTACTCTGCGGACCGTCTGGAACGGATTAATTCACTTTCCATTACTTTCAATGGGAAAGTTCGCTTCAGTTTATGAACGCTTCAGTTTATGAACAGACTTCCGGAACCAATTGTGTTCATAAACCGAGGTACCACTGTACAGCGATTGAATGGCTCGTTTTGTTAATTTCAAAGAGGCAGGACAGAGGCTCTCCACTAAAACTGGGGGGGGGGCATGAGAGAGACAGAGCAATCCATCTATTTCTGTCAATAACTAACTCCTATTCCGGTTTGGAGCTTAGCTTTGATAAGGCAGCTCTGACTCCTGACAGGCAGGAAGAGAAACAACAACAATACAACCTGTCAGGAGGCAAACCGCAGGTAGAGAAATGGAAAGGAATGGCCTCCTGAGATCTCTAGCCTTCCTTGCCCAGAAATTAATTTTCCATTTTTGATACAATGAAGATTTGATTTCCCCACAAATGCGAAGGCAGACAAAAAAGTAATAATCAAAAAAATCAAACGTTTAATGCAGTCGCTCTCTCTCACTGGAGACCAATTTCCAACTATTTCACAAATTAATAATGAATGATAGAGCATCTTTTCATTGCTCAGTGCTTTGGTATGTGTGTTTTTTTTTTTATTAAATGAACTGGATTGTGAGCGGGGAGGGGGGAGCAGGAAGAAGAGAGAAGGGAAACCAAGAGAGTTAAGAGATACAGCAAATATACAATTGCAAAGGATAACCCCAAATTCATTTGAAACACGTGAAAAATCCAACCAAAGTGTGTCAGGGGGTGCTTCCTAGCGGCTATTTGTTGTCAACTTATTGCGGCTCATGCTTCACAGCACCTGCACGACGTCATTGTCATCAATATGCAAGCCTGTACTTTTTCTTTGTTTAAGCCAGATTTCCCCTTACCACAGAAAAATCTGAGGTAAAAATAACCTGTTGTACATCTGCAGTCACTGCTGGTGTGGAAGCTCTTTGTGGGCGTGTGTAGCGCCTCTTGCCACCCCCTCCTAATTCTGTTTGCTCCTCACATAAGCAGATTTGTGGAAGACCTGAAATCATAAAGAAATAAAGAAATAAATGTTTGAGGTTCTTTAATGCTTGGGGAGGTGGCAAGGGGGTCCTTGGCCTCTTCTTGTTTTTCCTCTTCTGAGGGCGCTTCCAGACTTGCTATTTTCAGGTGGGATTCATTTGTTGTTGCTGGCATCCGTCCGTCTCGAGAGGCAATGGAGTTCATTAGCAGCACCAAAATGACCTCCCCACGCTACATGTCCTGGGCTGCCCAGACGACAAGACCCTCCTCTCAGCTTCACACAGATGTGGTCCAAAGGAAAGCAGAGCAATACATACAAAATTACATTGTATTGTATTGCGATTTTAATTCCATAGATTGAGATTCCATAGATTGAGTGGCTGGTCCAAAGTCACACAGTGTGTTTCATGGCTGTTTCACAATATCCGAAGCACCTATGTCCAGTGCAGTAGCAGAATAATTTGTGTTTGTGTGTGCTGGCCGCAGGCGGAAAGTCTTGTTGAAATTTGAATCTATGAAATCTATTGCAGTTCCACCTATGCAGCTTCCAAGACGTGGCGACTTTCTTCGTTGGTGTTTGGAGCTTTGTAGGTGGTCTATTCTACTGATATAAAGGACTCTGCCAAGACTCTGCCAATTCATTGTGGCATTCCCTACCCACTGCCACAGCCATTGTTTGTTCCATCGGTTTTGGAACCCGCTCTAAGTCTCTCTAAGAAGTTACTCTTCAAAGCTTTCCCTTGGAGATCACTCAAGCCAGGACGTTTTCTTAATTTATATTTCGAACTGCCGTTTTCTATTTGCCTCTGGTATTTACACTTCTGTGTTTCATTTTTTCGCTGCATATCGTGAGCTAGTTAACCACCTTCTCTCACTATATTATATGGAAGCATGGGCCATGTTCCCAACCTCAAAAATGTGTATTCACATGAGTACATTCTGCCTGTATCCCTCAGCACATTTTATAAAAGGGGTCAATAGAACTCCTATTAAAGTCAGTCTAAAGATTATTTATGATAGCTGGTTCAAATCCAGGCAACCTAGCATCAACTCAGACTTTAAATCCTTTTTTTAAAAAAAAGCAACATAAAAGTTTGGAATACTGGAGAGAGCTGATTTCTTTTTGCTGCTCTTTAGAGAACAGAGTTATAAGCTCTCCTGTCTTTTAATCCTGACTTCCTTTGAACAGAAAACAAGGTAGCTTACGAACTCAAATAAATATATGGGGTGGTATCGGACTCAGTCATTCTTAGAGTAGACCCAATGGAATCACTAGACTTTTTCCAATGTTCTCCATCTGCTAGCACAAGGGCTGTTGCGCAAGCCGATGGAATGTTGCGCAACGAGGATACCAACCCAACAGTTGCACCCGCAGAAACTTGTTGCACAGCCGCCCATGCTATCTTTTGTGCTACAAAGTTACCAGCAACCTGCATATGCATTCTCCTGCACAACATTCCACTAGCACAAAGCATTTCACCAGCAGAACAGCTATACTGCTAAATGACAACTTCACGCTATCATTGGATACAACTCACCGAACTTAAATTAGCCACCCTGATTAACGAAAGCTCATTTGTTTCAATGCGTCGAATCTGAATACGGCTTAGTTTGATGCCATCCATGAATGTTAGCACAGCATAGGAAGGGAAAACATCACAGTTAAACTTTAAAACTTTTTTATATGGGCCAAGAAGGCCTTTTCAGGAAAAAGTTTGAGACCAAAAGGCTAAGACTGTTGGATGCTGGTAGAATATGGGTTATAGTGAAAGGGATAAAGGAGGAAGTTAGGTGGCAATAATGGCTGCTGTGTGTGGCTTTTGGAGTGGAAATTACACACATTGGGTGCTATTACTTGGTGTAGGGGGCATATAATAACCCAGAGGAGGGGTCTCCTGAAGAGAGCAATCAGATTCATTCAGAAAAGACCATCTCTACATTCATGAATGCATATGCCTCACTGGAGACCCAAGTGCTGGACATGGATTGTCCACCCATCCCTGGATGAAATATTTATTTGCAGATGCAGGACCTAATCCAGAAAAAGGCAATTCAGTCAGGAATGCCTAGTATTGCCAGCTGCGGAAGACGTTTGCTCTACTATTGGTAATATTCTTGTCTATACTCATAGGTATTCCAAAGTCCATATTAACCTGTCCTGTTCACTACCCTTACCTGCAGAGGAAGAGGCTCAATTTACTGCATACAGTTCCTAGAAGTGTTGATGACTTTTGCCTCCTCTTTTGAACTTTTTAGCAGTGTGATTTGCAAATCCAAGCCCTGTTGTGAAATATCCGTTGCTGCAACTATTTAAGCAACCAGTAACTTTGGAATGGACCCGTAAGAAACTACTGAATTTTGTACAGCTAACATATGCTAGGAATGTGATCCGATGCTTTGGAAGGCTTCCCTTAAATTATGGAAGCGGGGAATACTTTGACGTATCAATCCAATAGCACCCAGTAATGTCTCTTTGAGGACATCCAGTTGGGCTGCTACAGGACTAGCTTTTGAAGCTGTTTAGCATGGAAAGACCCATCTTACTTTTGTCGTCTTCTCATAGGCACTATATTAAACTTATCACCTCACTAGCCACAGCCTTGCTGCAGCTGCAATGGAGTCCTGGGACTGCGGATTCTGGTTCTGAGACATGGTGTCGCGTCTGTCTAGTGGATTTATTACAGAGACTAAATCGCCAGCTATACTCAAAGAAGCAGGTGATTGTAAAGCCCTGCAAGGTGGTGAAGGGGTCGCGGGGAGGGCAGTAAATAACACTGAAGCTGCTTGGAGAGTCATAGCTGCCAAGTTATCCCTTTTTTTCAGGGATTTTCCCTTATGCTGAATAGGCTTCCTCGCGAGAAAAGGGAAAACTTGGCAGCTATGTGGAGAGTTCATCTGCCCCACCTTACGCTTCCTCCTCACACCCAGCTATTTATGATGACATCATTTATTTAGCCTCACAAGCAAGTAGAGATTGCAATATCATTTTAAAAAAACAAAAACAAAACAAAAACCAACAGGGCAAGCTTGCAAGGCAACATTACTTCTTGAACTAAAAACCATGCCCTCTAATAAAAGCCAATTGTGTCAAACTTGTAAGATATATACAGGAAAAAGAAACAAGAAAATGATGGGTCTGCCCTTTGTATTTCAAAGGTCTGTGTGAAGTTTTCCTTTAGAACTTTCCCCTCCTTTCCCGTGTCTCTTTCACGCATTCTTCCCCACTGTGTCATCCCTCTCTCCCATTTTCTATCACATCCATGATAGCCAGCCCTGCTTTCAGGCTTTCTCCCATTTCCTCTTCCTGATCTTTCTTGCCTGTATGCTTCACCAACTCTCCTCTGAATTTTTGTAGGTTCCTAGGGACTAGCAGTTCAAAAGCACATCAAGTGCAAGTAGATAAATAGGTACTGCTCCGGCGGGAAGGTAAACGGCGTTTCCGTGCGCTGCTCTGGTTCTCCAGAAGCGGCTTTGTCATGCTGGCCACATGACAAAGCTGTCTGTGGACAAACGCTGACACCCTCTGCCTAGTGAGATGAGCGCTGCAACCCCAGAGTCGTCCGTGACTGGACCTAATGGTCAGGGGTACCTTTACCTTTAAAATAGAAATGGACTATCCTGAAAGAATGGTTGGTTAGGTGGAACTGCACCCTGCAGCACTGTGTTCCAGGCCCCAATTGTCCTGGTATATTTTCCACCAGCATAGTCATTCTCTTACCGCATTTTGTGTCCGACAAATGTTGCACCTATCTGCCTGTACTGCTTTTGAAGCTTTCATTTCCTGTGTTTATTATCCCATGCTGCAATACTTATTAGACCAAGACAAGCACTGGAGCAATCAAAAAGAAAAACTATACACCACCCACCCACCCACACAAATTTCTCACAGTTTAGCTGCGTATGACTCATGAGATATGTATTAAGCACAGTGGGTGGGGACTCTTAATTTCAATATTTCTCTGCTTGTTTTTATGGGTCCTTGCTAATGATGACTTTGGCCGCAAGCCTCAAATCATTTACTCTAGAGTAGGTCAGTGGAAGTCGACTAGCTTTTACATCCAGGCATGTGCTAAGCGGATTCCAGGTTTGAAAATCTGGCAAAATGTAAGGCAAAATAAAGAAGAAGCTTGGAACTCTGACATAGAAGGCAGCTGCACTAACTCACCTGATGATCTGGGAATAAGGGCGGAAATCGCTGGGGAGAGTCTGCCCCTAGCCATTCCCGTTTATGAAGCAAAGTGAGTACTTGGGCATGTTTCTTGCACGGTCATCTGCGTTGCATCTCGTTGTCGAAAGATCTTCTCGCTTAAACAGGCTCCGTTTGTAAAGGTGTTTTTTTTTTAAGTACAAATTAAAATGGTTAACGTTTTGTAGCTGGAATTTTTGTTTTTGAATGCTTGGTGCTTCGCTCTGTTAGTGGATGGGGATCAGATGAGGGTGATTTATTTAAAGCTGAATCCAATCAAGAGGGCTGGCATCAAGAACTGGCTTGTTTGGGCATCTGCTGAAGGCCCACAGCAGAGCAAGGACTTCACTTAATAGAGTCCCCTGGACCTGCTCCATCTCTTCACCACAGCAACCTGCTTGCTTGTTCACCTTCCTCTTGCTCTGTCTCAGTGGTGGTGAGATGGAGGAATTGCTCGTTCAGTGGCTCTTTGCCTGGCAAGGAAATAGGTGAGAGGTAGGGAAGAGCCAACTAAGTCCAATTCTCCACATCTCCACATCAGTTTGTGATGATTTAAAGGTCCCCCTGAAAATTCACCAATGCTCTAGTGCAAATTTTTCCTAATATACGGTACACATTTCTTATTGCAATGTACACATTTTCGCAAAACACTTTCTCCTACTATAATGCATTTTTTATATATGTTATGTTTACTAATACATGCCTTTTAATGCATACTAGTAGATGCATTTTTGCACATGTTGCTTAGGGCTGCCATACGTCTGGATTTTCCTGGACATTACCGGGATTTCAAATCTGGAATTGATGTCAGGGAATTTCTGAAAGGCGGCGCTTTGTCCTGGATCTTAGGCACGTCAATCGTGATTTTATTTGCGTTCTTGAAAAAAAAGAAAGCTGAACAACTTTGGGGTCCTTCCTAAAAAAGGATCAACAATTTTTGGGGTGCCCTGGTTGTGTGTGTTTTAACTTTTTTTGAAATATGGCAACCCAACATTGCTTGGCAGGGGAACTGCATCACCAAATTCAGAGAAGTGTAAATTTTGTAATAGATCACCCCCATCAGTTTTATTAAAGGTTTTCAACATGTAATACAATAAAAAACAATAAAAACCAAACCAAGCAGCTCTAATCTGAACAAACAATGCAAAGAGAAAGGGGGGGGGGGGAATAAAAGGAAAATGGATATATATACACTTCCATCACCATTCTATCTTAATTTCAATTCACACAGAAAGATCTGAGTCTTCTTAGCTCTCACCTGGGATCGCTTCCACCTTTCTCAGCCTCTCATCCTGAGAAAAACCGCTCTCTCCTATCTCCCACACAGGTCCCTTCTTCTTCTGTCCATCTGGAGAAGTGTAGATTTTGAAGGATGGTTGTGTCTTGGTTTGTGTATTGTTTTGGAAAGTACAAATCAGGTAGGCTCACCTTTGAATGTGAACTGAATCAAATTGGTCCCCCATTCCAAGTGGTAGCAATGATCGTGAGAGGAGTGACAGTAGCTGGCGATGATGGTGGTGGGAAGGAGGACTTGCTCAGAAATTGGGACCCATGGAAGGGTCCTTGCCCAAGATCCTCTACAAATGTGGAGCCAGCCATGCCAACCAAAATGATGTCTGGCTCCATCATATCTCAGAGATATCATTAAGGAAAAGGTTGTATCTCAGTAGGAGAGCACATGCTCTGCATGCAGAGGGGGCCAAGATCAATCTTTTGCACCCCACCCCCCAGTGGAAAGGATCAGGGGAGAAGCCAGTGGGAAAGACCTTGTGTTTGAAACCCTGGAGAACTGCTCCCCGTCAGAGTAGACAATGCTGGGCTATCTAGACAGACATAAGGTTGCCATATTTCAAAAAAAAAAACCCAACCCCCAAAATTGTGATTTTAAGCTTTCCGGGCTGTTTCTGCTGCTTCTTCCATTGTGTTGCCATACATCCAGGTTTCCCCTGACGTTTTGCTAATTTGGCAAAATTCCCCCCAATGCCATTTTTACACCCCAAAACCAGAACATGTCAGGAATTTTCCTGATGTATGACAAGCCTAGACAGACAAAAAGACCAATCAGATATAAGGCAGCTTCCTCTGCTCCTGTATATCTTGTTTTCCATTCAACAACACAATAGCAAGTACATTATATCCTCCTCCTCTTGCTTTGTCTAGTCTTTCAGGTCAATATACATAAAATATATGGATCAAACTCAATTCAAATAGCCACTTTTCAACGACAAGGGAAATACTGCTCTTTTACTGAAACTTAATCCACCTGCAGTGCCCTCTCTGCTTTTTCCATCACAAGGGTCTTCTCATGAGAAACCCAGCTTTGATGGGTTCCATAGACATTGCAATGGGAATTCATCATAAATAATTTCTGGAACAGAATATTCCATACGCACACTTACTGAGACATTATATCATGCCGGCAGTGCAAGTGGGATTCATGGCAAATGGCAGAACGCAACAGCCGATGGAGTTATTTTCTTGGTTTCATGCACTTGACAAAAAAGCTTGGAATGGATCGACCGTGGTCACCAGGGGGGAATGTATTGTGGTTACACCTTCAACTTGCTAAATGCCAATAAACTTTAAGGTGAAGGAGTGCATTATTAGATCATGGACCATTAAGAAAAAGAGAGTGCACTGATTTAGACCTGCTGGCCTCATTACAGTGAAGAACACCAGATTTGTAATCCCTGTGCAGCTGTTGATAACGTGCAACTTTTCTGATTAATACAAAGATTCTGACATGTAAGTACTTGTAATGGAAACTGCAGAAGACCAACATGATCTCAAGGAGTTAGTGTGGTGTATTGCAATTATTCTCTCCAGTGCTTAGTTCTCCAATTCTTCCCCCCATTTCTCCCCTGTTCTAAAACTGCAGCAGGAAGCTTTCAGGGCAGCTTCAGGCAACTCCTTATCATTCTAGAGTCTTTCATGCCCAGCAGCCACCTGCATTCTCAAGGACAGCGACTGCTTGCATTGTGCTTGGCAGATCCTCAGGTCCAGTGTCCACCTACCTTATCTGATGAGTCTACCTACCGGTAGGTAGTCCGAGATCTCAAAGTTAGTATCTATCACCTGGTCACCATACAGCAAAACCTCAAGATCACCATACAGCAAGGCCAGCCATCCATTGGAGGGGCCTGGTGTCAACTCACAGAGCCTGTGGGAAGATGTGTGCTTACTTAGTGTGTAGCCTTTTAGTATAAATAAAGGTAGGGGAACTTTGTTTAGTGAACCTCAGCATAGATCAGGGAACCTCAGCATAGATCAGGGAAGGCGACTTGTTTCCATTTTTCAGGGTTCACCTTGAACCTGGCCTAGTTGCAAATCAGCAGTCACAGACACCCATACCTGAAGGAGCATCTCCACCCCCATTATTCTACCCGGACACTGAGGTCCAGCAACGAGGGCCTTCTGGCGGTTCCCTCGTTGCGAGAAGCCAAGTTGCAGGGAACTAGGCAGAGGGCCTTCTCGGTAGTAGCGCCTGCCCTGTGGAACGCCCTCCCATCAAATGTCAAAGAGAAAAACAACTACTAGACTTTTAGAAGACATCTGAAGGCAGCCCTGTTTAGGGAGGCTTTTATTGTTTAATCCATTATTGTATTTTATTTTTCTGTTGGCAGCCGCCCAGAGTGGCTGGGGAAACCCAGCCAGATGGGCGGGGTATAAATAATAAATTATTATTATTATTATTATTATTATTATTATTATTATTATTATTATTATTATTACCCACAGAGCAGCACTGATAGAAATCCAACCAGTTTCCCTTGAAGAATTGTATAGCAACTTTTTGGACATGCAGCTGTGAGTAGGAAGGCTGTTCAGATTGTGCCTCTGCCACAAACTAGGTAGCCTTAGGCACACGACTATTATTATCTCTGCTGCAATATAGAAGAAGAAGAAGAAGAAGAAGAAGAAGAAGAAGAAGAAGAAGAAGAAGAAGAAGAAGAAGAAGAAGAAGAAGAGTTTGGATTTGATATCCCGCTTTATCTTTATCACTACCCGAAGGAGTCTCAAAGAGGCTAACATTCTCCTTTCCCTTCCTCCCCCACAGCAAACACTCTGTGAGGTGAGTGGGGCTGAGAGGCTTCAAAGAAGTGTGACTAGCCCAAGGTCACCCAGCAGCTGCATGTGGAGGAGCGGAGACGCGAACCCAGTTCCCCAGATTACGAGTCTACCGCTCTTAACCACTACAGCACACTGATAATAGCACAGACTTAATTTACAGATTTGTCCTACGAAGATAATGCATTAAATGCTCTAACGCTAAGTATTCTGATTGCTGTGTAAGAAGCCATTTCAAAAATCTAAAAGCTGTTATTTGGCACTCGCTGATGTGTATATAGGCTATATATTTTTACTCATAATGTGAGTGAATCCATGCCTTATTTCTATACCTAATTGTGATCAATAATGTTTACAGGAATCTTGGCTTGCAGAGTGCTTTACAACCCTTCTTTATTTCTATTCATAACGCATGGAAGTGATCAAATGCATCATGTCAAAACTGGACTTGGACAACACAGTCCTTCAGACATTGGACTGTCTTCCGGAAAGTACAAGTTCTGAGGCTTACAGCATTAAAAAAAACCAACAGGTTGCAAACCAAAACCTTGGGAAGCCCTTTATTTCAAGAGGTGAATAAGGAGTTAAAATAAAGAGAATGCAAGGCCCTCTGCTCAAATGTCTCTTTTCTGTAAAATACCTCTTTTCCTTATAGGATAAGGGATACGTAAATTATAATTGGGGTGTTTTTTTTTAAATCATGCACCTCTAACAGACCAATAAAACTCCTTGTGCACTGAATGGAGAAGAACAGCCAAGGTGTACACAAACAGCTGAGTACATCTTCTGCCACCTATTAGTGACTCCAAACAATCAGGGTACATCCAGGAAGCTGCCAGCAGAAACATCAGGACATTATTAAATATTATTCATTACCTTCCATGGAAAAGAAAAAAAAGAGAGAGACTCCTTAATCCTTCGTCTGCAGTCCAAGAAAGCATTGTAGTGTCCCTTGGGGAGTTTTGTTCTCTACTTTAGAAGCCTTAGGTTTTGGCTCACAGTTAGGTTCATGGATAGAACTGGCCCGTTGTTGCCTTGTTTTCCAACAAGGTAATGCCTTGCTGCAGGGATGGGCAGAAGGAAGACTGGGATCTAATGGTTGAGTGATTTGCAAGAGCCTGAAAGGGTTTCTGACTCCTAATGGATTTAACAATAGCAAGTCAAATGGAAAGGGTTTTTGTTGTTGCTTAAATTTGTCGTTGCTGGCCTTGTGCCAGTCATTTATCTCTTAACCTCAGTGTTTGTCATCTTAAAGAGTTCATTTTTTGTTTGTTTATTGCATTTGACCAGGTCTTTGTGTAGCTTTACTGATCATTTTGAGAGTTATGTGTTGGAATCCATGATTTACCATACTTCAGATGTATTAGTATATCCAGTGTGTAGGGTGCAGCAGGTAATTGAATCCCCCCACACCTTGCACCTTCCTATTGGCAGAACCTGGGGTCTGGTAAAAAAAAAACAAAGTAGATTGAGTACAAACCCAATTTCTTTCCAGCCCTGCATGGAATCAACTTCAAGTATCACCTCAAATGCTTCAGTTCAGCAAAGAAGATCTGCATGTGTAAAGAGCAAGTTTCTGCAAAAGCAGCTGAAATATATCCAAAACCTGCATCATTAACTAGACCCCATTGAGTTAGTGTCATACATTTTTATTGTGTTTTAAATACTTTGTTCGCAGCTGCCCAGAGTGGCTGGGGCAACCTAGCGGCATATAAATAACAATATTATTATTATTGTTATTAATAATTATATTTCACTCAAGTGGGGTTGCTTCTTCCTGAGCAACTAGTTGTTGTGTTAGAAGTGACTCAGATTGTGCCTTTAGTACAGAGTCTATTAAACAATAGATAGTCTAAGTGTCATACTTAGACCTGAAGGAGCGTCTCCACCTCCATTGCTCTGCCCGGACACTGAGGTCCAGTGCCGAGGGCCTTCTGGCGGTTCCCTCGCTGTGAGAAGCCAAGTTACAGGGAACCAGGCAGAGGGCCTTCTCGGTAGTGGCACCCGCCCTGTGGAACACCCTCCCACCAGATGTCAAAAAGAAAAATAACTACCAGACTTTTAGAGGACATCTGAAGGCAGCCCTGTTTAGGGAAGCTTTTAATCTTTTTTAAAATGGAAACTTTTTAAAAATGGAAATCTGTATCAGAACTGGGCTGTGTTTTTTTTAAAAGTCCCCTTTTTCAAGTAACCATAACAAGATTAATATGAAAAGAAAAATCAGCTAATGAATGAAAGCTGATTTACACAGGCCCCCTGATCTTTTACAATAGTGTAAGCATGGCTTACATCAGGAAAGAGGAAACTGTATTTCTCCAGATGTCTCCCATCATCCTTGAGCATTGGTCATCCTGGCTGGGGCTGATATGAGCTGTAGCCCAACAATATATGGAGGGCCATTGATTCCCAATCCCCATCTTACATCATCATAGCCAAAGCTGCACCTTATGCAAGATAGGCAACTCCCGTTTGTTCTGTCCTTCGTAATTTGCCGATCCATTGATACACTTGGGAGGGGACTTCATTCAGTGGCAAAGCACACACAGAAGGTACAAGATTCAACTCTTGTTGTTCAATCTCCTGTTAAGAAGAGCCAGGTAGAAGTGCTGGGAATGATCCTAGCCTGAGACCCTGGAAATCTGCTCTCTGTAGAAGACACTGAGCTAATTGGACCAATGATCTGATTCAGACCACATTCACACCAAACCCTTAAAGCACTATGATACATGGTTTCCCCCTAAGAATTCTGGGAGCTGTAGTTTGTTAAGGGCACCAAGAGTTGTTAGGAGACATCTTCTCCCCTCCCAGAGCTACAATTCCAGAGTGGTTTAACAATCAACGCCTCTTTACAAGGAACTCCAGGAATTGTAATAAAGAATAATCAGAGTAGACTTATTTAAATTAATGGATTCATATTACTTACATCTATGGCTCTTAACGAATCTACCATAAGTATGACTTAGTTGGATATCAGTATCCAACTGTCTAAAGAGACTTAATTGTTGTTTTTCAGCCCTTGTTGTAAGGACTATTTTATTGACTATTGAGGTAGCTCTGCTGATATCTGATAGTGTATTCCAGGATTTGGTGTGTTTATGAATATTATGTTAAATTAAAGGAAATGAATAAAAAGAAGCCTGTATGTTTACAAAGTGATATGGTAGCCTTACAAACTCTTTTCTTTGGCTGCTGGTTATACCATGTGGAACTAATGACTGCATAGCTTATGTAATGTTAGAGCAATATTTAAGATTTACTCTCTGAAATGCTTCTGATTACTCCATGTCACCTTTAATCAATAGTTTCTTATTTAAAATTCCAAATTAGTTGTTCATTTTCTTGGCTCCAGTCCAGAGCCAAAGTTAGTTATGTGTGCAAAAATCCTGCCCAAACTGATGGGACAAACAGGCGAGCCTGCAGCTTGCTGACATCCCATTGGTTTTCAAAGGATTTAAGTATGACTAACGTACCCTGGATTCGCGATCTGACACTGAGACAGTGTGGTTGCTCCACATTTGCTGCTATATCAAATATGCTATGTGGCAATTGCCTCTCAAAAAGGCTTGTGTTGGGGGTGGGGTTTGCTTAAGCTTTCGTAGGCAACATTTTATTGGTACCATGGAAGCTGGAGGTATGATAGGCCTCTTAAATACACAAACCACTAGGCTCAGCATTATATTTGGGCAGGATCTTTGCCTCCTACTTTGCAGATGTTCCTGTTTGCCATTGGAAAGGAAATCAAATAACTGTCTTTAAGAAATACACAAGGATCGTATTAAGCGCCTCCATTGAATATTTCTTGGGGTTTGTGGGGGCAGGGGCAGGACGGTATTCTGCAACAGGTCATTGACACAATAATAGTTAATTAGTGGGGGATATATGTATACTGGCACCACAGAGTCTAGGGCTTGCTGATCAGAAGGTTGGCGGTTCGAATCCCCGCGACGGGGTGAGCTCCCGTTGTTCGGTCCCAGCTCTTGCCAACCTAGCAGTTTGAAAGCATGTCAAAGTGCAAGTAGATAAATAGGTACTGCTCCGGTGGGAAGGTAAACGGCATTTCTGTGTGCTGCTCTGGTTCGCCAGAAGCGGCTTAGTCATGCTGGCCACATGACCTGGAAGCTGTACACCAGCTCCCTTGGCCAATAATGCGAGATGAGCCCAGAGTCGGTCATGACTGGTCCTAAAGGTCAGGGGTCCCTTTACCTTTAGTGGGGGATATATGTATACTGGCTCCCACATCATTTTGCTTTATGAGTTGCTCAGCAATGGTTCCATAGTGTTATTCCATTATTGCCACTTGGAGCACATACACTATATGTGGTTTTTAAAGTTACATGATTTCTGCAAGAGGCTAATAGAGAAGTTTGCCTGCCCCAACCTTTTTGCAGGCTGAAGCAGCACTGAAAGTAGTATAGCCACCCCAATATTACCACGAGCAGAAACCACCATGAATGCACAATAAAAAGAATGTCTGGAGGGGCCCAGAGTTTTATCATGTGGAAAAATTATTCTTATCCCACCAAGGTGGCTACTGGTGGATCAAATAGAGGAAATGTCTTACTCCCCCCCTCCCAGATGACAAAAGAGAATGCAGATTTGCATGAAAAGCCCGTGTCCTTTTTTGTATACATAGTTGCACATTTACAAGTAATTACCATAATTTAAATAGAAACACAACATCTCACCATTGTACGGAAGATTGTGAACAGGTGACTTGGGTTTCTGTTCAGTTTGCAGTCAAGGTGCTAACTGTTGATGATGGGCATTGCATATCCAAGTGCGACTGGTGCCTACTTGATGATTTGCCAGTGTAGATTGTGTCGATTGATTTCTTGCATTTCTTGTACTTTTATTGCATCGTTATTTTTTGCATTAATGTTCAGTTTACCACTTTAGGGGCCTCTGGGCCCCAAAGTGGTGTAGAAGCAACATAACTTCAAAGGCCCTGTTCTTCATTCTTACGATATATGTGTACATACTGTGTAATATTAGCCCTCCCAATAGAGGGCTGACCTATGTTAAGCCACCCTATGGCGACCCTAACCACATGAGTGATATAAGTTTTATTTCTGGTCTCCAGACAATGGGACTTTGTAAGACCTCACTCTTTTTGAATGAATTGCCTGGCTACACAACTCGAGATGCTGCATATAAACTGATAAGGAAGCAAGAGTGAGGGTCCCTTCCAACTCCATGATATCCAAGATCTATGATTCAAGATGATGCAGCTAAAGCAACCTGTCCCCATCCTGTTCTTTGCCTGGCTCCTTTGTCCACTCTCTACCTGCACTAAAGTTTGTTGTAAAGGCATGAGTGGAAGAACCGCAACAAACAGAATGAAGAAGGAACAAAGTGGGAGAAGCCACAGCAGGATAATCTCATGCTTTTTCAATAGAGGCTGGCCCATTAAGGTGAACAGGGCACTGTTTCACCAACATCAATATGCCCCACCTGCCTACCATCTTACAACCAATCAGAGGGTGGCTCCGCCTATCAGTGGCCCTGGCTCCGCCTCCTGCTGGTCTCCCTACCTTCCACCAGACTAATCCCAATGGGCAAAGTCACCATTGAACTTTACGCAAACAGGCAGTCTTAGCGGCTGCTATATGTAGCAAAAAGCATAGACTGGAGAAGTATATCTCACCAGTCATGTGAGCTGATGCAAATTAGGAAAATGTATTAGATTTGGATAATTGTCTTGTGTTGGATTATTGTTTAGTTAAATGAAGCAAGGGATTTTTTTTTTAAAAAAAGCTTGAAGTTTAATATTTTTCAAACTTTATTTTTGCTATTTACAGCCAACGAACCTGCCCACTGGAATACAAGGGAAATGAATAAATAAATTTTTTTTTGGGGGGGGAATGGCTTTGATTATGTAGTAGAAATAACCTCCAGGCTCTTCATGAAAGAAGTACATTTATTTACAATTTGGCTTGATTTTCAAAGGTGTTGAGCACTTAACTCTCACTATTGTCCATGTAAATAGTGGCTGGTCAAAGTCTTTGAAAATCAGGCCAAAATTGCCTTTAGACATTCATCTCTTCAGGGCAGGCTCTTGATGCTTGTTTGATAAGTGTGCTGTAGCACTGTCTCCCCAGACAGCAATATATGAGTAATAATAATAATAGCTAGCAGATTGGGGCAAAGAGTTGGAGACATTTGATGTGGTTCTGCAAGGGCTTTCATGGTGCATTTTATTTCTTTTCAACAAAAATAAGCTCTTGTTTTACAGGCAATATACTAGCGGAGCATGATAGAAGCAAGATGCCTGAAAACAATTTGGAAACAGGAAGGTGTTTGCCTGCTCATGTGCAACTTGGATACTTTCCCATAATTTTTTATTTCATTTTCTCGAAATAACTTGAATAAAATGCTGCCAACTGGCAGCCTCGGCAAACTAAGAAGGGCTTGTTTGCTTGCAATTACTTTTGTATCGCGATGCCAAATGACCAGAGTATTTCACTTTAAGTACATCCATATGCGAGCATATACACATACCTGCCAACCAGAAGTCGCCACTTTGTTCTTTCGATCTTGTCTCTTTTGTGGCGTCTGTACATGGCAAGTGGCTCAAGCAGAGCGGCAGGCAGGCAGGCAGGCAGGGCAGGCGTAGCTCCTTGTTGGATTAGGCCCTGCAAATGAAGCGGAGCTGAAGGAAGATAGCCGAGAGGAAGAGCAAGGGATGAGCCCCGACAAGCGAGATGAGCCGGTGCTTTTACTACAGGGATGGGGAAATGGTGGTGACCCTCCAGTCTCCCATCAGCCCAAGCCACCGTAGCTGAGGAGAGCTGGAGCTCAACATCTGAAGCGGCACAGGTTCTCCAGCTCCCAGTAGGTTACCTGTAAGATACAAGATGCAGGCTAAGTCTTAGAAAACACTGTAGGGTGATTGGCTGTATGTGGTCAGCTGACACTGAAGATGCCGGTGCAGATTATGGCTGAGATGGGGCAATTTCCCTGATCTGTACTCAGATAATGGGATATTAGAGACACGAGGAACCTGTGGTCATCCAGATGTTCTTGGACTACAACTCCCCTCACCCCTGACCACTGGCATGTAGGCTGGGGCTGATGGGAGTTGGAGTCCAACAACATTTGGAGGATCAAATCTCCAGGCTATTGTCGCACCACGAGCCTGGATGATGCAGAGAGAAGCGTGGATTTTTGGAAACCTCATCTGGGAGTATGGTTTCCAGCTCTGCCTTACTTTTCAGTGCCACCTAATTAGAAACAGATGGTTCTTTGCCATGCAATGGCTGCTTTAGAAGTTGGTTGTGTGGCAGCTTCATGCGAAGAGGCAATAATCTGCAACTTCCAACTGTGCAGTAAGTCAAATCCTACCACTCTCTGAAACTGAAAGGAAACCAGGGGTGGATGGGCAAGCATTGAGATCGAATTCTTGTGCATGTGATGCTACAGAGGTTGGCCGTACTTAGGTGCAAACGCAAACATAGATGAAGGGAAGCAGCTGGGGAAAGAAGAGTTATTATCTCTCCTCTCCCTGCTCCTGTTTCTCCCCTTGCAAATTGTGTTCTCCCCATAACCGCTTTGTAGCTTTTTACTGGTGTCTGAGATTCCAGGACCTGAATCTGCTGCTAAACTTTTTTTTATAACTTTTTTTTTAAGTGTGGGAGTATTTGGGACTATTTAATGTGTGGTTCATGACAGTACATTTCCTAGCATAATTCAAAGTGTTGGTGCTGACCTTTAAAGCCCTAAATGGCCTCGGCCCAGTATACCTGAAGGAGTGTCTCCACGCCCATCATTCTGCCCGGACACTGAGGTTCAGCTCCGAGGGTCTTCTAGCGGTTCCCTCACTACGAGAAGTGAAGTTACAGGGAACCAGCAGAGGGCCTTCTCAGTAGTGGCGCCCACCCTGTGGAACGCCCTCCCAGCAGGTGTCAAATAAATAAACAACTATCTGACTTTTAGAAGACATTTGAAGGCAGCCCTGTTTAGAGAAGCTTTTAATATTTGATGAATTATTGTATTTTAATATTTTGCTGGAAGCCGCCCAGAGTGGCTGGGGAAACCCAGCCAGAAGGGCGGGGTATAAATAATAACTTGCTGTTGTTGTTGTTTTAATGGGATTTTTAAATGTAATCACAACGAATGCTTCTAAAATATTATTATTATTTAGAATGCTTCTAAAATATTACCTTTCTCTCTCTCTCTGGCAATGTTCTTTACTATACCTAAGAGTGGATGTTTAAACCTTGATGAGAGCCTCCTCCTCCTTCACCCAAATGGTAAATGATGAATAAATCTCCACCTGGTGAATTTTTGCCCACTATGCAGTTGCTACTGAGACAGTAATTTTGCCAGGAAAAAGTGAACATGAAGAAGAAAGGGTTAAACAGGGGAAAGCAACCGATTGAGAGAGATCCCCATGTGTATCCTGAGAGCAGCAGACTTTAAGCTTTAAAATTTCAGCAGCGCCCTAGTGCGACGCCAAAATTCAGAGCCCCCCCCCCCGTCTCTTGCCTTCTGTAGTTTGTCATTGTTGCAGTGTCCCCTGTGGCTCTTGTGCCCAGTGAAGGTGAACCAGCTGCGCCCCCCCAAAATCTGCCCCCCCCAAATCTCTTGTCCTGAATGAGGAACATAGGGAACCATTTGCTGCACATTGGCAACTTAAACTAGCAACACCTTAGCAGTGAATAAGTTAACTTGATTTACACATGAAAGAACAATTCAGTTACATAGCACTATCAGTGTTCATAGTGCCTTATAGAGAGATTCATAGTTAAAAATGTGAGCAATTGCTGGTCTTAAGTGTTGTGTATCAAAGTAATAGCACAGCCAAGTATGTATTGTAATATAATATACAGTATAGAGTTTATTGTATTGTATTGCAGAGTTTATTTGAATGCATAAGTTCCAGCAGGAACGTATATCATTTGCTGGTTCAGAGTGCAGGATTTGGATCCGCTGCTGGATTGGTTTACGCTGGAGGGAATCTTTGCCATTGGTTCCCGCCAAAATGTATCTTTTCCCTGCTAGTTCTCTGTTACTATATAAGTCCCAGTTTTTCCCCATTCCCTGTGTTCTGGCTCTTACTTGTTCTTTGAAGTAAAGAGATGTTGTACCAGATCCTCGCCTCCTGCTTCTTATTTGCACTGAGCTGAAATCACTGAAGACCCACTACACAACATTAAGGATATTAAACATCTTAAGCAGACAGTGGGTGGGTGGGGGAACGGGGTGGTGAGGAGCTGAATACTTGTAGATTCCAAAAAAGGAGCTGTAGGTACTTGGCACTTAATAAAAAAAAATCTACTTAATTCCCCTCATCTGTTACTCATCAATAAAATGAGATAAAATGACCGAGTTTTGCAAAGTACCATTTGAGCTCCATGATGAAGAGTGTCATTATATTATATTATTCTAAAACTGATTATGCTGAGATGAGACATCATCACATGACCTCAGGTGGCTGCTGCCAACAGATGGCAAAGTAAAATCCTTTGGGCCCGATTATTTACTTATTCAGAAGATTTGCAATTATGAACAGTGGACAAAAAAATACATACCAGGTCTTTCTGATTTTATTTTAAAGCCTATTTTCTAGGTACCATATGACAGATATCATGCTATAATGGCATGCGCTTGAAACTTTAACTCATCACGGTTGAAACGTCTGTCTAGAACGTTCATTTTTGGGTTAATTTTTACTTGAGTAGACAATGTAAATCTGAGGATGATAGAAGTTTCACCACTGCATTCTGCTTCATGTAAATTGGCATGTGTGTGTGATTCAACTTGGAAAAGTTTGGCAAATCCAATTAATATCAATAAAACTGCTGGAGTTCCTAAATTTATCAGTTTAATGTAAAGGGTGAGGGGAAAGCAGAAGGGCTTGAATTTGGAAATAGCTCCACTTTTTACTTGAAGAAAGGAGCAGCAGGGAAAGGAGCAACAACAACAACAATAATAAAAATGTCACAGAAGTTAAAAAGCAGTCTATCAAGTCCATTTTCATTGGCAGCTTGCTTTTCCTCCTTCACTGTAATATTTTGTTCACTGGAGTTCTCCCTCTGCATACTTCTAAAAAAGAAATTCTAACAGAGTTGCTGTTTGTAGAGTTTAGGGGCTGTGCCCCAGCTCCTCCCGATTCTAATTGCATAATTTGATTTGCCAATTGCGAGGAGAGACTCTGGTGGCATACTTGTTTGTTTTATCTCCCTCTTTTGGAAAGGTCACTATCCCGTCTACGCAAGTCGCTAGCAGAAGAACTGTAAATTAATTCAATCTAGTGGTCAAAAGAAAACACGCAGCTCCTACTCCTTGGCTTCCCCCTGCCCTGCTGCAGATATTTCCACAAGTTCCTCCAAGTTACAGAGTCTTCCCTGAGGGAAGCACCTCTCCTTCCATGACTGAATCACCAAAAGCCTGGAGAGAGCAGGAGTGAGTTACGTCCCCTTCTGGAGTTGCCTGCCAGTGACAAGCCGAGCAGAGTAAATAAAAAGCTAATTTCCTCTTTCTTTCTTTTTTTGAAAACTATGTAGCTTATTGCTGAAAACACACACCTATGTATAATCTTTAAAAAATATTACTGAAATATGAGTGTTTTGCAGGAGTTGCTACAGAAACACGTAGTGCTATGTAGAATCCAAAATAGGATGTCTAGACAAACTCCTACTGTCTGACCTTTTATGTATTTCCTAATCCAACCAATCTTGCCAACCAAATTGGTGACTAAGCAGCAATTCACTTTATACACTGTCATAAAGACCTGACAGGGCCCAGGTCACCATTATAAATTTCAGTCTGGCTACTTCAGCAACTCTCAGCTTCCTTTACCAACACAACTCCCGAGTGGTTTCTAGCCTGTGATGTGTGCACTGGATCATCGTGAAGTAATTTTTGGGGGCCGTAAAATCCGAAAGCCACAACTCGGCTGGGAAACAGAGAGCACTTTCATCCAGCAAGACCCCAGAGTTTATATTAAACCGTAAAAGAAAGACTGGAGAAAGTCTCTGGTGGAAACAAAAATTTAAAAAGCAGTGACGTTAAGGTCAAGGGCAGCTGACTGGTTGGGCGAAGGAGATCAGCGTTTGCATCTTTGTCATTTTAAACGTCGAAATGGGCGTAAATAGCTCTAGCCCATATGAATCACAACCCCTCCCCCCTCCTTCCTCCATAGTCAAGGCATCCTTCACCCTCCCTAGTAGCCATGTGTAAAACAAGCCAAGATCATTTAAAATGGCACTCAACCAAAAAGTTAAAAGGAATGTCCAGTCCAAGATTCCTTCCACATTGAACATCCAAAATTGAGCTACCTCAGAAATCCTGCAAGGTACGGT
Organism: Zootoca vivipara; assembly: GCF_965207765.1. Taxonomy (NCBI): domain Eukaryota; kingdom Metazoa; phylum Chordata; class Lepidosauria; order Squamata; family Lacertidae; genus Zootoca; species Zootoca vivipara. The sequence continues at coordinate 31,749,524 of NC_142591.1, forward strand.
ATCTGCAGCCAGGAGTCTGCAAGCACCCCCCATTGTTGTTAATATTAATTTCATTTATGAATCTCTTCCTTGATTCAAATGTCAAAGCGATTTATAATACATCAGCGTTTCTGCAAGTTCTGTTGTGAGTCCCACGGTATCAGCCAGGATGGGCGTGGCAAGATTTGCTGGAGGAGGAAGAGGAGTTGGGGGAGCTTGAGCAATGGCATGAGAGCAGGACCCACCATGTTGTTGCCAGATGACACAGAAGGAGAGGGAGAACCACCTGAGTCAGTCTCCACTCCACCCAGCAAGTTCAATAAAGTCAGCTGATCTGGGTGGTCAGCATTGCTTCATGACCAGACCACATGCAGTGGAAACTGCAGATGACCTCAGTGTGAAGACTCTCCCACATATATTGCTTCAACACATCATTCTGACACCTAAGGTAGGTTTCCCCAGCCGCCTTCTCTCTGAAAAGATTGCTGGCTACTGAGGCAATTTACACAGCATAATCTGTTTGCTTAGCTAACGATAAGGGAGATGGAAGTTGTAGCCGAACAGTATCTGGCGAGGACCTAACTTGCGCCAGCTTGCTGTACGCCAGCTTCCTGTCTGTAGGATTGCTCCCTTATTCATCCTAACTGTACCCACACAAGTTACTAATAGTGTGATGCAAGCAGGGCCTGCAGCAAAATGTTGGCATGTAGAATGCTCTTCTTCAGGATACTCCATTCCACCCCCTGTTTCAGCTGGTTTTCCAGCCTCCTCTCCCACAGAGGAGATATTCTTTTGCTATGTATTGCACTTGAAAATTCCACTGCAGCTGAAAAAGATAATCATTCCGTGAGGTCTCAGAGGCACAATAAATTATTTGTGTGTGAGAGAGGTGTTTGGGGAGGTTTTTCTATTATGAAGAAAAAGAAAGTTACTGTTTTCTCCCACTATTCCCAGGGGTGCCCACCCCCAAACACTTAGACATCTGCATAATTTCAAAGAGAAGCCTTTCCAAAACACAGTCACACGGCTTCCAAGAGGAATAATAATAAAAAATGCCTCACCTTGTAAAACAATTCATAAGGCGTGTAATTTTTCTACAGGCATTTTTGTTGTTGTTGTTGTTTTCTATCCTTACATAGAACTTGTAACTTTGCTCCTGTTTAATAAAGTTTTAGGTGGTTGGTTATCATCACAGTTCTGCACTGTGGGGCTTTGTACATTGCACAAGATCCCCGAAGGAAGACTGAAATTTACCAAGGACAAACTGTTGCGCACACCTTTCATTCTAAGTGCGATGTGCACCTCACTGCTTCAGTGAGATTCTTCAGGGATGCAAGGCAGAGTGAGGGGACCCTCTCAGGCAGCTGCCTTGGGGTATCATGAAAGGGCACAGGGAATGGTTGTTATTTATTATTGCTGTATTTTTACTGTCAGGGAAAGGGAGAGCTGCTTGCAGGATTTTCTGCTGCAGGCGCCAGCATCATGACTTGGCTAGCCTCGGGGACCTTGACTTGGGTTGGGTAGGCAGGGGCACTATTTGTTGCCAGCCCAGCAGTTGCATAGTGCTAACCAAGGCTTGATTCCCTTTGGAAGGAGGTCATTTAGCTTTTTGTAGCATCTGTATTTGTTTATACAGGTTGAACACTAGACATATCAAGAGATCCAACGCACCCTGGTCACCATTTCTTTCAGCTCCTGCCATCGGGACGGAGATATAGAACTATGCAGGCAAGAACGAGCCGTCTAAGGAACAGTTTCTTCTCTAGAGCGATTTTGGCCTTAAATGGAAAGCCTGGACTTTGAAGTCATCTTATTTTGCTTGTTATTTGTATTATATTTACTGTTTTTAATTAGGTTTTGTAATTTTGGATTATGCAGAATGCTTTATCTGAGTGGATGTAGCAACCGAGTAATTTCGTTGTTCCCGCAAGGGGACAATGACAATAAAGATATCTTATCATAGGTGGAAGCACAGCTTGAAACACTCCGACCAAATCCATTCCTCCCACATAAATACCTTACGACCTTACGACCTATGCTTACAGCAGGGGTTGGCAACCCCAGCCACTGGGGCCAATGGCATTTCTTCAGGCTTCTCTCTCAAGCCCCCTGGACCGTCACCAGTCCTGCCACCCACCCTCCTCGAGAGCATTTGCCTGGATGAAATAAGCTCTTGAAGTGTGATGGTGCCTCTTAGATGCATCTGATGGGCTAACCCTCCAAGGAGGTGAGCAGCAAGGGATCTAAATTACTAAACAGGTAACAAAATCAGCAGCCTCTCAGATCACACCCACACACCATACATTTAAAGCCGTCTTACAACTCTTTAAAAGCTGTCGCTCCCTTCTAAGAATCCTGGGAGCTGTAGTTTGTTAAGGGTGCCATTAGGAGACCCTTAACTACAGTTCCCAGGATTCTTTAGGGAAAGCTCTGACTCTTAAAGTGATAGGAGGGTGTTTTTAAATGTATGGTTTGGATCTCACTCCCTTCAACAGGACTTGCTTCCCAGCAGCAAGAGTTCAAATGAGGTTTTATACATCCCAAAATGACTGCTGGAGCCCCACCTCTTAAGCTGAAAATGCTCCAGGATCTCTTTCTGTTGTCATCCCTCATGCCAGGGTGAAACTAGGATCCTGTGTTGAGATATCACATGACACAATGGCTTTTGACATACTTTGTGGTTTATTGATTGCAACATTCACAAAGCGCGACCGAAAGGGAACTGAATTATGTGAAATGATCTGGAATCCTACCAGCTCCTCACTCATTGCACTTATTCCAAACATGAGTTTGGTCGATGAAGAGCATTTCATATACTGACATGGAACCTATTTCACAGTATTTGAAACAAAACACCTTTTTTTTCGTTTCATTGGGAAGTGGAGGAGCTTAACGTCCAGATCCCATCTTAAAAGGGCTCACTGTTAAAACCTGTAAGAAGAATCAATTCTGTTTGTGTGAGATGGGATTGGTCAGAGTTTAGCTTTCTACAGGATATGTGAAAGCTTGAAATGTGCCATTGTAGTGATGTTTTTTTCCTTATGATGTGAACCCTACTGAGGTACACATAACGTAAATGCACCCATTAGTGATAATGCCTAGGTATCAGATATGATATGGCAAAGAAAGGCACAGTGGATTATCTCTTTTACCACCCCACCCCCCCATTTAGCAGCAAGCTATTAATTGATGAAGTGCAATTAATACGAAATTCCCTCTTTAGTTGTGCTTCCCCGCTCCCACTTCCACTCAGACCGTTCTGCTTAGGGAATGAATGTGTGTGGGTAAGAGAGGAAGATGCAATAAGATGGCGGAGATTAGGCTTACTGAGCGGCCGCCGAGCCAGTCTGGAAAAGCTGTCAAATCGCCCCATTTAGCTCAAGGGGGGGGGGGAAACGGTCTTTAGCTGGTGGGTGATTCAACGATCTGCAGAGCCAGCTCATGGATGCTGCTTTCCTGGAGCAGCTGTGGTTTACATTCCCACTTCTTTGGTTAATTCTGGAAGTGCATGTGCAATTGCAGTAAGTTCTTGAAACTGCTTCAGCAGATACTTCTGTAGCCTGGAACAGGGGAAGCACTCGAGAGGAAAAAGAGAAAGGGAGGGAAAAACTCCTGGCACAGAAGAGAGGAAACTCCTTTGCTGAATGGTTTCTCCATATCCAGAGTGGGAAGAGCAGGAAAAGCCTGAAACTTGCTGTTGCTGCTGCTTTGGATGAGTCATAGTGGAGGGTTTTCTTGGTCACTGATGTATTAGGACACATTTGCCTTTGGAGACAGAGATGTGCGCTATGTGGGCAACGGAGGGAAAAGTATTTAACGTATGTTGTGCTGTCGGGTGGGAGCAATGTGTTGAAGCTGTGGGTGTGAAAATGATCCATGGGTCAGTGAAAAAGCTAGTTGTATGTTGTTGTTGTTGTTTGGAAAGGGAAGCAGAAGATAGTTATTCAAAGGTTTTGTCCTCATGGGATAAAATCCTGATATTTTTGTTTTGTTTTGTAGCGTTTCGAAGCCCTGCACACTCTTGGCCAGAGGCCAGAAACTAAACATTTGCACAAACATTAGGAAACGATGACACTTTCAGCTCTCTTGAAAACTGCTGTCTGTCTCCAGACTTGGACTGTATTTGCTGTGTTGGTACGTACCACAACTTGCCAATAAAAACCAAAACAAAACAGGATGTGTCTGCAGTGTTGCCTTTGTCACGCATGGCTCTTTAATCATTTGAATTTGAGCTCGCGCTTTAACGAAAGCATTTGCGTGAGGTGCAGCAGTTCAGCATTACTTTGGTTCCTGGTATTATTTGTGGGCCATCTCAACACACATTCTACAAGCTGCTGGTCACATGTCCATCTGGCTCTCCTCTGCCTGTGCTTCCCCCCAATTCTTGCTGCAATGGCAATATGATCACAGAGTTCTTGCTCATCCAGATATGGAGCAGTGCTTCTCTTGTGAGAGGTTATGCTGTTTTAGTTTTATTGCTTTCAGAAACTGATCCAGAAAGTTGACACACAAGCAGACCTTGCCTGCAGGACAGCCCAGTTCATCCAGCATAATTAAAAGCATTCAGAAACCAGGAAAAAGAAACTGCGTGTCACTTAGAACAGCAATGTTGCATTGCTAAGACTGTAGTCCTGTACACATATACATGAGAGTTAACACCTTGCATAGTATTCTGCGTAGAATTGCATTCTAAGTGTAGGCTACTTAAATTAAGGGTGCAGAATCTGTGGGTCTCAAGGTGACACTGGACTCCAGCTCCCATAATCCCTGAGTATTTACCATGTTGGATGGGGCTGATGGGAGATGAAGTCCACAGGCTCCCCACCTTTGACTTTGTTTAATTACTGTAATTAAACAAAGGACAAATTAAACAATGTTAGGACCATGATGCAAGCCTGAACTATATTGACACTTGTGAGCCAAACCTGACCACCTCATTCTGAAATTCAATTCCCCTTCTTAGCCTCTTAGCAGCAGCTCCTCATGTGCAAACTGAAAACAACGGCCTGTTTTGCAAGTGACAGCAAATTAGTGCGACAGCACTTTGCATGCCACGGGAGGGCATGTAGAAGTAATAGCCAAATTCATTTCCCTTTCTGAACCTATTCGATGACTCTGTGCACCACAGCTAACTGCACAAAAGGCATGATGGGAATGCTTCCCATTTTAGAGTCTCAGGACGCAGAGAATTTAATCTTCTGTGACTGCTGGTCTCCAAGCACTCCTGCCAACTGAAGGCGTTGCTGGCACAAGAAGCACATTTGCCAGGTCTCCAACTAGCAAAAAATACCCATGGCTTGTAGTATTAATCTTTTCTTTTGGGTTTCGTTCAAGTAAGGTTGCCAGGTCTCAGGGTTTTATTAGCCTCCTTCTTGGGGACTCTGGAGAAAGGGGTTAAAGCTCAGGCTGAAGAGGTGGAAGCCAGGGTGCAAGCTCTTTCCCAAAAGACTGATCCCCAGGTATCCCCTCCGCTATATAGATCACGTCACTCTTTCCCAGCATCTCTCTCTCTCACACACACTCACTCACACACACAGTGAAAAAGAGGCAGCCACTAGCAAAGGCACAAAACATGTATTATGAAAGTATTTGGGAGCGAAAGCAATGACCCTACACTGGATATATATATTAAGTTTACCTTACACTATGGACTCAGCCACATTAGTAAAAAAAACCAATGATTTGAATGTGTTATAAACACGCAACACCAGGTGGTGCTAGAGAGCACAAAACCTTTCTATAGCGTTTTTACATAGGGTTTCTTTTGTTATAATGATTTAATTCAGGCATCCCCAAACTTCAGCCCTCCAGATGTTTTGGACTACAATTCCCATCATCCCTGACTACTGGTCCTGTTAGCTAGAGATCATGGGAGTTGTAGGCCAAAACATCTGGAGGGTCGCAGTTTGGGGATGGCTGATTTAATTTCTGACTTCTTTATAGTCCCTCCCACCCACCCATGTGTAGATCCACCCTGAGTCAGTCAAGTCATGGGCACCCTGAGTCAGTCAAGTCTTGCCCATTATGGTTTGCCCGGACTAATGTGCAAAGTATATACTCTACTACTGAGCTATGGCTCCTCCTCTAAAAAGATAAAATTGAGATCTCTCTCTTTTCAACAGAAAAAAAAATCACCATGAGCCTTGAGGCTCTGCTCCCTTCTCTGACAAGGTCCACCTTTAAGCTCCAAGACTAGTGTGGACATGGAAGATGACACCAATATCCTGAGAGTGGTAAGGTGCTTGGCTTTCCCAGAATCTTGGGGCTAAGAGGATATTCGCAGCTTGGACCAACGTTTGGACCAGGGCTGCCTCCGCCCTAGAATTGTGAAGAAAAGCTATATGCAGCAGAGTTATAGGCAGCAGATATGAGTGACCACTTCACACCTGCCTATTCCTACAAGAGGGGAGGGTTATCCATCAGGTATAGCTCAGGTTTGACCTCAGTAGTGTCAGGGGACATCATGGCTGGCCTCAGTGAGCATCTTGTAAGGACGACTTAGAACTACCTTCTCCACAGGGCTAGCCTGAGACCTATTGCTGTTTGAGTGAAGGCAAAATGGTGGACCTCCCATTTCTTGTATAGAAGCTGACCAGACTGGAAGTTGAATCTTAGGCTGGGTAGACAATAGGGGTGCCAACTTGAATAAAATATTTGGGTGGGGGGCAGGTAAGCCCCACCCACATAACTGATCACATGACGTGGTACACACACATACCATTTGAATGGCAATGCCCATCCACTTGGAAGGGGGCAAATATTGGAGATCCCTTGGCCCCTAGGAATTGGCAGACAACATACATTTAAAGCAAACACCCTCCGCCCTCAGGATTCTGCCATTAGTTAAGAATGTTGGGAATTGTAACTCTGTGAGGGGCAATCTATAGCTCCCAGGAATCTTTCTGGTCTGGATGTGCTTTAGATGTATTGCGAGTATGCAGCCTTGCTTGAACACTGCCTGTGTACTTCACTGCAACCGAAGGGATCAAGTTTGTTTAGTGGGTGGAGGTCACACTATCAGGCCTGTTTTCCAGCACCACTTGTCCCTGCTCTCCCCCACCACTCCAGTCTTTGCTGCCTGAGGCTGCCATCCCAGACAGTCTAATGGTAGAGCTTTCCTTCCCCCTTCACACTGGTCTTAGCTGATGGAATAGGCCATGTGCCTTCAATCAAACTGTGGCTTTGTTCATCCCATCTATTGGTTTCTTTCTTGCTCAGGCGGCAACGCAATTAGAATACAATGTTCAGCTGCTAACCCTTAATGATGCTAACCCACATTGACAAAACTCAAGGGAACTCAAGGAGGACGTTTAGAGCCATGGTGCTGGTACAGAATGTGACTGAGAGAAGAAGAGGGAAGTGGTTGTCTTTTTTGGGGGGGAGAGGAAATTACTGAAAAGCGTCGGTAAACTGCATTCTGTGGGTGGCAGGGTTTCTAAAATAGCTCTCCAAAAGGCAGAAAAGGAAGCAAAGATGAAGTAGAGGAAAAAAAGTGAAATGTGAAACTGGTGCAGATGCAAATGAAATGTAATAAATGCATGCCTAGACATAGCTATGCTTATGGTGTATGTTCCCTTTGACCTACTTAGCCGGGACCCTAAAACTGCAGCAGTCAACTTTTTCATGTCCAAACCCTTCTTAATTATAACATGAGACAGTTTTTAAAAATATCAAAATATATATATCAAAAAATCACCACCCTGAAAATTGGGTCTTTGGTCACAGCACGGCATTTCTGAAGCACGGATCAAATCGCTTATGGATCAAACTACACTGCAGAATGACTAATTGTGGGATGACTAATCCCCATTTTCCCTCCAAAACTCTATTTCATAGTGGCCCAGAAAACACAACCATCAAGATGTTGTTATCTCATCACGGGCTTTTGCATTGAAACTCTCACCCCTTTGCAAGGCACCAAACAGAATAATTTTTAGCCCACAAAATAAAGAACCTGCAATCCTGCACACACTTATCTAGGAGAAAGCCCCCTCAAACTCAGCGGGGCTTACTTTTAAACAGACATATGCAATATTGTGTTGCCAGTCAGTGTAGCATTCCCATTTTTTAAAAAGAATGTATTTATTTATAAAACAGTTCTGAGCTGACACTGCGTAAAAAGAGGAGAAAAAACAACAGCCCTCCTCAGAAGATTTTTAGTCAATGAACAGAGACTGAGTGGAAGAAATTGAAGGCAAGGCCATTATATGCTGGGCAGGATATTTTGTTCTTATAGTTGTGATAAAGGTCCAATGCCACCATCATGGTCTGTTTGTGATAGGAATGGATGAATAAATCAGTTTGCTGTTTCTCCCTGCTTCTCATTTTTTTCATTCCTCCCAATTTCTGCATCACTATCAACTTGCCACAATCAGTCTCTTTCAACTGAATTAAGTGTGTCAAAACCTGTATATAAAGTCAAATAAGCATTACTCAGCTTCCGGTATTCTTACTGGGTATGTGAGAGAAAAGCTTTCTGTACAAGAAGTGCTATTAAAGTGACACCTTACACAATCTTTAGACATAAGGGATGTGAAGACAGTGTGGCTGTAGTGGCTGAAGTATTGAGAGATTCCAAAATGGGCTCCTAGTCAGAAGAATCCATTTAACTCTCTCAGCTGACCTGATCCTTTGCATTTGAAACTAGTCTAATATTCTTGGCTTCAAAGAAATGTAGGAAACTGCCTTGCACAGGGTCACAGCAGTGGTTGCTCGGTGTTGTCTACTCTGACTACCCATGGCTCCTTAGGGTTTCAGGATTAGGGCCCTCACTCCACTGTGCTGGTTATCAAAATCTGCCAATGAAGGCAGTTAATCCAGTGTCAAGTTTTTGACACTAGATTAGCTGCCTTCATTGGCAGATTCTCCATTCCACATTAGATTTTCTGCTACAGTCCGTTCTGAGATGCTGCATGGGCAGTTACATTTGATCAAGGTGCAAGAGCTGGCCCTAGCATTAGGCAGAGTGAGGCAACCACCTCAGGAAGCTGAAATGGAGCGTCACGAAGGGGGATAATCTATTGTGGTTGGATTTTTAGTGGGACAGATACGAGAAGGCACTTGTGCGCTTTTCTGCCTTAGGCGCCAAAATAATTACCCCAGGGTTTTACGCCCAAAGGGGAGGGCACCATTTTCTGCTCTACCTCAGGCAGCAAAATGTCTTGCTAAAATGCTTGTGTGAATGGTCTTGAAGTTTACAAAGTGGTGGCGATGCTGACATTGTCGCCTGTTGCAACTTCAAAGGAGAGTGTTCATGCTTTGGGTGGAAGAAGATTATTCAGACTGACAGCAAATGAAAAACTTACCATACTCTTGGTTTCATTAGTCTTCATTATATGACCACGACAGCTTTAATTGCTGCCCTGCATACATAAGTAATAAAAATGTAAAATGTTTAAATGAACTGTGCCTCCCAGAAGCCATTATAAAAGATTAATGACAAGCACTCTTTGCTAATTTAAACGTCTCTAAAAACCACATCCGAGTAGCCCTTGTGGTTATGATGATACTAGAACAATATTTGCAAGACCTCTTGTCTTGAACTATTATGCACTGAGCTTTGATGACTTTGATTATTCCGTCCTTAGTGAGTCTGACTTCAATACATATTTGACTCCCATTTACTCAGGCCTGACAACCCATCTCATTCCTGAGGTCCAAAGTGGCTTCAGGTATTGATAACAGTCTGTCTTGAAGAACTGCTGATGGTGCTCCGAGGCCTCGAAGTGCAGGCATTATTAGCAGCACTCCAAACTTACCTGTTGCAAATTTCACTTCTTGGGCAAAGAGCTAGAGAAGAAAACAGTACTTGGCTTTTCTAACAAGCTTGGAAAATGGTTGAAGCCCTGCAGCCCTGCATCTAGCCCTTTATCCTATCCTTCCAGGAGGAAACGTGCCCTCTCCCCTCCTGCAGTTTCCAGCAACTGATATTCAGAAGCATAGTGCCTCTGACTGTGGAAGCAGAGCATAGCCATCATGGCTAGCAGCCATTGGTAGACTTATCATCCATGAATTGGTCTGATCCTCCTTTAAACCCATTCAAACTGATGGCCACCACTGCTCCTGTGGGAGCAAGTTCCATACTTTAACTATGCACTGCATGAAGAAGTTCCTTGTACTCCTTTACATCTTCCAAATCCTACCGACCTCATAAAAGTAATGCAGTACCAGCTGGTTGGCCTCCATTGCTCTTCTGGCTTCCCATCACCAAGGGTCTCTGGTACTTACTGAGAGGGAGATGGTAACATGCCTGGAGCGAGGTGGCAGCAGGTATGTCAGATTGGCTCCTTACTCCATGCCTCATTTCCCACACTTCTCCCTTTTAGAAAGTGGCAGCAACTCATTGTGTTGGGAAGCTCCACCTGCACCGCCTCATTGGCTGCTACTGAAATAATAGTTGACCAAGTTTAGCAGATGAGCCGAAAACTGTCCTGGCCTCAGTAGATACAGGAGATTATAGCCAATGCTAGTTTTGCTCAGAGTAGACCCGCTGAAGTTTATGGGCATGTCTAACTTGGGTTCATTAATTTCAACAGGTCTACTCTGAGTAGGACTAGCACTGGTTACAACCCCAAGTAGACGTGGGGATCCCTTTCCACGAATCAACTTCTGTTTGTGCAAAGGGCAAGCAAGCTCTCAGGAAGTACAGCATGCAAGCAAAACAGAGACACCGTTAATTGTCATCTAGATAAACAGAGACCGAAGTTACTCCCCAACACATATATTTTTAGCCACTTTTGGTAGCTACCCAATGAAAAGATCGTCTTACCTATTTTGTATCGGTTATTCCATGAATCCAACACAGCAACAGTTCTCCATACCAAAAAACAGATCAGATATAGTTAAGAATGGCTCATGTTTCTGGAAGAAAAGTGAACAGGATCAAGGGAGGGCTAACCTCAAAACCTTGGATTTAGCAATTTGGCAGAATATCCTGTAAGCAAGCAAGGAATGCTTGCCATGACTCCATTTTCTTCATTTCTCCATGTAACAAAGTGAATGAGAACCACTAAAACAGAAAAAAACAATAATTGATATATAATAGAACAATAACACATATATAAAAATTACTAAAACACATATATAAAAATTACTATATAAAAATTACTAAAACCATGCAAATAATTTCAATAAAACAGCTTTAATTTATAGCCTGATATCATTTGACAACTTGCTAAGCTATAGGACAAACAGTGAACTAGTTCAGACATAAAGATCAGCCTTGGTTTAGTGTAACAAAAATGAGTCACAGCAAACATTGGACCTGTGTGCCCCCACATATCCTACTCTAGCAGAGTTGAGAGGAGATCAGAAGCCATTTTTTAGTAAACAGAGTTGACCACGTCTGAACCCTAAACTGGATAATCTTAACTGTGGTTCCTTGAAACAACCAAATTCATAACTCATGCTTAGGAGCTGGTTTCTCCCAAACAAGTCCCTGTTATGATCAACCAGCTTGTTGAGTTCAGACCAAACCACAAGATAAAATAGTCACCAAACTCTTTCTTTTAGCAGCACTGGAGGACAAGGGGGTGGGTAACACACAAGCCTAAGGCCTCTTGTGGCTTTTAATGTTTGATGGATTTCTGTATTTTGGTGTTTTGTTGGAAGCCGCCCAGAGTGGCTGGGGGAACCCGGCCAGATGGGCGGGGTATAAATAATAAATTATTATTATTATTATTATTATTATTATTATTATTATTATTATTATTATTCCTGTGAGGTCTGAACTCTTCCAGTATGTATTACCACCAATGAATCTCATACCTCGATCCCCACTTCACTAGCAGCTTCTATCAGGGACGGAAATTATTCATTCATAAAGGCAAATAGAGACTAAAACAATCTGGGGACAGGAAGTGCCATGGAATATATGCTCCTTGCATACTTTCCCACAGATTTCACAGATGGCAACAAGGACAACTGTGTACAGTACTACAAACAGATAAATTATTGGAACGGCATGCCTCATTATGCGTTGCTGCAGGCTTGTCTCTGCTTACTGTAAACTGCATTAATTTATAAACTGCCCTGAACTGACTTCAGAAGCAGGGTAAAACCGCCCAAACAATTTTATTTAAATCTTAAGTACATTTTTAATATAATGAATGCTTGCAACCCAATCATTATGGGCATTTCAGAGAAGAACGCATGCACAGAATTGCAGCCTTTGGCGAAACAGGAGGTGCCATCTCATTTCATCCCATGACAAGTGATCATGGTGACTATAATATTCCGCACACTAACTCTACAGTAGGGATGGGTAAATTTAGCAGTTTCTGTTTCTCTCCGTTTCTCATTATTCCAATCTTAAATTCAGTTCCCTATGTTTCGACATCAATTTGCGATTTTAAAAAAGTGCTCCTGAAAATTCACCAGCTTTTCACAGTGCATATCTCTCCCAATAAACACCTTTTTGTATGCAATTTTGCCTATTGTACATATTTTTTTTGCAAAGCAATTTCCCCTAATATTAATGCTTTTTTTTGCACCTATTACTTAGCTGGAGAACCGAATTAATAATAATAAAATGATAAATAATAAAAATAATAAACCTTTATTTTCACTACACCACAAGTGCAGTGAAATTAAATGAGCCTCCACCTCATACACTCAGTCTTTTTTGCACTCTGTGTGCTTGTCAGAAGTCAATTGCACCACTATTTTTTCCCCATTCAGCAGCCCAACAGCCCACGGATAAAAACTGTTCTTTAACCTGTTGGTGCGGCTGACTATACTTCTGTATCTCCTGCTTGAAGGTAGGAGATTAAATAGGTGCTGGATGGGGTGTGAGACGTCCCTGAGAATTTTCCTCGCTCTCCTGAGGCAGCGGTCTCCTGCGATGTCATCTAGTGAACTCAGGGGACAGCCCATGATATCATGTGCTGTATTCACCACCCTCTGTAGGGACGTCCTGTCTGTGGCTGTCAAACCAGCGTACCACACTGTAATACAGTATGAAAGGACATTTTCTATTGTGGACCAGTAGACAGAGATCATCAATTTTTGTTTGACATTGTTCTTACGCAAGACCCTGAGGAAATGGAATATTCAAATTTGCAATATTCAAAGAATATTTTTTACTTCACATATTGTTTTGAAAGTGTGAACCAGGTAAATAAGAACTGGCTTGAATTTCTGTCCCATTCCCACTCTGCAGAGTGGCATTGAGCTCAGTGAGATTGCCTCCAGCCAAAAAGGAAGGAAGCCAGGGTCTCCAAGATCTGTATCTGTATTAGTGATCCCGAGAGCAAGAGAATGTTATTACCTTAGGTTATCGAATCCCTCCAAAGGGTCACTTCATAATACTCAATTCCTACAGGGAAGGTAGTTTTCAGCACAATCCTATACCTGTCAGTTAAGAAGAAAATCCCATTGAATTCAGAAAAGTAAGTATAGAAAATTTTGGGATTGGGATTGTAATGCATGAGAGTTGTGCCCTGGGGTTCTTTCCATTGCAAGTGAAAAAATAGCAACCAAGCATCTGTTTATAGGTGTCATGCAGAGGTACAGGGAGGTCAGCCAGAAATCTGGTGTTGTCCAGGAATCTCCAGCTTCCACCTGGACACACAAAACTACTGAAAGCCAAGTTTGAGTCAATGTTGCGGCTTTCATTTTGATCCAAATAGTTCAGCCACATTATTGAGATAGAAATCAGGGTTACATGGCAAATAGTGACCCCCCCTCTGTGCTCCCTGTCACCTTACAGAAGTGATGAACATTTCATTTTGCAGGGTTATGCCGCAATCTGATTCCTGTGTGTAAGTGCGTCAATTGAAAATGGATGGAATGTTTATTATTTCTAAATCTCATGGTGCTGGGTGTGGGGAAGGGAAAGGGAAATGTTGGGGTTTTAGGTCAATTACCAGACCTATAGGTAGCCACGCTGACAGATGAGCCCTTTGTTCGTTTGTACTCTTTAAGTACTACACCCAACACTGGATATTTTTTGTTCATCAGATGAATATATATCTTAATATGCAACCATTCCTGACCAGAAGCCTGTGTCCTAGGAATATTCCACTCCCCCTAGCATTGATGATTTGGCTGGACTATGAAATAAAGCAGAATAAATTCTAGACATTGCAGGGATTACTGCAATGGGAGGTACAGAACAGCTCACACTTGCTTGCCACAGTGATGGAATTTGGGCCAAATGATGGGGGAGATGCTTCCTTCACTCACATTGGCTCATAGAAACTCCACTTCTGAAGTGGAAAGTTTGGTTCCCATGGGCAAAAGCTCTAGTCCCAAATCAGAGACCACTGCACTCACAGAAACCTTTAGAAAACCGAAGTTATTTCTACAAATTCAAGTCCAAATCCTAGAGTAATGATCAGAGACAGGTGGTATCATTTTTAAATGAAGCAGAGGCTAAATGGTTATACATGGTCTCAGTGCTTTTTTCTGGCGGGACGCAGGGGAACACAGACCCCTAAACATTTTGTGAATCCTTGTACAGTACTTTTGTCCATTTACTGTATTTATTTTCCCTGATTTGAACTATAAAACGGTGATTTTTTTGAGTCAAAATGAGAGTGCCCCTATACATTTTTATTTTTTTAGAAAAAAAGCACTACATGGACTTATGCTTTGGCTTTGGAAAAGATGGCAATAGTTTTCCCCTTCAGAAAGATTGGAGTAATTTTTTTGACTATATTACTAATAACTGTAGAAGTTTGAAGATACTTGCAGGATTTAAATAAATCCTACGATGTGAACTGGAAGTAAAAAACGGAATTGCATGATTCAGATTGAGCAACAAAGCCGAATGGTGGGAGGGAGGGAAGTCTTATGCTCGGCAGAGCGAATGGTATTGAGAAGGGAGAATATATGTTGGATGTAATTTGTTTTATTTGGAAACTGCAATAAAAATTATTAAAAATAAAATAAAAAATAGGAGTACCAAATGCCCTACAAAAGAGCAAACTTTATAAAGGACTTTTGCATATTCTAAACAATAAATGGCCTCCATATACCTATGCAGTAGTCATAACCTTAGGTATCAATATCCCAGGTTAGGCCTCAAGTTGCATGTGGCGCATTAATTCTTCTACAGTGCCAGCCTATTGTAGTTAAACAGTTGAGGTTTCTAACAGTTGGGTGGGAATGGACCCTGTGAATCAGCTATGCTAACCCTTCACTCTGAGGCTGGCTGTTCTGTACTTAGCAGTTCACAGGTGCCTGTTGATATTCTTTTTGAATGGGGATTCTATAGGCTATTTGCAGATGGTGTGCTTTGGCGTCTGGTCTTAAATCAATATCCACAGGAGCTCCTGCTGGCAGACCAGTCTCTCCAAACACTATTGCTTCTCCCTGCTTTCAATAGTCCCCCTTCAACAGCTACTCTACGACTAAGGAAATTATCGTGGTTACGACCTGATATCACATATGCTATGAAGAGAAACTGGTTTACTTTGTAGCTTGTATAGTGTTCTAGACAATGTTCTGTACCCCTTGACCATGTAAAATGGTATCTGCCTCATGCAGAATTCTGAAATTCTGGGCTCTACTTTAGGTCTCTTCTGAAATAACTTGACAGCTGCTCCTATATCTGTTGTGGAGTTAACCATCGTCTGGCAAATAGTTGAGTTTTTTCCTCTGCTAAGAAAAAATGGCTGTCCAGAGCTGTTGTCACTTCTTGCACAATCCGCCTACAATACAGAATAGTAAAAAACGCCCTGTTTTTGAACACTTACTGCTGGACAAATTCGTCTAATGTCGTGGTTTTTTCTACAGGTAGTGCATAGTGTCTGAAAGGGTGTCTCTTTATTCCATTCTCTTCCAGGCTTCAGATGCAGACGAGGACAGAGAAGCATGGCTCTCTGATAGGTATCCACCATGTAATTTAGCAGCATGCCTGGTCTTCGCACTCTCAAGGAGTCACTGGTTTAAATGCGCTGTGGTATATGCAGTGTGAGTTACACTGGGCTGGCAATTTGCTGGGGGCGGGGGATAATTTCCTACGAATTTGCAAATCCCAAGTACAAATCCTGTATTAATCTAGCATGTTGTCCTATATAAGAACGACACACTTGTAATTAAAGGGAAAAATCACTGATTTATACACATGAGCAGTGAATGGGAGAGGTTTGGGCACTGACTTGCATGCATTTTTTTTTTTTACAAATCTATGCTCCTTAAAGCTCTCTGAATGCACATGTGCATGAGCACACAAAACCAGACCAGAATAAATATCTTACAAAACGCAAGGGAAAGAACAGAGACCTAAACAATGCCTGACTTGTTAAAGAATTGCAAATCTGACCCTCCAGATGTTTCTGAACTACATGACCGTGCTTGATGAGCATGAATGGAATTGTAGTTCAGCAGCATCTGTAAGGCCAAAACTTCCCCACATCTGCAATTCAGCATTCCCATGTAATTTTGTTTAGACATTGACTTCGTTTTTAAGATACAAGCCTTTTCTCTTAAAAAAATAAAATCAGTTAAAATAGATACACAGGCAGGTATTAGGTGCTACATATGCGACCCAGGTGGCGCTGTGGGTTAAACCACTGAGCCTAGGGCTTGCTGATCAGAAGGTCAGCGGTTCGAATCCCTGTGACGGGGTGAGCTCCCGTTGCTTGGTCCCAGCTCCTGCCAACCTAGCAGTTCGAAAGCACGTCAAAATGCAAGTAGATAAATAGGATTCCTACAGCGGGAAGGTAAACGACGTTTCCGTGTGCTGCTCTGGTTTGCCAGAAGCGGCTTTGTCATGCTGGCCACATGACCTGGAAGCTGTACGCTGGCTCCCTCGGCCAATAATGCGAGATGAGCGCGCAACCCCAGAGTTGGTCACGACTGGACCTAATAGTCAGGGGTCCCTTTACCTTTACCTTTATGTGAACTATATATGGTAACATTTCTATTAGTTTTCCTGTTTATTTTGCACAATCCTGAGTCACAGCTAGCATATATAACAAAAACTGAACTAACTGTAACTATATGACAATTTATATGCCTGTGGTGCTGTGTGGTTCTCCAAGGCCCTTGGCAGAGCTCTTTTCCAATCCTTTTAACTGAGATATTTCAAATGGAGTTGGAATCGTGACCACTGTGCATAGGAAATATCTGTTCTATCTTTGAGCTCCTTCCCTTTCCAAAATGCTTTCTGGAGATGCTGGGGATTGAACCTGGGATGGGCTGCATTCAAACAGCGTATCAAACAAAGTTATCCTGTTCATACAAGGACTTTCATTTTCATAATAGAACTTCCTCTCCATCCTCTGTCTCCCCAAATGTTCTGGAGGTTTGAAAGAACTCCCAGAATGGATCGTGGGCACAGGTGGGAAGAGAAAGGGGGGGGGGCTCTGTTGTGCAAGCAGAAGTCCTTGCCTGAACAAGATGACTTCATTGGATACAACCCAATGTGTGAGTACAGATTAGCATCACCCCTGATGTCATGCATGTAGGCTTGCCCCGATTCCTAATGTAATGCAATGCAATGTAGAAGACATTGTGCATACAACTGTACACACATCTTTCTCACTACAGACATTAAAATATGAAGTATTCGTGCCTTGAACTGGGACTTAATTACCCTGGTAAAAACTGCCCCCATAAATATCAATCCCAAGAAACCATAGATGGAATGCAATATCAGGCATTCCTGTTGGAGGGTGGGAGGCTACCTGGAAGCTAGAGTCAGGCAGGCCTCTAGCACCCTTCTGGTGTCACCTGACCTCCAGAGACAGGATGCTGATGGGCTGTAGTACAGGCATCCTGTATAGCCTACAACTCCCATGATCCCTAGCTAACAGGACCAGTGGTCAGGGATGATGGGAATTGTAGTCCAAAACATCTGGAGGGCCGAAATTTGGTGATGCCTGCTGCAGTATGACTGTAACTGACTTTATGTCCTGCAACTGATCATCACAAAGTTCTTTCTGGCTCTTACCCTGATAATCAATGGTTGTATGGTTGGACTGAGAATTATCTGGAATGAGTAGCACTAGCTGGCACACTGCTACATATACTACTGGGTAGTACAAATTCATGTTGCCAGGAAGCAAACCCACCATGGCTCTGGAACTGATGATCTCCAAGGGATGAGAGTCCTGCATACATTTTGAACTTGAAACAGTATGCTGTATTCTGCCAGAGACAGAATGAATGAGCCCTGGTCTATCTATGCATGCCACAGAATGACATGGTATGAGTGGTGTGTAATAGCTCAGAATGCAGGGCTAGGAATGCCATTTTGGGGTGCTTCTCTCCATGAAAACACACACACGAAAACTAGCATATCCTGGAGATATCAGCCTGCTCTGTGCTCTGCTAGTTTTGTTCTTGGAATACTCTCTCCCTCCTTTCTTCACCTATGGGAGCATCAAAAAATGTGCTTCTTTGTTTGCACTGCTATAACCCATTCTACATTTTTAAGACGTTCCCACCTTGTTCCCACCCCGTTCTGTTGCATGTGCTCATCTACCCTGAACCAACAGCATTTCTGCCAACAAATAAGCAAAAAAAACCCACAAAATGAATGTAAAATTCTTATCAGATACGGGTTTTTCATACCAGGTTTTTATTATTATTCATGGATACATATACAAGAGATGCATAGTTTTTCAGAGCTAGGGTTGAATGTAACAAACTTCCAAGACAGCTCAAAAGAAATGAAACAAACAATGACAAAAAGGGGGTGTGACATACTGGGAACAATACATATGATTATCTTGCTAAAGTTATTGCAGAAATGCAAACATTGTGGTGCTTGTGTGGTCAGCACCTCGCCCAAGATATTTCTGTATCAGAGTCAAAAATCCTTTGGCCCGCCTGAAGGTTCCTCCACTTTCACTCTTCTGACATTTCAGGAAAATCGAAAGAAACGGACGTCTGAGAATTACACTGGAACTCCCTGTCTTTCTTGGCAACTACATGTTTTAAATGTAGAATACATGAAGAAAGAGCAATGGTTGGCAAGGGACGTCCAAAAATATGTTTTAATCTATGGAGTGCTGCTCCAGCACAAGTTTCTGCTGCAACAGATGAAAATTATACAGAAGCACTTCTTGATGAATGGTACAATTATGATATTGGAAGACTGAAAGTTGCCTGAAACGGATGTGCCTGCAATATACAGAATACAGATGCTAACATATGGCATTTTAAAGTGTATCGTTTTATGAAAAATCCCCCTCCCGCAGGAGTCAAAAACAGTTGAAGCAATCTAGCTTTCTGTGGAAAGTTGTGCTTTGTTTGATGTATTTTCTAGCTACAGGTTTAGCTGAAAATGTCAAAGTTTATATGTATATATAATATGGCAGTCTAGGAGAAATGCATGCAACTGCTATAAAGCTGAGTACAGGATAAATATCTCTTGCTAAGCAGTTGGGAAGTCACCCAATTAGAAGGACCAGTAACGTTATAATATTTACATACAGCCATATTATATTCTTATGTTTTCACAGTAATGTGCAAATGTTACAAATATGGCTTTTCATTTTTTAAAAAAAGTAAGTAAGACATAATTGTACAGAGTAATATTTCTAAATGTTTAGGACTGTTTCACCTTTTTGTGAAACCTGTTGAGTTTGCTCTAACTGTACACTGCACTCATTCACCACCTTAGTAACTGTGGAGTTGTTCACTCGTATTTCCTAAGGCACAATATTAATGTTAAATGCTTTTAAAAATGGAGCCATGCTTTCTTTTTGTCTATGTGACATAATATGCCATTACTAGCTATACGGTAACAACATTATTGGTTGTATGAAATGCCATGTCAAAGACTACATTACATGCTTAAGTTTCATATGTACTCTATAAACTTGAAGCTGCTCTGAAAACATACTATACAGCATTGCATATTAAAAGGTTTGGGTTTTTTGGTAATATTTGTTGTACACAAAGCAGAGAGTTATAAGGCTTCAGTGGAATAATTATCTTATAATTGAACAAATATTTTACATTCTTTGAAAATGGTATTTACATTTGCTTTTAACTCATCTTTTGTCATTTGGTAATTAACACATGTTTCATATGCATCCTTCTGGACTGTCTAAAGTGCTTGCTTATCAGCTTGAGGAAAGAAAATGCATTTGTCTTAAACATAACAAACCCACAACACAGTAATGGCAAGAGTGTTTGCATGGGATCAGAACTGCATTCTCAGAAGCAGAATCAGAATCAGAAATTATTGCTGAATTCAAAGCATTCACAAGGCATATATATATATATATATATATATATATATATATATAAGCATAAATGCTAGTTTGTATGTATAAGCATATGCATAAAACAGTTGAGGAATATTTTGTGCTGTTCAATTTTCTTGTGCTATGTCTAGAAATTGATTTAAGTCAAAGTATTAACATGCAGTCCTATGATACATGAGCAACGACCTGCAATAGGCTGAAAAGTATAGAAATGAGATGACAATCTGGGTTTGTTTGTTTTTATAAAAAATGCATCAGGAATAAGGCAACAAGATGTAAAATACAGTTCAAAAGTGAAGAAATCCAGTAATTCAGACACGTATTTTACTTTCCATGGCTTGTAGCTAACTAAATCATACTCAGGGTAGACCCACTAGAATCTTGCCTATCATCTGAATGGATCTACTCTGAGTATGAATTAGCTGATACAACCCAACAGGGGTTTTTATACCCATACCAACAGACAGTTCCAACACACCCCAAGTTCCAGTATATGTTTGATGGTTACTGTGCCTAGAAATACTTTGGATGGCAGCATATCCAAAACAGCCAATGCAATGTCCTGATGTCAGAATCTAACAAAATAAGGCACTTCCAGGAGAGCCCAAAGGAAAAGAAAGCCAGTTTTCAGCCAGTCACCAGTTGTGCCACATTTCCTATTTCAACTTGCGAAACGCACCATTTCAGAGTTTGTGTCCTCCATTTCCCTTGAGATGATTTTCTTGACAGAAGGTGCTTCCTTGGTTGAAGCCAGCCAATTAGTCTTATGTATAGATATACAGAGAAGAGGTGATTGTTCCAAACATTCCAGAAAGGGAAAGAGCAGAGCGGTACCGGGGAGGATCTTCCCTTGATCTGAAGCCGATGTCTCAGCAGAGCTTAAAGCAGGGTATCTAGACGGCCAGCTATGAATGGACATTGGTGCTGGAGAGGTCGTTCCTTATTATTTCATTTACTGCAAGGAAGAAGGAAACAGAAGGAGAGAAGGATTATTGCTCTATACACACTTCTGCCGAAAGTGACACTTAAAGGCACTTGAATTAGTGTTGCCTGTTTCTCTTGGGTCACGGATGCTAAGCATAAAATGCCAGTAAGTAGCCAATCAAACCAGGACGGGACCACAAGAGCAAAAGGATCGCATAATCCTAAAGGAAACTCATGCAAGGCTCCCAGGCTCCCATTAGAAAGGAGTGCCTGGGGCCTTGTCGCATTGCATCACTCATATTCCAACCCTGCAATTTAGTTACATATATATATTTTAAAAAAAACCCAGTTGGGTTGGCTTTGAAGGGGAAAGGGACAAAGAAGAGGAAGTCTATAGAAGAACTGATCCATGGCATATAAGCTGACCTGAGCTTGCAAGCATAACACGCAAAACAGCAGGGGGCTGACTTGAATGCTAGAAAATGGCTATGACTCAGTTGGATTCTGTGTGCTGAAGTTTCCACAGTGGGAAAGAGAGTTGATGAAAGAAATAAGGGACCTAAATTGGTGTTTTTGCTCTCTCACAGCCGATAGCGGTGAAACAGATAAATCGACATGTTTTCCTCAACAGTGGAAAGCACACAAATGTGGTTTTTTTTGTTTTTTGTTTTTTTAAAAAACGCACAGCCCCTTATTCGCCATCAGAAAACTTCTGAGGACAAGGCAGCAAGCCATAGCAGGCATTTAATGAAAGAAGTTGACAGGGTCTATAAACTAAGCATTAACCTGCGGGATCAACAGAGTAGTGCAATGTTTTCGTTACTCGTGATTATCGTTCTTTCATTCCCTTCACCCCCTGCTCGACTTTTGAGCTGTACAGTTTCTCACACTCCGGCTATGTCCATTTATCGCTTGTGATTTTTGGCAGATGGGCAGGAAATGACTGAACCTGGCAGAGCATATCAACAGTGAGCTGCACAACATCCCTTCTATTTCCACCCCTCCTCCCTGTGGTCCCTGCCACTGCTTGATTTACATTAAGATAGACAAAATGTCATCAGGAAGGCTGTCACCACTTTGGAGCTTTCCTAACACCACAGGGAAGGGGAAACACATGCCCACGTCATGGAATTTGCCTGGAAAAGCCCACATTTCCCTTTGCTTGTGGGCTGTTGAT
This sequence comes from Zootoca vivipara, assembly GCF_965207765.1. Classification (NCBI taxonomy): domain Eukaryota; kingdom Metazoa; phylum Chordata; class Lepidosauria; order Squamata; family Lacertidae; genus Zootoca; species Zootoca vivipara. Next base: position 31,771,769 of record NC_142591.1, read on the forward strand.
CCTTTCTGCTTGGATAATTCCATTTGTTTGTGCAAGAAAAGACCATGCTGATCAAAAACAAAACTTCCTGTAGCTGTGAGCAGATGATTTTTTTTTAAAAAAAATGTTTTTAAAAGATGAGTTTGGGTTTTTGTAAAGTATTTCATCGCTATGGCACATTTTTAGAGAGAGAAAGCAACTTAAATTGGGTTCCAGGTTGGCATAAGAGAAACTGGACTATATAGCTTTGTACATCTAAATGCCAGTTTTCCTTAGGAAAATCTGTGTAAGGTATTGGGGCCCTTGAGCACCAGAGGTCAGCTACCTTAAAGGCAGCTCACGGCCTGAAAGGCTTACTGAACTGATCTTTCCTGTGCAGCAGCACCACAAACGTAATGGCCAGAGGAGGTATTGCAGCTTGCCAACCAGGCTGGGTCAGGTGACCTGATCAACCAATGGGGGCCTGATTGGTCTGTATGACTTCTGCTCTAGCTTTGCTTTCTTGGTGTGATCAGCTTGCTGCTTGCCTTGTCTGCTTGTCTGATCAGCTTGCAACACTACCTGCCTTGCCTAATCCAATTACTTATTCATATCAAGAAGGATGCTTTGGTGAACAACCATGGAAAGTAAGGGATGTCGTACGTCGTACTGCAGTAATGGAAAGTGCCCTGTGAGAAGTTCCTGACATAAAATCTTCTGAAAAGATGCTACAATCGGGGGGGGGGGGGCGGGGGACACACAGCCGGCCAATCATCAGCAAATATTTGAGCCTCTGCACCTTGGGCATTCTGACAGAACATTTGATTTTGGACTTGCTTTGAAATTCTATTGACACAGCACTTTTAAGCACCATTATGAGTCACTGCTCCTCAAGTAACCTCAGAAGTCCCAGGCCATGTGGAAGGGTATGCAGCTTAAATATACCACACACACTGATGTTTTGAGGACCATAGCTTTGTGGAAGAACATTGACTTTGCATGCAGAAGGTCTCAGGTTCAATCCCCAGCGTCTCCAGTGAGAGTTGGGCATAACTGTTGCCTGAAACCCTGGAGAGCTGCTGCCAATCCATGTAGACAACACTGAGCAATATGGACCAAGTTAGCTTTGTATAAGGCAGCTTGCTGTTTCCAGAAACTGGAGCAATGGCAGACTTCTTCCATATGGAGCAGGAATTGCCATGCCCATGAGAAGAAGCCCTTAATTGTATGTACAGTGGTACCTCTACTTACGAATTTAATGTGTTCCGAACACACATTTGTAAGTTGAAAAAATTTGTAAGTCGATGCAACCCTATCTAAAAATTCGTAAGTAGAAAAAATCCTATCTAAACTGCATCCAAGATGGCGGACGGAGCTCCATTTGTAAGTAGAAAAAATCATAAGTAGAGTTATTTGTAAGTAGAGGTACCACTGTATGTACTTGAGGATTCCTTCTCAGAGGCCTGACTTTTGGATCTCAAGGGGCCCTACTGATTGGCTGTCATTGAGAATATGTCATGAATATACTACTGTTACTTTAAATACCCACCAACATCTGTCTGAAAACAAAAAGAAGAAGAGTGGATATGCTTCTGGGTTAGATTCCCTTTATTAGTGCACTTGAAGTTGAAAACAAACCCCGTTAAGCCAGATGGGGAGAAGGGGAGGGAATCCAGTTTGTTTATTTCATTAGGGTCTACAGCTAAATGTTGTATTTGATGTTTGTCGTGGCATACTAATACTTCTTTTAAACAAGCAAAACCTGTGATCTTGCAATGGGGCAATGGGCACATCAACAGAGCTGGAGAAAAGCTACCGTATTTCAAATACCCCTGAGCATGAAAAGTTACTCTTTCGTCCAGACAGAAAGCACAATCAGTAAGCAGACAGTTTTGGGTCTATTCCCCAGCAACTGCCTGAAAATGTAGTCAATTTAAAAAACAAAAAACAAAAATTGTTGCCCAATTGATGTTTCAGCTGTTTTACAGCAAACACATTTTAGATAGCTTAATGTGTAATCCTTTCTTTTATGGACTATTGTATTTCGGGAATGAAAATGTGGTTCAGTCACTAATTGATGTCATTCACACACATATATCTAGAAGCAAACAGGATAACTAATGGTTTGTTTTATTTATTTTCATTTTTCAAGAAAGCTAGAACATTGCGTCCCAATGTCAACAGATGCAGGGATCCGTTCATAATTTTTAAAAAATTAACAAACACCTCTTCCCACTTGCACAGAACCCTTACAGAAGCCTTACATTAGTGGCTTTTATATAAACCAATCTGGTAATTACATCTCTTTAAGACTGGGCTTCTCATGTTAACACTCGTTTTGCACGTGAGGTAACTTAGGGACACAGGCAGATAGCTGGCACGCTAAAAATCATACAAGTCAGTTTGTGGTCAAACTGAAATTCAAGACATAAACTTCAGTCTAAGATTATACTGTTCTTGGAGATGAGCAGAATCCTTCCTATACTAACCATTCGCACAGCATTTTAAAAATATGTGAGGTTTTTTTGTGAGCTTGCCAATTACACCTACAGTTTCCCAACATGCTCTCCGCTTAAAAAAAATTGTCAGAGTGAAAGTTTCCATGTCATCCTCACTTTCCCACTAGCACCATGCACCCTCTCTCTTAAAAAAAAGAATTCAAAATAGATTTAAGAAAGGCAGGTTTGTCATGTGACCACGCTACCTGTCAAGGGACCTGAAAAATAAAATTTTCTGTTGTTAAACCCATCGGATGTTGCAGCAACAGGATGTGACAAGACTGTGGTTTAATAAGGAGGTTTATCTTCTTCTGAATTTAATTTTAAAATGACCTTGCCATGGAAATGTTTGCTTCAGAGTAAATAAAATAGCTTAACTGATAACAATAGTTTTCTTTCTTTCTTTTAGAGGCAACTATATTTCACCACATTAACATACAAAGTTCAAATACTTTGCCTACCAGGCAAACTCTTCTGAAGTTCCTCTACCCTCCCCCCAATATTAAATTGGATGCTCTTAGAATCACAAAGTAACCTTTGCTATAAAATAATGATCTATAGATGTAATCCTGGTCCTATCAAAACTACTATGAAAACATCTATTAATTTTATATTAAGCCAAAGCACAGACTATTTTAGCCAGAGATCAAAGCTTTCTTAAGGCTTATGACAATGAAAACAAACAGGAGATAATTGGCAAAAGAGAAAATAATGAAAATAATGAAAATAATAATAATAATAATAAGAATAAGAATAAGAATAAGAATAAGAATAAGAATAAGAATTCTGCCCTTCCTCCCAAAGGAGCCGTGGGTGGCAAACACAAAGAGTTAAAACAATAAAATTAAAGCGTCTTTTGTTTTCAGTACAAATCAAAACTCTTTTGACTATAGGCAGATTTAACTCAGATCTTCTCTAAAGTAAAGGTGTGAGTAACAAAGGCTTATTTTGACCCCCACAACATCTCTAGAGTATAATTCCAATTTTATTGATGAAAACCCTGAACCAACCCGGATCCTGTGACCACCCTCTGAGGCCCGTCTTTGTTTGCCTCTTCCATGAAAGGTCAGCAGTACGAGAACGAACCTTTTCTGTGGTAGTTCCCAGCTTGTGGAATTCTCTCCCTGGGGAGGTTCGCCTGGAACTTTCAATACATATCTTTAGGCACCAGGCAAAAACATTCCTCTTTTCCCAGGCCTTTGGCTAATTACACAATCTATGGCATTTATTACACAATTACACAATCTATGGCCAGGTGGCGCTGTGGGTTAAACCACCGAGTCTAGGGCTTGCTGATCAGAAGGTCGGCGGTTTGAATCCCTGCAATGGGGTGAGCTCCCATTGCTAGGTCGCAGCTCCTGCCAACCTAGCAGTTCAAAAGCACATCAAGGTGCAAATAGATAAATAGGGACCGCTCCGGCGGGAAGGTAAATGGCGTTTCCGTGCGCTGCTCTGGTTCGCCAGAAGCAGCTTTGTCATGCTGGCCACGTGACCCGGAAGCTGTCTGCGGACAAACGCCGGCTCCCTCGGCCTATAGAGCGAGATGAGCGCTACAATTCCAGAGTCGGACACGACTGGACCTGATGGTCAGGGGCCCCTTTACCTTTTTATGGCATTTAAAACTGCGTGGGGAAGTGTTTTTGTTTTGTTTTGTTACTGTGTTGTGCATTTTTGTGTTGTTATGTTTTAAACTGCCCTGAGATCCTTGGATGAAGGGTGGTATGGAAATTTAATAAATAATGATGGTGATGACTTCTAAGCTCGCTCTCAGAAGAACTTTCATCTGTCCGCACATTGTTCCACAGGCTGTGAGAAAGCTAACAAGTTAAAAGGGGTGCTGCCTTTTGCAGACTCTTCTCTCTCACGCAGGACATGGTCCCTTGGGAGGAGTTCAGAGTCGCATATCCCTTACTCACTGGCTGCAACACTGAGGTGATTTGCATGTTTAAAATAAATTGAACACCTCAGGCGTAGGCAGGGCTTGCATCATGCACCGCCTCAACCACAAGTCCTTTTCAACAGAGGCAGCTCACACCTTCGGCAGCAAGTCTTCAAGTTACAGGATACCCATTGATGTGAATGCAAGCGTGAATCAGCCCAGAGGAGCAGGATGACTTCTCACACATCATTAATGATGTGCTCCCACATTGAGCTGTAGCACAGGAAATAATACCAGCTTATAATAAGGGAACCTACTTAAAATAAGTTGGGTTGCATTTTGTTGCATTGACTCTCTTATCTGTCTTGTTTTGCAACATTGTGCCTCTGTTAGAATGCAAAGTCCCTCATATTTGAATGTTACAGCTTGTGTCATTTATTTGTCAGTTTTTCCTTGATAAGACTAGGCATAGTTCCTCAGGAAAAGAAAGGGAAAGAGAAAACCATAGACAGACATTGTAAATGACCCAAGCGACTTGTATTAAATAAAAATATATAGTCCACTGGGAAGAATTCTTTCGCGTTATTGGCATAAATGTTCACCTGCTCCATTGCTGTCATTTTTATTATTTGTTTGAGAGTTGGCCATGTACTCAATATTGTAAAAAGCAGCGGGCATTTTATTCTCTGGGAAGGAATTTACAATTTATTCCGAATTCAATGGAAACCAAGGGCATTCAGCTCTGAGAAGGATCAAACAGTGTCCTACATGTATAGTCAGATGTTGTATTGACATAATTCCATGCATTAAGGACCATTGTTAAGAGATGAAGCCAAATAGTTAGTTTTTCATGAAATACATTCAAGGATGACAAGTTTATCTTCCATCCTAGGATTCACAAAAATTAAGCATTTTACTGTAAGTTAGCTCCACCTGAAGTGGAAACCAAGTTTTCAAAAGTCAGGGACAAGTAAAAGCCAACGCTGTGTTTTATGTGTTTCTGGAGCACTGGGTCCCACAAAATTATGAGAAAAATGCATAAATGGTAGCAACTAAGCATGTTCCATTTCTGTACTGCCGTCTCTACATTAACTCCTGCCTGCCTTGCAGGGCCCTTGTGCTGATACAAGTCCTCGGTGCCCTGGTGGCTACAACAAAATCCCTACATGAATCGCAGCATGGATTTATATAGCCAGGATTTCCGCTCACTACTGATTAAAACACAGCAATCTTCTTTCATGTAAGAAAAGTGTAAATAGGAATATTACATAACCACAAAGGAAGAAGGGTGTTGTTAGAAACTCTGTCATGGATGGAAAGGCAATTCAGAAACTAGCAATATTTCCCTGAGGTAACAAACAAGAGATTCAGCCACAGAATAATAGAAATACAAAACAATTAGCCAACAACAACAAAAGGTTTATAGAGCAGTGGAAAATGTAACCATACATTCCATGAAGGAACCAGATCTTGTGTTACCTCAGGTATTCTGGATGTGTCTAAATCATAAATTATTTTTATCTCTTTCATCACAATAATCCACCGCCACAGGGCATACTATTTATGGAGCAAGAGAATAGGCCGGTTTAAACATGGAGTGACAACAAGTAGCAGGTTTTAACAAAACATGATCCTCCCATATGTGAATAGGGTTTTGGCATGACAGCCATTGGAGGGGAATAATTTTCCTACCTGAAATAGCCTTTCCTTTTCCTTTTGTTTCCTAGCTTGAAAAATCCAAATTGTAAATGCAAAACAGGCTTGGTTGGTAAATGTACTTTGCTGATGATGTTCCAGATGAAGCACAAAGCCTTTCTTTTCCCCCAGTCAGCTTTGAGGGTGCAAATTATTATAGTCACCTGCTGCATTGCCAGTCATAAAACCATAGACTCAGAGTTGGACGGGACCAGGAGGATCATCTCGTCCAACTCCCTGCAGGAATCTTTTCACCTAACATGTGGCTCAAACCCACAACCCTGAGATTTAGAGTCTCATGCTTTATCAACTTAGCTATGGTTTTTATATATATCCTGGCTATTACCAGCCTTGGCCTGCATGCTTGGGTGGAGCTGTGGAGCCATCTCCCTGACACCGTCATTGCTGCAGCGGAGCAGTGAGGTCAGGTTGGCATGAGCCCATGGAAGGAGTTAATCTAGTGCTCCTGCAGGCATGCCCCATGCAGACCTGACCTTGCAGCTACCATGCCCTGTCCAGACTAGGTAGGTTGCAGCAATGTTGGTGTCAAGAGGGTGGCTCTGCCCTACCACACAATCATACCTTGGTTGTCAAATGCGTTGGTCCGCATACATTTTGGCTCCCGGACGCCGAAAACCCGGAAGTAAGAGTTCCAGTACTTTTCCGAGCACAATTCAAAGTGTTGGTGCTGACCTTTAAAGCCCTAAATGGCCTCGGTCCAGTATACGTGAAGGAGAGTCTCCACCCCCATCATTCTGCCCAGACACTGAGATCCAGTGCCGAGGGCCTTCTGCGAGAAGCCAACTTACAGGGAACCAGGCAGAGGGCCTTCTCGGTAGTGGCCCCTGCCCTGTGGAACTCCGCCCCCCCACATGTCAAAGAGAAAAACAACTACCAACTTTTAGAAGACATCTGAAGGCAGCCCTGTTTAGGGAAACTTTTAATGTTTGACGGACTATTGTTTTTTAATATTTTGTTGGAAGACGCCCAGAGTGGCTGGGGAAGCACAGCCAGATGGGCGGGGTATAAATAATAAATTATTATTATTATTATTATTAATGATGATGATGATGATTATTATTATTATTACAGTTTTCAAATGTTCTTTGGAAGCAGAACGTCCGATGTGGCTTCCAATTGAGTGGAGGAAGCTCCTGCAACCAATCGGAAGCTGCATCTTGATTTTCAAATGGTTCCAGGAGTTGAGCAGACTCCTGCAACGTATTAAGTTTGACAACCAAGGCACCACTATATTACTATAACTATGTGTTCCAAGCTTCTAAAATTTTGTTGTCTTGTTTTATTTTGTGGGAAGCCATTTTGAACAGTGTAGATGAGGTACAGTATACATATTTTGAACGAACAAATGAATGAATACTGTACACCAATAACTAAGGTTGCAAAAATTATACCATGGATATGCTTTGGAAGGTAAACCAGGGAAAATTTCAACAGCGCTTGACATCTGTGTAGAAGGCACTTGACTAGAACTCTTGCCTGCGTTCCCATTCCATATCAGTGTCATTCCTGGATTCAGCCACTCACCCCAGGCAAATCTTATTAAGTTCAATATTTTCTGCCAAGCACAAATGAAAAGCTACGATAATTTGGATTTGTTTTGCTGCAAATGGGGTCAGATTGGTTGCTGCTAGATGTCAGTTTCTCCTGACCACTATGTCATCTATAAATTGTTATGTTGATCTGGCCTATAAATATTTGACAAAATAATGATAACACACAAACACCCACACACACAAGCTAAAAGTGATGCTGAAGATCTCACAGTCCTTTCTTAGTGGGAGTTTAAAGGTACAGAAATAGCTGCCCAGTATAATGCAAGTTGCAACTGTCCACACACCCCTCAATTCACACATACATATACGTATACACTCAAAAGAAGGAGGACTAGGGGAGGGGAAGCCACATTTTAACCAAAATTATGTATTTACATTCCTAATAGCACAAGTGAAGCAAAAGCTAGGCATGCATTCAAGTTTTACACAGAATTTCCATACCACAAAAAAAAAAAAAACAACCCACTGTAACCATATGTCAAATAAAACAGCAAATGCTCAAAACCTGAAGAGAGGTGAGGTGGACTCCATGAATTATTTATTCTATTTTCTAGTACTATCTTAAAAATAGTAATAGTAATGGTAATGGTAATAATAATAATAATAATAATAATAATAATAATAATAATAATAATAATATTTCATTAGGATTTTGTCGACATTTGATACCCTAAGTCATTGATGGCCAACGGACAGTTTGCAGACCCAACATGCCCTAGTAGTTCCATAGTAGTAGAAAAGGAAAAAAAAGAATGTTCTGATTAGCTTTCAGTACATGTGCTTCATAACTCTAAAGCCCTTCCTGCATGGGTGAGGAACTTTCATCCCTCCAGAAAAGGCTGGCCATATCATGAGGCACATGGAGCCATGTGACTCAGGCAGCAAATGGCGGGAAGACCTTGCCCTTGCCCATCTACAGCCCACAACCAGCCAGCCACTGGGGTCCTTCCTCAGAATGAGACACTGTAGGTGTGGTGGATTAGAGTGTGGTTGTGCCATCATTTTGCAGTGCTTTAAGATGCCACATTAAAATACAGCTTAAAATCCTCTTAAAACATAAACTGCGTTTCAAAGCTATATTTTCAAGCACCGCAAAGCAGTGCGCAAGTGCTCCCTGTGAAAATAGGCCACACTGGTATAGACATGGCCTAAGTCATCTCTGTTTTCTTGGTTCCTTTTTTTAAAATATTATCTTTAGTCCTGTTTTTCATAATAGAAGCAAATAACAATAAACCCAATAAAAACACCTCAAACAGTTTTCTTGGTCCTAATTGAATGATGATGAAGGCTACCCCACCATGCCTACTGGTCCTGATATAGGACTGTCATGAGAGCACAACTTAAAACAGGGTTTTTTTTTTTTTTAGGATTGCATTATTTTAAATAATTGACATTTTATGGTAAAAAACAAAACCAGATGGAATTAAGTGTGGCTCAAATTATGGTCAAGGACACGTCATCTCACTGCAAACATCTGGCAACAATTATAGTTCACACCAAATCTTGTCACATGACACTTAAAGACATATCACTTGTCAGCAGACATTTTGTACCCACCCCCCAAACATACAGTATCTAATGATTTTACTAGGAAGGAATGACATTTTCTCCAGGCCTATGACTGCAGCATGCAGTCTAATCTTATGGAAGTTGAATGGCAACTTCCACCATTAAGGCTGCAATCCTAAACACACTTCCTATGATACAATCAATCATAACATCCTTCTGGATCGTCTAGAGGAGCTGGGGGCTGGGGGCACTGTTATACAGTGGTTCCACTCCTTCCTCCTGGGCCGTGTCCAGAAAGTGGTGGTGGGGGACGAGTGTTCAGACCCCTGGGCCCTCACTTGTGAGGTGCCTCAGGTTCCGTCCTCTTCCCCATGCTTTTTAACATCTACATGAAGCCTCTGGGAGAGATCATCAGGGGGTTTGGGCTGGGTGTCCATCAATATGCGGATGATACCCAGCTCTACCTCTCTTTCAAATCGGAACCAGTGAAGGCAGTAAAGATCCTGTGTGAGTGGTTGGAGGTGGTTGGAGGATGGATGGCAGCTAATGGATTGAGGTTGAATCCTGACAAGACAGAAGTACTGTTCTTGGGGGACAGGGAGCAGACTGGTGTGGAGGACTCCCTGGTCCTGAATGGGGTAACTGTGCCCCTGAAGGACCAGGTGTGCAGCCTGGGAGTCATTTTGGACTCACAGCTGTCCATGGAGGCACAGGTCAATTGTGTATTCTGGGCAGCTATCTACCAACTCCATCTTACCAGATGAGACCCTACCTGCCCGCAGACTGTCTTGCCAGAGTGGTGCATGCTCTAGTTATCTCCCGCTTGGACTACTGCAATGCACTCTATGTGGGGCTACCTTTGAAGGTGACCCGGAAACTACAACTAATCCAGAATGTGGCAGCTAGATTGGTGACTGGGAGCGGCCACCGAGACCATATAACACAGGTCCTGAAAGACCTACATTGGCTCCCAGTACGTTTCCTAGCATGATTCAAAGTGTTGGTGCTGACCTTTAAAGCCCTAAACGGCCTTGGCCCAGTATACCTGAAGGAGCGTCTCCACCCTCACTATTCTGCCCAGACACTGAGGTACAGCACTGAGGGCCTTCTGGCGGTTCCCTCACTGTGAGAAGCAAAGCTACAGGGAACCAGGAAGAGGGCCTTCTCGGTACTGGCACCCGCCCTGTGGAACGCCCTCCCATCAGATGTCAAAGAGATAAACAACTACCTGACATATAGAAGACATCTGAAGGCAGTCCTGTTTAGGGAGGTTTTTAAGGTGTGATTTTTAATTTTTGTTGGAAGCTCTCTTTATTATTATTTTTACTATGAAGCGAACCCCACTGAACACACTAGGACTTACTTCTGAGTAAGCATAAATAGGAATGCACTATTAAGTGTGCAGCGCAAGAATTCCTAAATGTTGTATAAATGTTTTCCTGATCCATGCTTTCTTCAGATAAGTTACCATCCTACTTGTGTTTGGAAATGGCATTCCACTTTCCTCCTCTGAAAATCTGCTTTGGGAGGGGGCAGTTTTCAGGAGAGAAATAATGGGTGGATGGATGCGCAAGCTTTATTCCACCTGCCAGTTTCTCCTTGCAACTTGGCTTCACGCACTTCAAGAGAGTTCTAGACATGCATTTGCTATCCCAGGAGAAGTGGCATCCACAGAATATGTTGCTTTTGCCTCAAACCTTCTCTATCCTACTCCCCAAATCCCTAATTTCTCCACATATGCACTCTTGCTTGTAAAGAAGTTTCCACTGAAACCACTTGAGAGTTTCATCCACGAGAACAGGAAGCTTACAGTGGTACCTCGGATTAAGAACTTAATTCGTTCCAGAGGTACGTTCTTAAACTGAAACTGTTCTTAACCTGAGGTACCACTTTAGCTAATGGGGCCTCCCGCTGCCGCCGCGCCACAATTTCTGTTCTCATCCTGAAGCAAAGTTCTTAACCCGAGGTACTATTTCTGAGTGAGCGGAGTCTGTAACCTGAAGCGTCTGTAACCTGAAGCGTCTGTAACCTGAAGTGCCTGTAACCCGAGGTATCACTGTATTCCACTGCATCAACGACTTACATCAAGGGACTTACACCTTGGTCAGACCATATCTGGCACCACAATTTAAGGCGGTTACTGACAAGATGGAGCATGGAGGGCAACCAATATGATTAAGGGTCTGGAAACCAAGCCTTATGAGCAGTGTTCGAAACTCCCATTGCTCTAGGCACATTTTGTGACAGGGAATTTCATTAGTGCGAGCAGTAATGTGCCTAAGATTTCAGATTAAAATTGCAGAGTGGAAGGAAAAGAAGAGCTTTTTTTGCCTCCCCACTTCCAGCTACTCTCCGAAGACTAGAGAAGAGACCCTCTTAAGAATATTAGAGGGGTGGGCAGGGGAAGGACTAGACCATGTGAAAAACGAACATAATATTTTAGCTGCAGTTCATTCATTTTCAGCTCTGCATTCTTGTTATTAAAAAGTGTGCCTCAACATTCTGCCCATAACCTAGGTTTGAGGTGTTATTTAGCTCCTGGCTTTCATATCTCAGTTTCTAACACTGCTTAGGAGGAACAGCTGAGAGAACTGGGTATGATTATCTGGTAAAGAGGAGACTGAGAGGAGATATCACAGCCATCTTCAAATATTGAATGGGCTGTCACATGGAGAGTGGAACAAGCTTGTCTTATCATGCTCCAGAGTCTACGACACAAACAAATGACTTCAAGAAATGATATTCTAACATCAGGAATAACTGTCCAACAGTAAGAGCTGTTCAACAGTGAAGCAGACTCAAATGAGAGGTGGTGGCCTCTCCTTCCTTGGAGGTCTTTAATTAGAGATTGGGTAGCCGTCTGTCATGTACGATCTAGTTGAGATTCCTAGATGACCCTCAGGAGTCCTTCAAACTCTACAATTCTATGATTTTATTAAAAAATAAGTGCAAGGTGGCATAGGAGTATAGGATGCTTCAATGTGAAAATGGCATAAGTAATTCTCTCTTCTTGCTTGCTTCTGGATAATCAATATGCCAGCAGGCACTCTCATCCTGATATGAACTGTTGTGATAGCAGAATTTAAATCACAAACATTTCTTAGAATTGCACAATGTTTAAATAATTCAAACATGTTGTGGTTGAAATAAAAGCAGATGGCTTTATATGGGTATAAACTCCCCTAAACGCCTCATAATGAATAGTTCACAAAATATCAGCCTTTAAAATGCATTAAACTTTGATTTATTTTTTGTTAATGGCTGTTACTATGATCTTCTTATGGCCTCTACACTTACTCAAACAACCCTTTTAACCTGGTACTTAAGGCTATAGATTTCAGATTATTCCAGTCCTTACAGTTACTGCTGCTCATACTTGTAATTACATAAAATCAATTAGAGAGCATACATGTCTGGTCCATTGATTTGATTTGATAGTAATTAATGCTGCAGCAATGTGTAATTATAAGAAACCTAATGACCTCTCTCTACCGAATGAAACTATCATTACATCTAATATTCTTTGATGAATTGCTCATTATGTACAATGTTGAGAAATATTCTGTAATGACTAGTACTTTTTAAAATCAGTACCAAAATTTAGTCTCATTTGTGTTCACAACCAGCTGGTGCTTAGAATTATCCTGCCTCATTGATGACCCAGGTACTGTTAAATACAAATATCCCAATTAAACATTTGCTTGTAATCTGGAGAGACAGACCCATGCATTTTTTTAAATAACAAAAGCAGAAACAGTGATGTGGGTGTGTATTCTGATATCTCACACAGCTAGCCATGATAACTACTATCTCCCACCAAGAAATAAACTAACCAGTTAGCTGAATGATCTGAATTGGTCTGGGACTCACAACTTTCCGCCCCACAGAAAGCCACATACAGTGCACTGTAAATAATGATGGTGACAGAAGTTCATTGCTACTTGGCTGAGGAAAGATTAATGTGTGGTGGGAAAAGGAGAAATGTGTGCATGAAGTGTACAGAAAAGCTGAGCTCTGCTGTACAACCCCTCGCTATAGGTCAAGGGAAGGCACCCCCACCCTCTGAATTTTGTGAACACATACCTGTTTTCTTGGGAGAAACCATCTTCTGCTCAAACTGTGGAGAGTTTATAGATTAGCTTCCCAGCCTGAGAGCCACATGTGAATACCCAAGTCCAGGCTCTCAAAGTGATCTGGTGAAGAAGATTATGCAGGATGCCTTGAAAGTGAGAGCTGTAGAGCATCCATTTTTCACTAGAACTACTTAAAGAGTTTGCATGTACTACTTGCTTCTCCTCTCAGAAGAGATGCTACTCCCAGGACTAGCAGTTAGGTGAATCTAGGGCAGGGACAGTCAATGTGGAACCCGCCAGATGTTCTGAGACTACGGCTTCCTTCAGGCCCAGACTTCATGGCCAATGGTCTGGGGTGATGGGAGTTGTAGTCCAACAACATCTACAGGGCATCACGTTAACTACCACTGATCTAGGGGTAGTGGTTAATATGATCCAACCAATAGGCCCCAATCAGATTATTCCTTTCTCCTCTTCCTTGGCAGGTGAGCGAACCCAATTGTCAGAATATTCACTGTGGGAAACAAGGAAGAATATTCTTTCTTTTTTTACAGCCCACTGGAATGACTCAGAACATTCTGCATTGTACTTTCAAAGCAATCAATAGCAATCTGCCTGTACGATCATTTTCTGTTTTCTCTTAAATTTCCTGAGAAAACACCTCACCATATCGGTATTTGGAAAGTTACGATGTGTCATCCTGGCTTGGGTTGTGATTCCGCAGTACATAAGAAAAAAGATTCCCTGAAATTTAGCTGTGCTCTTTCTTCAATTGCTAGGCAGTTTAAATAATAAAAGAACTGTAATAATCTTGAGCATTCAGCAACACATTTTGCACACAAAACCTGTAGCAGACAAAACAGGCTGCCTGTATTAAAGCCGCAATGTTGATTTCCTTTGGTATCTGAAAGCAAAACCACTTGCAACCTGCATATTCAGGAGTCAAGGGGTTGCCTCCAACTAAGTTTTACTCAGAACAGAGACAGTGAAATTAATGGGCCTAGATTGAAAACAATCTTCATTGTTTTCAATGGGTCTTCTCTGCAGAGTAGCAGCATTGGCTACACAGCATATGGTCTACTTTATTGTTACACACTGGAGGCCTTATTCTGCATAGCACTTTGTGTCTCGGATCTCTAAGTGAGCAATATAAATGGGGATATTCTTCAGTCCTTATGCAACTCTAAACTGATACCAAATTTTTACTGATTGCTTGAGCATGCACAGATATATTCGCCCCATTAAATATGGCTAAAAGCTCTCCTGTGCCTTCTGTATGTTGTACTGTTTATTCTGCAATAAGCTTGCCTTGCACTGGCTTTCTGAAGCATAGGGCATTAGTAAGCTGACCATAGTAGTTACAGCCTTGGTTGATGAACCTTGGTTGATGAACACCTTAGCAGTTGAACATTTTGGCTCCCGAATGCCGCAAACCCAGAAGTGAAGAAAGCAATTAAAGGCAGAAGTACTTGAAAATGATAGGGGCCCTAGACAAGTTGTCCCTTTTATGTTTCATGGCTATTAATTCTATATATCTTTTAACTTATTTTATTGTTATTAACTTTAAACTAAATCGTGTCTGCCCTTGTCCTTGTCCTTGTTATGTCTATGAGCTTAAAGCTGAAATAAAGTAATTGGTACCATTGATTTCATGGCTAACCTGGCACTGCCTAAAAACAGTTAACATGATTTGTTTAAAAACTCTGATTAAACATTGTGCATCCTGAGTTTCTTCTTTGGACAGGTAGAAGTAGGAGCCTCTCCCACTTCACCACACCTTTTCTAAAGCAGCATTGCACAAATGATTATCTTGGGTAGCTTCCCTCTACACACATTTCTGAAATACTTTCATTCCAACCTGTTTTGGAAGGAAGTTTTAAGAAGAATGGAAATCTGGCATTTAACTCAACTGGGAAGAAGTGGTTTCCACTTCAGTGAGAGAGGGAAAATGCTTATAAAAAGAACACAGAATGTTACGGCAAAGCATGGAGATGGAAGATAAGAAAAGTTGAGAGAGAAAGAAACTCAGGCAATTACCTGTTTTTGAGTGGACGCTGAGTCCCTTTCACTTGCCTTTCTCTTATCCAACTGTGTAAATATTTTTAACAGCCAGGTGCCAGATGGATATTTTAAATCATTCTTTAAAAAATTGGGACTGCCCTGATTTTTTCCTTAAACCTAATGGGTGGGAGTTTTGCCGGCCGAAATCTGGACAAATCGTAGTTCTGGATTGCGGAAGAGAAGATACCAACTTTCTCCCACAAGACTTTAACCTCCCGTTTGCCACAGAACTTAATCTATGCAGGGACCTCTCCTTCTGCCAAAAGGAAATAACTTTCCTACACAGGGCATCTGGGAATACCAGAAAACAATCTTAAATCCATAAAGTAATTGTAGTGTAGTTTTACTGAGTTGCTCAGTTCGGTTCGGGGTTTTATTACAATGTCAACAAATGTTTAATTTGTTTTAAAGTTTAGGTTCTTTAAATCTGAGTGATATATGGTAGTTTACAGCTTGCTGGCAACTGCTACTGTGGGGGGAAAAAAGAAAGTGCATATAAAGGCAGTTCTACATTTTGACATTATAAAGCAGGGAGCAGAGCCAAAAGCAGCAACTAGCAGTTGCTTTCCCAGTGCTGGCCAGCTTTAGGGACTGCTCGCTTATTGACATCAGTCGCTGTGGGATGCATTTCTCTGCTCTTATCCAATCTCATCTGGAGAGCATAATTAAAAAAGAAAAGTCTTAATATGTAATTTCTCTCCCCCAAACATTTACAGATGTTAACTAGGGAGTCAGTCCACGAAACAGCACTGCTCTGTCACACAGTATCCATTAATTTCGGGAGACTGGGGGCAAGCTTAGACAAGCAATGTGGGCTGTGTGTGTGTGTGTGTGTGTGTGTGTGTGTGAGAGAGAGAGAGAGAGAGAGAGAGAGAGAGAGAGAATTGTGCTCTTCACTGCTGGTGGCTGTGGGCTGACTCCCTCTTTATCAGCTCTGAGGTGGCTCCTAGGACCTTATTTTGAAATAAGCAACTATTTAGTATATGAGAGGGGAGGGGAATCTGAAATTGATATACTATATGTATGTATAATGTCTGTGGTTTTTTTTTAAAGAAAACCTTGGCTACTTTAAAAAATGTACAGCCAATTGCTTTATTTTCCTGTATGTTTTATGTGCTTCAGCCCTCCTAAACATTGCTGGAGAAAACAGATAAGGCGGCATCCTATTCTCCTGACTTCAAACAAAGAAATATCAGAATGCCGTTTTGAGTTTCACTGAGTTTGCTCTCTATTTTCTGTCGGCCTCCTTGGCCAAATGCTTCTCCCCCTCCCCCCTTCCAGGTGCTGCTAAAAGCATTTATAGAAACGCAGTGAACAAACCTTGGAGGCAATGTGCTTTTATGCGTACATTGGGCATGAGAAAGCGATAGCATTAAACGGAGTGGCTTTATAGAAGGCCCTGTCCCCGGGGAAATTTAAGAAAAAAGGGGGGGCTTTCCCCAGCTGGCTGAAAAGTGTGTACGCAGACATCTCTGCTTGTGCTGGCTGCACACGTGTCAGTCCCACTTCTGCAATGTTAACTGAAGTGGAACTTTTTTCTCAGCGCCAAGTACTTCATGATTTACACAGCCGTATCAAATATCTCTGGAGTACCCTGCAAGAAGGTGATGGCTAAAACCTCAGTTCTGACATTTGCAGCCCAGACACAGTTGTCTGATTGAGGGCCTCTCTCTCTCTCTCTCTCTCTCTCTCTCTCTCTCTCTCTCTCTGGCTTTCGTTGGAGCCAGAGCCTTGAGAAAACCAGAGGAATTTCTCGATTTTTCTGAGGGCCGTGAGCACTAAGTGTTTTCCGGTACCCGCTTCCTGCCGTATCTAAAACAACAGCAGCTGCAAGGGCCTGATAGAGAAGCATCCCAGGGCACAAATTTTCATGAATCGGGTGGGAAAGAAGAAGGGGGGGGTGAAAGAAGACATTTATTCTGGAAGCTGATAACAGAGGCATACATACGGCATCAGATTTGTGCTTGCCGAAGATAGCCCTCTAGGCCGAGGGCAGTGAAGTTAGAAGCAAACCCAGCCCTCTGCTGTGACCATGGGAATAATAAGTTTCCATGCTGGTTAGGATAACAGAAAGAGCCACTGAGCACTGGTCCTATTGTACTGAGTATCAAACTTTGATTAGCTAATGTCTCCAAAGGACAGATAAGGAAGGAGAAGTGACTCAGACGCTAAGGCTTTCATGTCCTTTCTTTACCATGACTCTGGGAGAAACATATGACAGAACTCAGAAAGATTTCAAATAAATAGCACATAGTTTCATGGAAAAACTGGAAGATTTTTAAACAATATTATTGTTGACATTTTCTAGGCCACTGATTTCCAGATTGTGGGGAAGAGCCCACCAGAGGTTGCTGGCAAGAACCCAGAGGCTGAGTTGTCAGGCTGATGAGGAGCTTGCTCTGCTGCAGACAGTGATGCAAAGCGACTCAAATTGCAATGTGTTTGTACCAAATACATGGCACAGCTGCATTTGGAATAAGGTGGTACCTCTAGTTATGAACTTACTTCGTTCCGGAGGTCCATTCTTAACCTGAAGCTGTTCTTAACTAGAGCTGTGCTTTTGCTAATGGGGCCTCTTCCTGCCGCTGTGCCGTCGGCACACGATTTCCATTCTCATCCTGGGGCAAAGTTCTCAACTCGAGGTAACTCTTCCAGGTTAGCGGAGCTTGTAACCTGAGGCGTTCGTAACCTGAGGCATTTGTAACTTGAGGTACCACTGTACTACATACAGTACAGTGGTCTCCACCTTTTAAAAAGGATGTTGAAGAGCTGGAACAATTCGGAACAGACAATGCGCAACTAATTTATAGAATTAGCTGCCAGAAGAGGTGGCGATTGCCAGGAGCCTACTGGCTTTAAAAGAAGACTAGAGCCAAATTCAGAGAGGATATGTCTATCAATGTCAGCTAGTGTTCTCCAGGTTCAGGTAATATACGCACCATACATTTAAAACACTTTTGTGGCATCTTAACATTCAGGTCTTCCACCGAAGAATCATGGGAACTATAGCTGGTTCAGAGTGCTTAGAGTGGTTGGAAACCCCTCTGGGCTCCCAGTCCCATGATGCCCCATCAGGGCTCTTAGTTCCTTAGGGAGGGGATCAAAACTGAGAGAAGAGGATCTACTGTGGGTTTCTTGTCTAAGGGCTCCTCAAACCAGCCCTGGAAGTCTGATAGGAACAGTACAGTCATACCTCAGTTTAAGTACGCCTTGGTTTGAGTATTTTCAGTTTAAGTACTCCGCAGACCTGTCTAGAATGGATTAATCCACTTTCCATTACTTTCAATGCAAAAGTTTGCTTCAGGTTAAGTATGGACTTCCGGAACCAATTACACTCATACCTCGGGTTAAGTACGCTTCAGTTTAAGTACTCCGCAGACCGTCTGGAATAGATTAATCCACTTTCCATTACTTTCAATGGGAAAGTTTGCTTCAGGTTAAGTATGCTTCAGGTTAAGTACAGACTTCCGGAACCAATTGTGTTTGTAAACCGAGGTACCACTGTAACTGGCTGATTCTCTGTTTTCTTTTAGGGGGTCTCACTTTATCCCTGACAACGATGTGCCTAAACAAAATGAACTCTCACCAATAGGATCCATACCAAGCAACCTATCCAAAGACCCAGTGGGGAAAATGGCATGGGACAGAATTGGACTTCGAGAAGCAAAAAGCACACTGATTAGAACATTAAAATAGGCTTCTATGGGCAAGTCATGTATATTTGCAGTGCTGCATCACAGCCTATCATCGCTCGTTGTCTGATACTCACTAACAAGTTCTAAAAGAAGGCTCCAGGTAACAGCAAAGGAAGCTGGCAGTCACGCTTCACTTGTTGGAGCAGGAAACAGGATGGTAAGTTTCCGCTTTCATTTCTGCCCAAAGGTTTGGCCTCAACTGGATTTATGTATATTGCAAAAAGGGGGAAAGGGAAGAAAAGAAAAGATCTGCACAGTGTTGGATGCAATCCTGAGACTATGTTGCATTTCTGTAGCTCTAATATACCGAAGCAGGAAATGGAATGAAAACCCGCTCTAGCGAAACCCTGTTTTGCATTTCCACTTAAAAGTTCATCACATTCATTCAGTTTCTGGGTTTGAGCCATACGTTGCAGAAATGGCACACAAAGGAGGGCATTTCCCAATCCTTAATTATTTCTCACATAGTAGAACTATAGATCTCAGAACGACAAAAGGTTAGAATATTTTTTAACGCTTCTTTATCTTATAGGCTCATTTATCTCACATATAGCACTAAAGTGAATGGTTATGACTTATGTCAGGCAGCTTTCTTTTAATATATATATATATATATATAATGTTTTAAATGCAGCACTGTGGTAATTCTGGTCTGGAGGTACTTCGTAGTCTGAAAACTCCTTGCTGCAGGTGTTTCCCCCAATTAAAGTTAAATATAGCTTTAAAAACTTGTGCGGGTGGTTATGTTTTCTGCTTTCAGTTTCTTTTGTATTAGCCCGGGTTCCAGGCACACCCCCATTATGAAAAAAATGAGCGTTAGAGGCATACACCAGATAGCAATCTACAAAATGCCGCAAAATATCCATTGCTGCAATATTTTGACACATATTCATTAATTAGGCTTTTCTTTAAGCATCTTCTCCAACAGTCCCTTCCAGCAACCCATTAAGCAAGCCACAATTCTCATGTGAGCCACTTCTTGGATCTAGCCCAGGAATTTGGAAGCAGTTTATTAGTACTTCTTAAATCATTTCCATTAACTAGTCTTAAAACTCATGTTGGCATTTAATATGGGCTTTCCTATTAAGAACAGGACACCGAGGTCCTCCTCCGAGGGTCTTCTGGCGGTTCCCTTACTGTGAGAAGTGAAGTTACAGGGAGCCAATCAGAGAGCATTATCAGCAGTGGCGCCTTCCATGTGGAACACCCTTCCATCAGATGCCAAGGAGATAAAGAATAGCACAACTTTTAGAAGACATCTGAAGGCAGCCCTGCATCGGGAAGTTATTAATGTTTGACGCTGTGTTTTTTTAATGCGCTTTAAGCTGCACAGAGTGGCTGGGGAAACCCAGCCAGATGGGCAAGGTAGAAATATTATCATTATCATTACCATTACCATCTAATTATAATAAAATGTTCTGGGTCAATTCAGGCTTAGACATATATACCCATCATGACTAACTTGCGTCCCCTACACACTACTACGGGAGCAATCCTAAGTATAGTATGTGTAGTTTATACCGGCCTAAAATAAGCTGGTGTAAAGTATGCCAGATCCAAACTCGGTTCGGGAGCAGGGCTACTGCCAGGCTACGCCTGGTGCAGGGAAAACAAGCCTTTCAGATAGAGTTTGATATATACCACTCTAAGTTCCGACAGCTTGCCAGGTTATATGACCATGATTGCAGCCTCAGGGAAGGAATATCCAAGGAGAAAGGAGTGTGATAAAATATCAGTCAAGGCCCAGGGTCAGCAGAGCCTGGGTTTACAGTGTAGTTAGGCAAATGTCCTGTATTTCTTGTAATGTGAGGCAAATGCCCTGCATCTGGTTGGCCATTGTGAGAACAGGATGCAGGACTACATGGGCCATTGACCTGGTGCAGTAGGAGGTTCTTGCTTTCTCAGGAGCTGAACCGCCCTCATTTTATTCTCAGAACAACCCTGTGATATAGTGGGTGAATACATGAACCAGAGTCTCTCTGGCCCCGGTTTTTAGCTCTAACCACCATATTACACGGTATCTCAATCTTTGCAAATGCTATTTTTCTTTCCCTTCATTTGTAAGAAAAATAGTCAAGATCAACATGAATTCAAATTTTACAACCATAAAGAAACTTGTGAACATTTGGGGAAACTGGAGAAGCAGAAACGTAGCACACTCCGAGTCACTGACTGCGGCTCCTTATATCCATTTCTCATAATAAGCTGACAATCTGTTCTGTGGTTGAGCTTTGTAACCAGTCTTACGTTTAAATAAAAGTGGTAACAACTCCACACGCCACTATATCCCTACAGACTTATCCACTTTGTGAAAGATGACTATCTGGTCTTTTTGACTTTGCATTGAGATTCAGTTCCAATACCTACTGGTATTATTATTCTTATAACCCTGAGCCATCTGATGCTATTCCCAAACCTCACCTCTATTATGAAAACACTTGTAAGCTTTCCTGAATTACATATAATGCTTGGAAAATCCTTCGCAATCCATTCCCTGTGATCTCTGCATTTCTGGAGAGTGCAGACTTGAACCTCAATTCATGTAAACTGGCAGCGGAGGTGGGGAGCTGTTGTACAAGCAATAGCAGCTCTTCTGGCTTTTTGGATGAGGTGAGGATACAGCCTAAACATACCCTTTCATTCTTCCTGATCCTCTGCCTGGGACTGCATTTAGTACATGTGAGTAGAAGCCCTCCAGCTCTATGTTTTCTGTTGTCCATGTCTCTTGGAGGGCAATAATATTGAAATTTTGTCGATAAAAAGGGATGTCTGTAGAATGGGAAAGACATCTAGCCCATCCAGCCTAAACATACCTGTTTTCAGACAAACTTTGCAGCCGCCACACAAAGCCCTACTTTCTAGCAGTCACTGCACCAATCTGGAGTTGGAGAAATTTGTGGAAACTCCAAAAGGCAGGGCTTTCAGGACATACCACCAATGACCTCTTAAGCATATAAAAAGAGCCTTGCTGAGTCAGAACAAAGGCCTATCTAGTACAATGGCCAGCTAAATGCCTATGGGAATCCCACAAGCAGGACAGGAGAGCAATAGTAACTCTCTCATCTGTCAACCTCAGCAAGTGGTATTCAAAGGCATGCTGCCTCTAGCACTGGAGGTATAACACAGCCATCATGACCACTAGTCATGGAAAACCTTATCCTCCATGAATTTGCCTAACCAACTTTTAGAGCCATGCCAGTTGGTGGCCATCACTACATCTTGTCCGTGATGGACCTTGGAGTCTCAAATGTTTATTTTTATTTATTTATTTATTTTGACAAAGAAGTAATAATAATAATAATAATAATAATAATAATAATAAAATAATAATAAAATGTGCACCCCACCACCGAGACCATTCCATTGTAACTATCCAACCTCCCAAAATTTCAACACCTCTTGCGATAGTTTGACCCCTTTCCATTTCAACAGTACAAATTCTACAAACACCCTCCATATCTCCTCAAAATAATTTCTCCTGCATATTCCTTGTCTTACCTTAATGGCATGTTAATTTATCATTAATAGCTACATCCCACACCTCTTTATACCATTCTTCCATTTTATATTCTGCTTGCCCCTTCCATTTCACAGCTATATTAATTCGTGCAGCTGTCAATAAATTTGTGAGCAACTCCTTCATAGCCTGTGGACGTTCCACCCCATTGCAAACTGATAATAATGCTACCTCTGGACTTTTCGTCAGCTTTGACGATTTCTGTTGTGTCCTTGAACACCCTTTGGAGTCTCAGATTTTAGTGGTGCCCCTCTACCTTTCGTACTCCATTCTGAATCATAGTTGCAGCCAGGCACACGAACTCTAGGGGGCCAAATGCAGCTTGGCACCTTCAATATTTGCATTAATGGGGCTGGCCCCTCTCAATCTTCAGGCGACCTCATGCATGCCACAGGTCCAGTAACCAGTTACTCCAGAACGCTCTGCCTCCTGCATCATGCAACATATGCCAGCCCCCAGCCCCCATCTTGGGGGCAACCCAGCACCTCTGGTTGCAGTGTCCCAGCAATGCCTCTGAGGCTCCACACCCAGTTCATCTGAACCAGCCATGGTCCCCTAAATCCACCTCTGAACTTGTGGCAGCAAATAACATGGCTCAACTCTGCATTGTGCAAGTACTTCCTTTTTTCTATCCAGAATCTCCCAGTATTCAGCTTCATCTTAGGGCAAGCAGGTCCAAAGTCCATGGGGGGGGGGCTAATCTGGCCCCCGACCGGTTTTATCTGGCCCCTGTGGCAGTTTATGTATTGGGGTCAAATCCTTTTAAAAAGCTCAACAACTTCAATCCTATAAAAAGCTCAACAAGTTTGGTTGGCCCTCATGCATGTTCACTTCATCAAATCTGGCCCTCTTGGAGAAAAGTTTGGGCACCCCTGACTTAGGGCTTCAGTGTTATGAAAGAGGAGGGGGAAACATCTCTCTAGATACATCCTGCATACCTGCATACATCTCTGTTGTGCCTCCCCTTACTTACATTCTCCTCTCTCCCCCACCCAATGACCCTGCCCCCCAAATATTGCATCCTTTGCTGGTAGGGGAGTTGCATGAGCCCTTTGACCACTTTGGTTGCCCTTTTCCGAATCTTTTCTAGCTCTACAAACTCCTTTTCTGAGGGATGGTAACTGGAACTGTACATAGTACTCCCAGGGTGGGTGCACCATAGATTTGTATAACAGCATCATGATAATGGCAGTCTTATTTAGCAAACATAACAATGGAGATGGGAGCAGAGCTGTACAGTACTGAAGTGCATGCTGAATCTCCTTCCCATCCCAGACCTCTCCTGAGGATCTTGCAGTACTGAGAGAATCTGCTGAGTGCTTCAGGAACGCACTATCATGGGAGGGATCATAGCTCGGTGGTAGTAGAGCACATGATTTGCAAGCTGACGGCTCCAAATTCAACCCCTGAAATCTCAAGTTTTAAAAAGATCAAATAAAACAGCCTCTTCCTGGGACCCTAGAAAACTGCTTAAAATCAGAGGATGCAATATGGGATAGAGTAGGGGTGGGTGAATCTGCCAATTTCACTTCCTCTCAGTATCTCATTTTTCCAGTCTTAAATTCAGTTCTTCACATTTTCATGTGAGTTTGAGGTTTTGCCCTTTTTTGTTTTTTAAGATCCTCATGAAAAATTCCATTTGCAAGCTATTTCTCCATATATATATTAACATACTGCTAGGTAGAGGAACTGAATGACAAAATTCAGAGAAGTTCAAATTTCAAATGATGGCTGCATTTTGGTCCTTCTAATGTTTTGAAAAGTGCAAATCAGGGAGGCTTGCTTTTAAATGAAAACTGAATCAAAATTCTCCCCTGTCCTAGTATAAGCTCCCAGCAGGTAATGTTTATTTTGATGTGCCGGAAAATCCTAAGAATGCCATGCAAATCAAGAGGATTGTTGCACTGTAGTGAGCACTAATAGTCTCCAGGACACATTTTGTTGTTAACAGTTCTTTTTATATCATTATTAATAATCAACCTTCATAGAATATATTGAACACACTAAATTGATTCATACGCATTATCATTTGAAATGTGATACAAGCTCCCTTCAGGTCAAGTGAACACATTTCAAATTAATAGAGTGTTGGCTACAATAGTTTTTTCAAGATTACAAAGATTGATAGTCTGAAACAGTTCTTAATACATAGTCCAGACACTGTAAGGTGAGAACGATGTCAAGCATGCAGTGTAGTCTAAGATTAGGTTATGGAACAGCACAAAGATTAAACTCATATTAATTAACAACGGTAGAGAAATTTAATGTGGCATTGTGTTTTCCATTAAAAAAGAAAAAGGGGAAC
Source organism: Zootoca vivipara (assembly GCF_965207765.1). Taxonomy (NCBI): domain Eukaryota; kingdom Metazoa; phylum Chordata; class Lepidosauria; order Squamata; family Lacertidae; genus Zootoca; species Zootoca vivipara. Next base: position 31,796,533 of record NC_142591.1, read on the forward strand.
AGATGAATAGATAGGAAAAGGGCTCAGTTACTGTGCTGAATGTTCCTGAGCATTCTGAAACTGTATTTCGGAGCTATTACCTGGAGTACTGCTTTAGAAATGTTTCATTGCCTGGTCTCACCTTTCTTAGAAATGCTACCCAATAAATATTTGCAGAATACAGTATTCAGAAAGATCATGGAATGTGTTTTACAGGTACATACTAGCATTACCACACAGCATCTTTCAAGTAATTGAGAAGAAATGTTCTCAGCAGTATTTATACTAGGAATATAAAAAAGGTGCTAGTCAAATTAACATTGATTGGCAAAAATACCTGTATGTTAAGACGGTAAAGCAGCAACGCTGTGCAGCAGTTGTAGGCAGACCTCTGGCTAGTTGGATGCATTTGTTCTGGGACCTCAAGGTCTACCATCAACCAGAGCCAAAAATGCATATAATGGGGTAAAGTGTGCAAAAGAAACGCACACATAGTAAAAATAACAAACAAACATCCTGTATTTTAGGGGAAACCGCTTTGCAAAAATGTGTACATTAGGCAAAACAGATTACAAAAATGTGAACATCAAGAGAAATTTGAACTAAAACGCCGGTGAATTTTCATGAGGCCTCTTCAAAAATAATAATTGCAAACTGAAATGTGGAGAGGTGAATTTAGAAACTTAATTGTTGGATTCACCCATCTCTACCAGTCACAAATGTTAGGGTTGCTGTCAGATTATACCATCCCCTACTCACACTACTCTTGGTATATTTGAGCTGTTTTCGGCTTCAGCAAATCCTGCACTTTCCTATATAAATATGGCTCCTGCACATTGCAGACCATGCTATCTGTGCAACAAAGACGATTATAAGTTACTTTTCAGCAAAGCATTCCATTTCTGCCACCTCTGTTTCCGGTTTCTTGCTTTGCCCTTCCAGATTCCTTGTCCTTCTCAACTTCAATCTATTTGTCAGCTTTTATCTGCCTTCTCAGTTGTCTCCTCCTTCCTGGGTTCCTCCGACCACCTGGGTGTCTCCCACATCCCCTGCAGCTGTTCACAGCTCCACAGACCACCTTCCTGGACTCAGCCACTGCCAGTACATCTCTTTACAGTTTTGCCTATTACCTAGCGATTGTTTGCATTGCGCCCTAATCCAAAACAGATTACACACACACTCCAACATTTCTCTGTTGGAAATAGGGGCTTCCTATTCCATAGTAATTCTAATAATTTTATTATTTATACTCCACCCATTTGACTGGGTTCCCCCAACCACTCTGGGCAGCTTTCAACACGTATTAAGACATAATAAAACATGAAATAACTTCCCTATACAGGGCTGCCTTCAGGTGTCATCTAAAGGTTGAACAGTTACTTATCTCCTTGGCTCAGGGGGTCGCATAACTCCATTCCCTGCAATGAAAATAGTGGTGTCCTACCATACCCTCCCGGGGACCCAGGTGGCGCTGTGGTTAAACCACTGAGCCTAGGGCTTGTCGATCAGAAGGTCGGCGGTTTGAATCCCTGTGACGGGGTGAGCTCCCGTTGCTTGGCCCCAGCTCCTGCCAACCTAGCAGTTCAAAAGCACGTCAAAATGCAAGTAGATAAATAGGAACCGCTACAGCGGGAAGGTAAACGGCGTTTCCATGTGCTGCTCTGGTTTGCCAGAAGCGGCTTTGTCCTGCTGGCCACATGACCTGGAAGCTGTACGCCGGCTCCCTCAGCCAATAAAGCGAGATGAGCAGCGCAACCCCAGAGTCAGTCACGACTGGACCTAATGGTCAGGGGTCCCTTTACCTTTACCTTTACCATACCCTCCCACAGTTTGCTGATGAAAATTGGGATATCCTAAGGGAAAGATTCCGGGATCAAATCAGAAACCAGGGTGGCTTCTGTCAGTCTGGGACTGTCCCTGGAAAATAGGGACACTTGGAGGGTCTGAGGTTACCAGCCTTGATCCAGAAGAAACTAACCCCCAAGCCCACAGGTTTCAGAATGGCTAAAGACATCAACGCGCCAGATATTTCATGGCATTGTAAAAGTGTTCTTGAACCTAAGAACCCATCTTTCCTTCCACTCAGGCCTTTTGGCTAAGATCAAGTATAGTATCTTCATAAAACAGTATGCCACCAGGACTACTTTCCCTCACTACATTTGCAAAACTTATGCAATAGTCAGGAATGGCCAAAATCCTGATGAAAGAGACAACTGGCCCCACCTTGGCTCTAGGCCTAATTTTGAAAGAGAGAAAAATTCTCCAGAAGCATTTTTTTTTTTTTGCAAAGACAGGCCAGGTCATTAGAGTAACAAGAGTTTAAGCAGCTCCCACAGTGGCTGTGGATTGATCTGCCAACACTGCACAGCTCTCGGGTGACGCTCCCCAGAAATATTTCAAGCTAATATCATATTCCAGTGATGAATGCGAGCATCTGAACAATGCTTTCTCGGGACAGAAGGCTCTGCTTCTGCACAATGTAAATTTTCTTTGGCACCAGCCCAGGCTTATAAGCAAACAAACGTTACTATAACTTATGCACAGCAGGGCCTTATCCACTGAGCAAAATTGCAGTTATTTTTTTTAAAATCCTTTCTATTTGGAATGTTGTCGTGGAAGGAAACGAGTGGCTTGAAATGTGGAAGTGACTCTCGTTGGTCTTTCCATTTGTTTGCACAAGACAAATTTGGGCTAAAAGGCAGAGCTGGCACTGAATGTCATGAGGTTGAGCACAGTTGCTTAATTAAAATGTTTAGTGCAAAAGGAACAGGATTCTACAGGGCTGTAAGTCGCAGCGCACTTGTTCCTATCTTTCTCTACCAACATATTACCATGTGTGGTGTGCTGAAGTTAGTCCTTATCCCGTAAGAACACCTGCCCCAGCATCCTCCTGAAGTTACGCAAGAGACAATTAATAATGGCAGATAAGCAACACTTAGGACCAGTTTGTCCATCATCAAAAGTCTTCGCATTGTGGAACTTTGCAGGTCGTAGTTTGAAAACCATTGCCTTAGAGTTGATGTCAAAGAGAGCCTTTTCTAACTTAGCATGCTCACCTTTTATTTCTAAGCCTTCTTCTCGGGTGCTTCCTGTATCTATCGACACCATCATTATCCAGTCTACTGAGCAAGTACAAATCCTTGGCATTATCTTAGATGCTCCTTTGCTCCCCATATTGAATGCTATCAATTTATGTAACTTCTTTCTGTATAACATTGTGAAAAACTCCTCCTCCTCCTTCCCCTCCCCCTCCTGTTAAAACTCTGGTTCATCTCTCTGGATGAGACAGAGATGGGCAAATTATATTCTGACTAGCTAAACCAAATGAATTTACAAAACATGTTATATAACATATGACCATAAAATTTAATGAAAATTGGAATACCATTGATATAGCACCATACCCCACCCCAAGGGAGACCCAGGAGAACTGAGAGATTGGAAGTAACTTCACCACCTTGGGGACACCTCAAGGTGTAGGGGAGAGAGGGATAGAGACATAGAGAACCTTCACAAAGCTGGTAGCTGGAACAAAAAAGGAAACCTTAATATTGTGACCTGACCCATTGTGGTTTCATTTAATGGTCCACCACTCAAATGTAGACATTTAGGTACATTAAAGGTTTGACCCTGATGAATTATTTGAGTTCTATATTTTCCTCTCCTACCCATCACGTCTAACCTTCATCTCCAATGTTAGCGACCCAGCATGTTTCAACACAGTAGTATGTACGCTTTCAATCATCATTATAAATGAGGAGGGGTCCTCAACCCAGGCACTCAGCCAGATTTACTAAAACTTTCCACGAGGAAAGCCTTTTGTTTTCCCCTCCAGAGCTGCTAGACTAGGCCAAAAGAGAGGAAGAGAGGGAGGGGAAGAGAGGAGAGAGGGAGCTTGAAATCCACTCTGGTGTGTTGACAGTATTACTGGGCTTTGCAGAGTACCTGCATGTTGTTCTAATGACATCTGGACTACTGGAAATCAGTGAGCACACTCAGAAGTTTTTAAAAGGCATAATTGTGGCAGCAGCAGACTAAACCTAAGGCCTCGAGAGCCAATCACTTTAATCACAAAGCTGAGGTGCATGAAAAAGGATACATTTCAACGCAAGAATAATTCTGTCTGGTATAGTTCCTGTTCAAATAAACTATATGACCAAATCATGTGCATTTCAAATTTATATATAAGTTTGAAATACATATAACACCCCCGCCCTTCCCGAACATATGGTGTAGAGGCAACAGAATTTAATATATGCTGCATAGGAGAAATATGGACACGTCAGACATCTAACAGTTCGACAGAGTAAGCAATTCATGGGAAGGACATTAGCAATAGCTCATATTACCTCCATAAGTTACAGCTTTTACTGCAAAAGTTATTTTTAAGAGACACCTTTAAAATGGCTGGTTAGGCTGCAGCTTTCAATAACACTTTGCCTGTGGTTTTTACCTTTTTTTTTTTTACATACTTACGCGAGAGTTTAATACTCCCAATTTATCTTTTTTTTTTTAAAAAAAGAAAGCCATTGAAATGTATGCATTCATGGGCAAAGTGCTATAAAACTCACAGCTGTACAGAGACAACTACAAGGGGCAGAAGCTGAATGGCACTGGGGCAGGGGAGCTGATGAGGTGCTTTTGATGCCTGCTGTCAGCCATATATCAAAAATCCAGGCACCTCTTTGTTTATCATCTCCCTCTCTCTTTCTCTACACCCACTCAGGCAGACAGAGACTACCTATTGGGCGGGGAATCTGTGGCTCTCCATTTGATGTTGGATGACAACTCCCATTATCCCTGCCTGTTGTCCTTAAGGTTGGGGCTGTTGGGAGCTGGAATTGAACCACAAAGGAGGCCCATAGGTTTCCCATCCCTCTTACAGATAAGACCATCCAGCCAAGCCTTCAATTATAAAGAAAGAGGAGGAAAGAAATACGCAGTGCAATGAAAAAAAAAGAGCAACAAGCATTTTAGTTCCCAGATTCCATTTCCCAAAATTGTTTCAGGTAACTCTGACTTCAGAGACAAATATGACACTCAGTTTGTACTGAGGTGCTGTGGGCGGGAAAGTTAATGCCTTTTGTCCATGATGTGCTGTGGTAACAGGGCCTTCTCAACAGTGACCATGCAATTATGGAATTTATTTCCTATTAACATCAGGCAGACCCTACCTCTTTGAAGCAGGCCTTGGAGACACATTTCGTCTCTATAACTTTCAATGCAGGGTCATAAATAGTGGTTGCTTATTGGATGGTGGCCAAACATTATTATTGTCTCTTTGCTGGTTTTCACGTCATTATTGTTGTCAGTTGCATATTTTAAATGAGCTTTATGAGTTGGATTTATATTGTAAACATGTTGTAAGCTGCTTTATGGAGGACATCTCAGGAAGCCGATCATAAATCCCTTAGATAATTAAATTAATGTTCCTCGGGTAAAGGAATATTGTGGGGAGATGATCAACAGTGCTTAAACCAACGATTTTCAGCACACATTCTTAGAAGCAACTTCCATTGGCTTCACAGATCTTACTTAAAGTATGTGCATTTTAGGTAACCTTTTTAATGGTTTTGTTTAACATTTTGGGAAATTGTTTCCCATTAAGAATCAGAGATATCATTCAAATGATCATACCTTGGCTTAGTTACGCCAAGATGTGTATGGATCTTTCGCATAAACATGCAACCTCTTCAGTTCTTACTCTGCTGTGTGAAATGTTTAAACCAGGAAGTCTTGACTAAACCAGAGATGCCCATTTTGGCATGAGTTGCTTACCAGCTCCCAAACAAGGCAAGATATTACACCAACCTCAAACCGCTTTTTTTTTTTTTAATACACTGGCTTGATCTAAAGTATAACCATGGTTTCTAGGGGTTGTGTCCAGTGAAGTAACTGCATGAGGAGAAAAATCTCTGCTCACATGACATAACTTCCCCTCCTTCATCCGTATGCTGAAGCAGATTTGGGGTGTATGTAGGGGGCACACAGTGGGGAGGAGAAGGAGTAGTTCTGTTGTGCAAGACTGTTGGATTCAACTCCTGGTTAATGCGAATCTATGGCTTATTCAAGGTTTCCTGATTTAATTGCAGCTCACACAGAAGAATCTGAGTTATTTATTTATTTTCTGAATTCATAGGCTGTCTTTTAGGCAAACCTACCGTATGAGTTGTTCATCCAAAGTTTAGATGGAAATAAGCCAACATTAGTTAAAAGTTAAAAAGTTTAGAACATAAATGCCTCTGGTTTGAAAGACTATTGTAACTTGGCTGCTGGCTTTTTCCTTCAAAACATTATTCGTTATCAGTGCATTCAATGAAACACTGACTAATAATATCTCTTAGCATAGAAAAGTTGGACCATCAGTTACTTTCCAGGAGTTTCTTCCTGTTGGTGCTGACTGTCACTCACAAAGATAACATTTCTTGATAACCCCCATTAATTTCTTTGATGTTTTTAATGGTAGGAAATAACTTCACAATTGAATGGCATTTGCTGTAGGAAATGACCTTCCTTTGATACTGAAAATGACCAATTTGACTTTGCAAATTAGGAACAGTTAGAGAGTTCGCACATACTTTGCAAGGCACAAATTTTTTGAAAGGTGACATTCTGCTAGTGGCCAAAGACCTGCCAGCTTCAAGTGCAAGTGTGGTTGTAAGTCAACCACAGGGAATGCTCTGCCTGATTGAGAAATGTCCTACAAACTTTGAGCCGTTTTAGAAATATCTTACAGAAGACAGGTGGTGTGGATTCTATATGGATGTGCATGATTTTCACATATCTGAAAGTGTCTCACTTTGGTGCAATTTGATAATTTGATTAAACACCATCTAAAAAAAAAGAGAGCCAACCTTCTGGTGGAAGATTCCAGAAAGTGCCATTTTCCTGCTTTTTTTGAAGGAAGAAATGCATTAAAAAGTGTAAGGTAATCCTCATATACCTTGATATAAAATCATGCAAACCCAAGGGTTTTCTTGGGATTTTTCCTTTTGATTAAATTAATTGCATGATTAAAATTTGCATTGTCCGCATGAGTGCCATATAAATTCCAGTGGTGGAGAAGTTTGGTATTAGTCATAGAATATTTTTGATTGAGTCAATTACCTTTGGATTCCCACCCCCCTCAGATCTGTAACATATCTGAACAGGTTGTTACACAACCAGATAACATAATATTGCTCGAGCTTAAAAATTCAGACTTTTAATAAAGAATTCAGGAGGAGAATTAATAAAGTACTTCATTAAAAAAAAATTGTCATTGCTTTGCCCCACAAGACAATCAGATTCATAGTTTAAGTGGAACAATTACTTTTAAAACGGGATCTGTTCAAAGGTCTTTCTATACCATGGTGGATTTATATAATGTTTTGTGTCACTGAAGTGGGCCTCATTTATTAAATAAGGTGCAAGTTCATATGAACTACCAGGGCTGTAAACACCACATTGGCATTCAGTGAGTTAATAAAATTCCAGATTTTGCCCTTTGTTGCTATGAAGGAATAAATCTCTTGGAGTTTGACAAACTTATTGTAGCATTTTAACACTGCAGTGGTGCGTGCAGTGTGTGTATTAGCCAGCTACACATTTACAACAGAAAGTAAGGAAACTGGAGATGTGACTGGTGAAGCCGCCTTAACTTCAGATGTCGAAGAGTGAAAGTCATGATTTGATTTATAATTTCGACTTTCTTAGCTGAAACGGAGCAGTTTTATCAATTAATTCCAGATAGCAGACCTGCGCATTTCAACCTGCAGGATATGACAGGCAGTGGATCAATTCCAAATCAGCTCCTCTCAGTGCCATTCTGCAAGCCACTGGCATAGATATAAGCCAAGACCATATGGTTAAGATTATTGCAATGTAGCTGTTGGACATGCAGATACTTTGGCAATGACTAACAGCATTTAAACGTTTAGATTATGCGCTTTCATTATTGCTGATGACACTAAAGAAATCTTTCCCGTCCAGTTGTCACTCGAGCAAAATTCGGCAACACTCCACAAAGCTGTTAACGGGCAGCTTCCCCCATCAGAACGCTTCAGGAGGTTAAAAGAACTCAATGGCACATCAAAAATGGCTGAACATAAACCTCTACATCTGCAGGAGACTTACCATCGTCCAGGTATAACTGGTCCAATTCCTCGCGTTCTCGCTTGATCGTTACAGGAATAGGGGCCAAATTATGATTACTGTCCTCATGCAACTCGGGCAACGGCAGTGGCTGATTTGCTGGAGATTCATTTCTTTGAACATTCGGCAGTTGCTGCTGACCCATTACGGATGAGCGAGTTGGACTGCAGGACTGCAAATAGGTTGGCTCTTGGGTTACAGATGGAACTGGAGAGGAGGGACTGTTGGGATAGAGTGTTTGTTGGTAACCAAGGGAACAGCTACTGCTCAGATGTTGACTCACCTGCGGCTGCAGCATGATGTGAGATGACTGATCTGGAGAGCTTGGATGCACAACTATAGACCTTGGCACTTCCTGTATGGTGGGGACACCTCCAACCGTCTGCTGAAGTCCTAGGTGGCTGTGGCCTGGGTTGGTGATGCACTTGTAAGCAGGAGAGGAAAGATCATGCAGCTTGGGACTTGAGCTGGGAGACGATGACATCACGGCATTTCTCTGCTGACAGGAAGTGAAGCCAGTCACAAGGCACGAGCCAGGATCAGGAGGCATCATGATCTGCTGGCTGTAGTATGGCTTGGAGAGAGGGCTTAATCCTTGGTTCCTTGGTCCACAGGTTTGAGCAGGCTCATAGTCGTCAGTGGGTTCTGCTTTTATAACTGGAACTGTTGAAAGAAAAAGAAAGTGCTTTAAATAAACACGGAGTTGCACATTGGTATGATCAAGTTGGCTTGTGGCTAGGATACCCTTTGCAAAAACAAACAACGTCTTGAATAAGACTCTGTGTGTCCTTTGCCTGGTTCTCCCACCCCATAAAAAAATATGAATGAGTCATCCGCACAAGAAAGTCACAGCTGGTTCTAATATTGAAAAAGACTATTTTCTTTGGACTCTCCTCCAGCTCTAATGTGCTATAAAAATCTATTTGCAAATAGCTGCGCTGCAGTAGAAGCTCTGGACCCAAGGGCTCTATGGATTTGTAGTAATCAAAGGAAATTTTTTAACTTGGATGTACTACCACATGTCTACTGCTACTGATGGCCCATTTGATAGATGTCTGCACAATGGGTAAATTCAAGCACGGGGATTCAGAAAAGGGGCTTCCAGAGTTCACCAAAACAAAACTTCAGGAAGAACGGCATGCTTATGAAAAATGATGCATTTAATCATAAAGTGTTTTTTTCTTGAACAAGCTAGAATCTGGCTTTCTTTTTTTTAAAGCAAATACAGTGGAACAGGATCTACATATCATTTTTATAGCCCACTGAAGAGCACACCAATATATATATGGTATGCAAGGAGCATCCAGATCACGGCTTACTTGATTCAGAAAGATAGAAACAATCCTTTAAAGCCCTTATCTACATTCTACTATGCAAAAACAGGCTACCTTCTACTTGCTCAGTGAGGCAACAGCTCCTCCTACCACCACACCTGTAGGGTTGCCAGACTCAATAGAGGACAGGACTTCTGTGCCTTTAATTGCCCTGCTCTCTTTTGAGTCTGGAAACCTTAAAGAGAAACCATCAGACCCTTTGCTTGGAAATTAAACAAAAGGTCTGCTGGTTTCTCTTTAAGGTTTCCAGACTCAAAGGAGAGATGGGCAATTAAAGGCACAGAAGTCCTGTCCTCTATTGAGTCTGGCAACCCTACACACCTGGTGGCTGTACTTGCTAATCAAGTAGGAGTCATAGTTTCTAAAAATGCTGGGGAGAGAAGGTTGAAGGGCTTATTAAATGAATGCATACAAAAATGTTCATTTTAGGAAAACTTTGCACCAAAATGCAGATAATTTTGTGATGACATATTTTTTTAAAAGGAAGCAAACAGATGCAGAAATGTGGTGATCAGGAAACTGAGCAAAACCAAAAGTATCAGATTCATCCACCTTTAGACATAGCACCAGCCAAAATTACATTATAACCTAATTTCTGCAGCAATGCCAGCTATAAATCAGTGACGTCTCCATATGATGACATCACAGCAGTTGGATAAACACAATGAGCCCCTGTGTGGACACAAATGTGGTTAGGGTCATTTAAGTTATATAAACTGAAATGAAGGCTCTGAATAAGATATTACGGTAACACATCAAACCTTCACAAAATCCTTGCCGAGGGAGGACAAGTATGGTTGGTTGTGTGTGTTTGTGTGTGTGTGTGTGTGTGTGTTTTAATTAATTTGCAAAGGTCAGTTTGCTGTAATATACAGTATTAGAATCCAGAGTTTCTAACATTTATCTATTTTGGTTTGTAGCTATTATAATAAGTAAGAAATATGACACATACTACAAAATACAAGGCATACAGCTGCCATTCTTCTAATTAATTGGGTGACTGCTGTTAAACAACAACCAAAGGTTCTGTGTTGTATTAAAGTCTAGTTAGATTGTTGTAATCAGAGCTGTTTTAGGCAACATAATCAGTTGTGCATGCTGCAGTAAACCAGTTGGTTGAGACGTAAGATGTCACAGCAGATTTTCTGGTCTTCCTATAAAGAGCCACGCAAATGCATAACGAGACTTTATTGGCTCTGACGTATGTACTTCCATGGCTCACATCTACACAAAGTGTTATCCTGTTGGGTTATTCTACTAAAAACCCAATATTAAGTATAATTATATTTCCAAGTAATTCAAATTACTCAGTGATGTTACAATTCTCTTCTACAGTATTTCCAAATAATTCAGTTATTCAGTGCTTTACAATTGCCGTTAAAATGTCTGGCTGTTCAACAAACACCAAAAGAGACAGGACACTGTCAAACCATGGGCATTCAAGTTCTTCCAGAGGAAAACCCTGGGGCCTCCGATTTGCTTATGTGGAACTAATGATGCTAGAACATGCGTTTTTTATCATAATACATTAAGCACGCAATTCTGAAAGAGGTAAACTGAGTCCAAATTTGTCTTTACTTCTAAAGATGATTTTGGACACAAGAAACACATTACAGCCCCCTCCCCCACAGCAACGAAAACACAATGTGTTGCTTTGACCACTTCTTCATGGTTCACCAAACGCAAGTTTTATTGGTTTGAGAACACTAGGATGGGATGGAGCCAAGGCTGAATGAAGCACAGAGAAGCAACTGCCCATTATACTTTAGGGAACCCAATATTAGTTTCCATTGGGTGAGTGTTATAAAGAAAAGAGTGGAAGTGGAAGGGATGAATCTGATTAAGATCCAGAAAACAAGGATATTCCAGTTAGCAAGCTTTTTTGCTGGGAGGGGGCTCATATGCCTTTAACAGCTGCATGATAAATCAGACTTCAGCAGGTGAAGCTATTCCCATTACTACATCTCTACGCCAGAAAATTCTTTGTCTGCTGAATCCATGCTTGCCATACAGCTGTTGAGACTAACTAGTTCTGATTATATGCTTAGGGCGAACTGCATGCTGTCCTGTGATCCAACATGCAATTTACTGCCTGATCCAAAAGAAGCAAAAGATCGCCACGAATGCATGTGTGGATGTGTGCATATGCTGAAAAACAGTAAAAAAAATACAATGAAATTCAAAATGAATGTGAATGCCAGAAGAGGCCACAAATGCTAAACCAATAAATACTGTTATTAAAGAGGATTCCAATGCACCCACAGAGTATCTGCGAAGTGATATGATAAGTGCAATCTCTGGAATGCTGTCAAGCAAATCCCATAAATCCTCCATTGTTAGAGACAGTAGCATAAATCCGTTAGGGAGATTTGGTTTATGTAGTTAAAATCTTGAGTCAAAAGGAAGTGTCAGACTACCCTCCAGTTTCAACTATGCAGTTTTACTCATGAAGCCATGCACTGTGGAACATTCAGGGTTCTTCAGCAGGTTGTCAAGATCAGTGCTAAAACCACTGGATGACACATGTACTCTCCATCTGCAGCAAAATCCCAGTTACAAATGTAGGGAGCTATCCAATGAAGTTATACTTAAGAGTAGATGCACTGAAATCAATGAACGTAAATCAGTCACGACTAAAGCAAGTCCAGTTATTTCAGTGGGCCTACTGTGGGATTCAGCTGGACACAACCCCAACTGCTTTACTCTTGTTTTTAACTGTCTTTAATCAGTGTTACAAGCCAATAATCCAGTAACATTTCCACCACCGCAGATTAACTACATAATTGAAAATATATAATAAAACTGACAGGATTGCCAACAATATATCCCAATTTAAGAGCGACCCTGTTCTCACCACTGCAGTTTTTAGGCTAGCTTGTCAACAATCTTCTGTTGCTTTTAGAAAAAAAACTAATGGCATGATCTGATTTAATCAACAACCACTGTATAGTGACTAGTGCTATGTCAGAATTTTGAAATGTTTGATTCTTAATGTGAAAGTTGCAATGGAGGGCAGGGGTCAAGCTTTTCATGCATTCATAGCAATTGTTTCCCAGATTTGCTGCTGCTTTGGTGCTTTTTTTTTTTAAGGTTGAAAGTGTTCGATTTCAGCCAATCCGGGAATCATGGTGTGACTGTGACAACTACATGGTACCACGTAACAAATAAGTTGGGCTTTGTGATACTGCCAATGCAGTTGGAGTTTGGTATTTGGGCTGTTCTGGATAGGACTACACTTTCCCCTAAGGACTGTGTTTGCTGATTTTGGCTTCCTGGTCCAGCTCTGCTCCTGGGTGTCCAGGTGACATCTACAGCCAGGAGTGCTTGTATGCCAGCTGCAAACTGGGGAAAGAAAATATTGCTGCTTATAGCTAATAAGTTATAACATGCTTTATATGGGGCTGCCTCTGAAACACCTTTGGAAGCCTGTAGCTAGTCCAGAATGTGTCGGATAGATTATTAACCCAGACCTGCCTCTTTGATCATATTACATCTATGTTCAAAGTCTCGCATGGACTTCCATCTGGTTTCTAGACATAATATGGAATGTTGGTGCCTGCATGGTCGAGGTGCAGGGTATTTGAAAGATAGCCTTCCCTCATATGAACCTGTCCACGCTGCAGTTGTCACTTGAGGTCCTGCTTTGTGACCCATGTTTTCCAGTGTAAGGTAGGAGGGAAGGGGGCTATGGATAGAGCCTTATCAGTCATGGTTCCCAAATTCCAGAACTCTCTTCTCAGGTTGGGCACTTTGTTCCACTACATAATATGCTGGGGAAATTGAAATTCTCCCCCACAACTCAGAAGAGTTCTCTGAGTCCTCTCATTTTTAATATCAGATTTCTATCCATTTATCCTTTGGCATAGAAACTGATCTGTCTCGTCGACATAAATGGTTGGCAGATTGCATTGTTGGCAGATGATGGCATATATCATGTTAGAGGCTGTGCAGGTGAAAAAGCCCATAATTGTGTGGTTCATGTTGTTTAGTCCCATGATAAGAGAACTGACATTGCTGTTTGTAACAAGGGTTTGTTCTATGGCTTATATGATTCAAGATGCACATTAGGTTAAGGTTTTACATTTAAAAGGCAGAGTAATAGAAATGCTCCAATACTTTGGCCACCTCATTAGAAGAGAAGAATCCTTGGAAAAGACCCTGATGTTGGGAAAGATTGAGGGCACTAGGAGAAGGGGACGTCAGAGGACAAGATGGTTGGACAGTGTTCTCGAAGCTACGAACATGAGTTTGACCAAACTGCGGGAGGCAGTGGAAGACAGGAGTGCCTGGCGTGCTATGGTCCATGGGGTCACGAAGAGTCGTACACGACTAAACGACTAAACAACAACAATAGAAATGCTTACAAGAGGATCCAGGAACAGGATCTGGAATCTCTAACAGGCTTCTTAACTTTCCAATTGCAAATACATTATTATTTTCATAACTTCTTTCTCCCATTTGTAATTTATGCAATATACATTCTTCAAACTGCGTATATGATTTCTCTACATCTCCACTTGTACAGTGGACTCTAGAATATATGCCAGGATTTGCATAGAGTTATGAGTCTAGCTACAAAGCCGAAATGTTTCTATTGTCCATAACTGTGAATTGTTTAACAATGTTTTATGTTTTATTATGTTTTTGCATATGTTTGAAGTTCCCAGGAGTAGCTGGGGCAACCCAGTCAGATGGGTGGGGTATAAATAATACAATTGTTGTTGTTGTTGTTGTTGATATTGATGAAATACCTGTGACATCTGGCTATATTTTAGTCACCTTTGATATCAAGAAATATTTATGACGTTTGTAAGACTCGGGCCCTTTCCCCCCTTTGACATCCGACAGCTCTGCTAACCCAGCAAGGTTAAAGAGTTTGCTCAACGGAGCATGAAAGTTTAAAGCAGAAACATCTCAGGAGAGCAGCAATAAAAACACAGATCTGTGTCACAATAAAGGAAGCTGTAATATAGTGCATCTTGGTTTTACTACTTTCACCTAGTAAAAATAGCTTAATATTTCAGTTTAGAAAGTGAGCTAACAGTGGGCGGAGGATGCAAAAAAAGAAAAAGAAAAAAGCAGCGCGGCTCTTAAATACCACAAGAAAACTATCACTGTAAATAGTCAATGGATAATTACAGACACTGAACAGGCAACGGAGCCCAACGCTAGCAGAAGTGGTCAATAACCACTATTTTCAGACAAAATCTCAGAATCGCCACCACTTTCATTCTGCGGTATATCAGTAATCAGAAAGGTGACTCTAAAAAGGACAACGTCAGGCTCAGCATCGTAAACAGGGTGCAATGTCAGTGATGCACAGGCACACATGCTAAATGCATCTGATACTTTGACCACAAACTTCACAAAGGATGGTGATCTAGGTAGGAAACAACTGGAAATATCTATAATATAGTTTTCTGAGATGCATACAGCCCACTAAGGTTCAAATAATTTCTCTTTTAAGGCTGCTTATTACATTATATTTCAAAAGCATGGGAACTAGATTGTTTGTACTGCAAAACACTTGAGGTGCTTTTGAATTGCACCCAGTAGGAATTGGGCCAGTGCAGGCCCAGACCATGTCATGATACGGACAGCTGTGTGATTGCATGCATACACCAGCTATTCTGAATTGTGTAGTGCAGGCATCCCCAAACTTCGGCCCTCCAGATGTTTTGGCCTACAACTCCCATGATCCCTAGCTAAGAGGACCAGTGGTCAGGGATGATGGGAATTGTAGTCCAAAACATCTGGAGGGCCGAAGTTTGGGGATGCCTGGTGTAGTGGTTAAGAGGGTGAAGGTTTCTGGCAGAAATCTCAACTCAGCCATGAACTCACATGGTTGCCTTTGACGAGTCCCTATCTGCTAGTTCTGCCCCGATCCCGTCCCTATAGCTACCGTATAGCACAGCAATAGGGAGTACTGAGCCCTTAGTAAATGATACGAAGCAGCACTCTTCCATTTAAAATGGCTTTTTGGCGCCGTGCAAACAGAGTGGGCCTGACACCTATTCTCAGCATTGTGGACAGATGGGGTCACATTTAGAAAAGTTAGGATGCCGCAACCTGAGAATTGGCCCAGCCATGGCTGTTTATTTTGAATAGCATTTTATGATTCTCTTCATGAGTCTGTGATGGTTGAGACTGTTTGCATATGAGGAAAAAAGGGTTGCAAGATCCAACTTTAAGTAGGCCCATCACAACTTGGCAGCTTCCTGCTCAGTTGAAAGATGGAGACTTGACCACTCTGTCCAGCCTCTCAGACATTTTTGGTGATTTTTCAGGTCCAATAATGCTAACTTTATTTATTCAATAAAGTATTTTCATAGACTTTCTGAGTTTTTAGTTCATTGTCCTTGCTTCCTGTCACAAAAGGTTTTAAGCCATAAAACCACCGCTGAGAGGGCATTGATAGGAAATTAGAGAGTGCTGTGACACTGAGATTAGAATATCAAATGGATTGAGCCAGGCCCTCAGTATTTAATAAAAATGGACACTGCCAGAAGGGATTACAAGCAACTGAAAAAGAAAGAAGCATTGTTATCCGGAAAAATATATTTGGCAGTCTTTTAACTGACACTCATACCGTTGGCATGGGTTTTAAAGCAGAGTGAATGGTTTCACTTGGCCTTAAATTTAAGTTTCAAAACAGATGTTGGTTACTGAAAGTACTATAAAAAATTGGGAACCAATTCAGTTTCACATTGGTGGGTTTTAAGAGAGTATGATCTAAAATTACTCACTGCTATTAGTAGTAAAGCTCCTGTCAATATGATGGGTGGCAAACGCCAAGCATCATGGGGGGTAGCGCCGTTCGCTTTGCTTTTCCAGCACATGGTGCTAGAGCTCACTTGCCTTCACTCAGTTCGGCCCAGAAGGACTGGGCTCCATTGGGTCAACAGCAGAGTGTGGCAAAGAATAAGGAATGCCCACCCATCCCCACTATACAGTCCTAGGGCTTAAAGAATGATGACCACACAGCCCTTCGTCAAAAACCCTGTTGCCATGGTGAAGCAAGCAAGAAGACTCAGAGAATCAGGCCTGTTGTACCCTTAGTCTGCACTCTGCCAACATCATAGATCTTTGTGCTATGGAGCACAAAGGAATGGCCTGCATGATATGGGCAGATGCTGAAGAAAAAACTATCCTTCTTTCTCTCTCCTCCCCATTGTGTCAGGATCAGGCCTTGGGTTCCCTTGACAAGACAGAGTTTGGGCAGGTGGGAAACAGCCCTTTGTTGTAAAATGGCTCTCACAGGCTTCGTTTATCCCACTCAGAACAATGCTTGCTAGATAAGTTGCTTTTCCTATTTTGCTGTTGGAAAAACGAGGTTGAGAAATAGGAACTTGCATAATATCACCCACGATCTGAAGGCTGAAGTAAGTGGGACATGAACTCTTTATCTTGCAGATCCATGGTCCATTGTATATATTGCAAGTCACATTACCTCAGCAGGATTAAAACGGATCACTAGAAATCTGCTGCCTAAATCAACCACATTTAATACACTTTCCATTTTCACCATAATGACCGGCTACCTTCACAGACAAATACGCATATCGAATAATATTTGGGTCCCGTTCAACCATCACAAAGGCACCCCACAGTTAGCAGGGCACTGCTGTATATGATTATGGTTGCTATTTTCACATTCTCTTTTCCTTGAGTATATTTTGGCTCCAGCCCTCAAGCCACTTCCTCTGGAGCAGCCCCAATGACTTCTGTGGGAATGTCTTTCTCTCAGGAATTGTATGTGTGTATGTGTATGTAGGTTTAAGGATTATAGCCTTTTGATTCTGAATTATGGATTTACCATATTTACAATAGTATACCTCTTACACCAGGGAAAGGTACAGGACTCTGTTCCTTTCAATGTGGTGTTAATAACCAGGACTCCGTTTGATGTAGAATGAGGTGAAATTAAGATGGCAGGTAGTTTTGTTTGAAGAATTTTGGGTTTTGCTACAGATGTTTCAGCACAAAACGTCTTCTCCCCTCATGAAATCCATAGTATTTATTTGTTCAGTAAGCAAAATAATTTCCCTGCAAAAACATGACACATGCACACACACAATGGGTAGCCTGTCTCCTCTTTAAAACAGCCTGCTTTGTTTTCACCAATGAAGTCTAAAAGAAAATGTTTAAAATAATGTTTTGTTTTGAAAAGATGAGTGAATCAGTTGATGAAGCAATGGCTTATAAATAAGGTCCATGAAGCTACTCGCATAATTTTGTTACATTCAGGGGTGCCAATAACAAACATAGGTGTTTTTGTTCTTTGCCAAGGCTGACTTCTCTATTTCCACTTAGGCCTGATGAGCAGGGGAAATGACTGTGGAGGTACAATGTCAATATAATCTGCAGTATTTCCTTCTGAGCTCCAGGTTGTATGAGTAGCATCTATTCCAGTGTTTTCCAAATTTGGGTCTCCAGCAGTTTTTAGATGACAATTCCTATCATCCCTGACTACTGGTCCTGCTAGCTAGGATTGATGGAAGCTGTAGTTCAAAAAGAGCTGAAGACCCAAATTTGGGAAACACTGATCTATTGTCTACATTTGGTGATACTCAAGTAGTTCACAGTGGTAGTGGATTGTGAGAAGCAGGACAGACATCACAATGAGCTAGAGGAACTTTTGTTGTGCTTCTGGTATTATTTTGCACCAAACTTAAGTCCTACAGAGAGGTCTAGTGAAGCAAAAAAAAAATGATTTTTTTTGGCACAAGACACCCCCCTGCCTGCCCCAAACTATTCCATACATTGACATATCATCAGTTTAAGATTTAAAAGAGTTATTATAATTTTTTTTGTCTTGCATTTTTTTTTTCAAATAATACAATACTCATTCTTTGCAGTTTGAAGCTAGAAATATGTTGTTACCATTAGCAGGAAGGTAGGTGAAAAGCTGGTACTGGCTTCTCTTTCTCTTTCCATTGCAGACATAGAAATTAACTTGGACGGGACTTGTAATTCTCTGATTGCGGAACGGTGGAATCTCAATCACCAATGAAGTCTAAAAGAAAATGTTTAAAATAAAGATTTGTTTTGAAAAGATGAAACAATGGCTTATACAGAAGGTCCATGAAGCTATTCACATTCTTGCTAAACTTTAGGGATATGCCTCCGCTTTGCAAGAGCATTTCCTACACATTTGAATTTTCTTACTGTGTCCTGTGCCATGGGTAATCCGAGCACCTCAATGATATGGTTTTTGGTTCATTTTTGCAGTCATGCATTTCAGTACCAAATGCACCTGATGCCAACATGTGTGTATTTATTTATTGCTGTATATACTTAAGAACATAAGAAGTGCCTGCTGGATCAGGCTGATGGCCTTTCTAGCCTAGCATCCTGTTCTCACAGTGGCCAACCTTACGCAACACCACTGTCTCCTGCGGTTTCCAGCACATGGTATTCAGAAGCATACAGCCTCCAACTGTGGAAGTAGAACATACCCATCTAAGCTAGTTGCCTTTGGCAGCCTTATCGTCCATGAATTTGTCTCGTTCTCTTTCAAAGCCATCCAAGTTGGTGGCTCTAACCACTATTGGTGGGAGTGAATTCTACAACTATCTGTCGTTTAAGTACTATGTTTCACCTGTCCTGAATCTTCCCACATTAGGCTTTGTTGGATGACCAGAAAAAACTTTTCTCTATCAATTTTCTCCATGCTCTCCATAATTACAGTGGTACCTCAGTTTAAGTACACAATTGGTTCCGGAAGTCTGTACTTAAGCTGAAGCGAACTTTCCCATTGAAAGTAATGGAAAGTGGATTAATCCGTTCCAGATGGGTCTGTGGAGTACTCAACCTGAAGCGTACTTAACCCGAAGTATGAGTGTAATTGGTTCTGGAAGTCCGTACTTAACCTGAAGCGTACGTAACCTGAAGCGAACTTTCCCATTGAAAGTGTAATGGAAAGTGGATTAATCCATTCCAGACGGGTCCGCGGAGTACTTAAACTGAAAGTACTCAAACTGAAGCGTACTCAAACTGAAGTATGACTGCATATACATACTGATCGTGTCGACTCCTACACGTCATGAAATTAAGATAAGTGCAGATTTCAAACTGATTGCTGCGTTCTGGTTTGAATATTGTTTCGGAAAGTGTAAATTTGTTAGATTTAGCTTTAAATGCATATTGACTCAAATTTCTCCTCTATCCCTAACAATCACTCAGAATGTCTCTCCCACATCCTTACACAAACATACAGTTTATGCTAGCTGAGTGATGAATATGCACACACACACACACACACACAACTGTATATATATAGCATTATGATGTTTCTCAAAGGAGAGATACTTACTGGCTTACACAACTCTTTGTCAGTTTTGGCTTCCATTTCCCACACATGATGACCATCTAAAAAACAAGAACAAGAGAAGACGTCTAATTCTACACCGTTATCTCTTCACAGGTGTCAGAAATGAGATAGCCTTCCTTTAATGTCACACAGAGAGGATATGAAGTTGAAACTGGCTCTTTGCTTCTTTCGCCGTTTTTGATTCTCCAGTGCAATCAGCCTTCCAAGATGATTCTAGCAAACATTTCGCAGGATGTACAGGAAGGACAAATTGCAGCAATAAAAGTGCTAGCACATTTGCAAAGCTAAACATGATCTGGTATGGTTTCAAATTGAGTGGGGGACCACGTGTTGAGATTCCCGCATTGCAGGGGATGACCCTTGGGGTATCTTCCACCTCTATGATTCTGATGGCCCATGGTGGCTGGAGTCAATGGGAGTTGAAATCCAACAACATCTGGAGTGCCTTCGGTTTCCCCATCCCAAGGCTACAGTGTTGGACTTGGCTTCAAATTCTTATCCAGCCATAAAGCTTTCTAGGTAACTTTGGGCCAGTCACGATGATCCCTCTCTCTCTAGTTAACCTATGTCCCAGAACTGTTGTGGGCATTAGAAAGAAAAGGAGAAATTGGGCAGGAGAAGTCTATTAAGGGCAAAGGGCACAGACTAGATCCCACTCATTGTTTTAGCAGAGCTACATGGAAAAGTATAGGATGAAAATGCTGTACCTAGAACAGTTTGAGCTGGTTAAGAGTTTGTAGTCCTTTCAGCTTTGTAAATGAATCACCAGAGCTTCAATCTATTCTGAAAGATTAATTACTTGAATGGGGATTCTGTTTTACAGTTCCTGCCAACTCATCAAATCTTTCAATTATTTTTTACAGTGCCATTGCTGTATATTCCTTTTTCTTTTTCTTTCCTTTTAGGCTGATTACAAATGTGTGTCTGTTCATGAAAGTTTTTTAGGTGTTACGTTAAAGGAAGGGGTTGTATCGAGTCCTTTGACTATCTGAGAAACAGCAAGAGTTAGTGTTGCTCCGGTACAAAATTCTCTTGAGAATGTCCAGACTTTAGCTGCTGCAGAAAAAGTTGAGGGGAACAGATGACTCAATAAGAGTTAGTGGCATTTCATTTAACAAAAACATAAGGAGGAGAAACTGTTATGAAGCAGAGACCAAAAAGCAGAGAATTAAAAAAGCAAAGAATTAAAGAGAGAGAGAAAAAAGCAGGCAATTCCTCATGTTACGTCTGGTGAACCAAGAGGGAAATCTCTACACCCACGGACTGGGATCAACTCCAGGAGAGAAACCTTAGACCACTACGTCAACGTCTTACAGTAAACATGTTTTGTAGGTTTATCTGGATCAGCTAATTTTGTTTTGTTTTTTTAAGGGTGGGGGGAGTTGGGAATGGATGGAATAATTTTTAGGGGTCTCAAAATGCTAAAAGACTTGCTTATACTGGAGAAAAAGGTCTTATGTCAGTACAACATTTGCCAAGTATCCTACCCAAGTATGCTAGATGCCGTCTCCAGTCAGAATGTGCCGGAGGAGTGAGGAGTGATACACCACAAAAGTTTCCATTGTAAGGCTGCCACATCTGCATCAGCCTGGCTGACTCACAGCCGAAGGCAACTCCCTGCCTGGCTGAAGTCCAACAAAAGTACACCAGAGCAATTTATACCTTTCCAAAATGCAAATAATTCAAATTACAGACATAACATAAAGCTGAAACAGACACATTTCAGGCATTCCCTTTAAAGTTTAACTCACTCAAGTGATTCTCTCCGAATGGGCTGTGGTGTTGTTGTTGTTGTTGTTGTTGTTGATAGTGTGTGTAAAAGAAAGGGAGACGGAAACCTAGAAAACCACTCTCACCTATCCCCAGAAATCTTTTTTTGGAACACACAATGTTTCTTCAGTGAGGTGTTATTATTTTCTGTACTGGAGCAATTAATTTAATATCTGACCCTGGCATTAAATTTGTTTTGATTTCTTTCTTTCTTTTACAGTTTAACTTTCCCCCCCAAAGGCTTAAACAGCATTTTCAAAAATGAATTTTAAAAGAAGCACATAGACAACTGAAATAGTTCATAGCTTGCCTCTGAATGCAAAATTCTTGAATTGTTTGCAAACAGAAGAATTCTAAGATTATATCCATCATGGGATTGTTGCTGACACTGTGAAGCCTATCATTAGTCCCCCCCCCTCTTTTTTTTTAAGGGAAACAGACTCACTAAACAGCAGTCGAGCTTTCCTGTTTATACAGCTGAAAGGGGAGTGGGAGGGAAGTCCCAGAAGAAGCAAAGGCCACTGATATAATTTGAGGCTTCCACCTTCACGTTAATGGGCTTTCAATAAAAGGCACTAAAGAAAACAATGCGGACGAGGTGTGCGTTCACACATTCACTTCTTTGTCAAAGTCCCCACGTTTTAGTGTGTATGCTTTCTTTTCAGCACACGTGTGAAAGGGTTAACACGACTTGTGTTTCTATAAAAACATGTCTGTGGCTGGTTTTGTGTTGGCGCAATACCAAAAATAACCACAATTAACTCTTTCGAATGTGCACTTGTGCATGTTCTAAAGGACAGCACGCCATTATGAAGTAACATGATTATTATTTTTTGCGCATGAGACTAGGTGGCCATATCCAAACAATGAGAACTGTTTAAAATTTAAAAACACTGCCGCCAAGCCTTGCCATGTTTCCTTGCGGCATAACAGATAGGGAAGTTTCCACAGGAGGAGTGAGGTAAATTAGTACTCTTGCATGGGGGCAAGAGCTTCAGTCAGAAACTCTGGCATTTGGAGATTGATAACAGTGGTGGCCAATTCTGCACACCTACCGCATTACTATATAGGCTGGTTTTGAATTCCTAAAAATATAAGCAGGGTTCTGAAACGGAATGGCTGAGCGCTGAATGGGCCTTTGTAACTCACTCTGTATCAACTGCTCTCTACGGAGTTAAAAAGGAAACTCTGCAGAAGTCAAAAAGTAAAAATATTCCAAAACCATTAGGGAATTCCCTGCAGCATGAGTCACAGAAACGGCTTCCCCACCACACCCATCTAGAAGATTTCCACATAAAAAAGGCATTGTGGGCTTGTTCTAACACAGCAGCAGCAAGAGCAAAAATATATTTTGTATATCTCCCCACTTCAGTTATTTCTGTTGAGATATTGTTGCTAATTGTACTTAGCATTTTTCTCCTTATTTATTAGAGTCTGTGGGGAAAGAGGTTTCAGAGGAAACAGGCTAAATCCTTAATGAATGAGTGCCATGGATTATGCTTCCATTAAGATGAAATAATATATTTAATATGAATGCAATGGGTTGTGCTTCAGTTAACGTGAATATAATTAGTGTGCATAGTCTTACCAAAACCCTTATCCCATTCTTAGTACAATCACATTAACTATGGTTTGTTGGAAACATGAAACATCAAGCATGGATTATTAAACTATCTTGTTTCAACAAACCATAGTTAAGGTTAAAGATTAAGGTTTCAATGTAATGTGATTACCGGAAATTAGAAGCCAAGGCAGCAACACTGAAAGAGGAGAGGAGATTGCATCCACCTGAAGCCTACTCATTCCCATCAAGACAGACCATTGACTAGTTGCTATATGAACACAGCACTTTTAGGTCCTAATTTCAAGACTACACTGCCTGCCTTTATTTTTCAAAGATTTTGATAACATAATTGCCTGCAATGTGGCTGAGTAGTGATGAATTTATAGTACCATAGCTTCCAAATTACAGTATTAATTAATCTGTATGTGACCAGGGTCTTTCCAAGATAGTGCCGAAAATTGTGGAAACCCCTCCTTTAGGAGATCTGTCAAGCTCCTACCCTTCCAGTGTACAGGTAGGAAATTAAACACATTTATTTAAGCAAGTATCTGAAGAAGTGTGCATGCACACGAAAGCTCATACCAAAATAAAAACTTAGTTGGTCTTTAAGGTGCTACTGAAGGAATTTTTTTTATTTTACTTCGATCCAGACCAACACGGCTACCTACCTGTAACCAGAATTATTTAAGCAAGGTTTTGCTTAAATTTATTTAAGCAAGATGTTGCCTCTTCAAGTACTTAACATGTTTTACCTTGCTGCTGTTGTGCATCTTGATTTGATTTAATATTTGTGTGCAGTTTTTCCAACAACAAAGTGGAGCTTAAAGCTTTATTTTCTTTCAACTATTAGGAATGGCTATTTATGTTTTTTTTTGTGGGAGTTTTTAGAAGCTTTGTGGATATTTGCTACAGAAAGCAAAGTAAAAATATCAAATTAAATAATTCATTTTGCTTAATTATATTTCTCTTATTAAATTTTGGAGTTCGTTTTCTGCTGCTGTTGATCTAATACTTTAACCACATGTTCGAATTTCAAACTGAGATTATTGGTAAACACCCTAATGATCAAGGGTCTGTATGCCAAGTCTTATGAGGAACTGTTGAGGGGTTGACTAGATGGCCCTTGGGATTCAAGATGACTTTAACAGATTGGACAACTGGGTCCAAACTAACAAAATGAATTTCAGTAGGGATAACAGAGGAAGGCAATCAAGATGATCAAGAGTCTGGAACCCAAGGCTTATGAGGAACGGTTGAGGGAATTCACTATGTTTATCCCAGAAAAGAGGAGGTTGAGAGGAGCTATGATAGCTATCTTCAAATACCGAAAGTGCTCTCACATGGAAGATGGAGCAAGCTTGTTTTCTCCTGCTCTGGAGGGTAGGACTCAAACCAATGGATTCCAGTTATAAGAAAGGAGACTCCAATTAAACATCAGAAAGAACTTTTTGACGGCAACAGCTGTTCAGCAGTGGAACGGATTCCCTCAGAAGGTGGTGAACTCTCCTTTCAATGAGGTTTTTAAGCATACGTTGGATGGCCCTCTGTCATGGATGCTTTAATTGATAATCCTGTATTGCAGGGGGTTGAACAAGATGACCCTCAAAGTCCCTTCTAACTCTACAATTCTATAGTTCACTGAAAAAGTAAGTGCAAGGTGGTACCTACAGTTTACATAGGAGTATAGGATGTTCCAAAATGGATCGGGCATAAGTAATCTCTCTTCTTTCCTGCTTCTAGGAGCCACAGGTGAGAGCTGAGTGCAGGGTAGGGAACAAAGGTGAACAAACTACCCCAGAAGGAGCATGATGTGTCCCCCACCAGCAATACTACCCCTCCCCCAACACCCCATACTTCCTATTGGACTACAGCTCCCATTATCCCTAACCATTGGCTATGTCAGCTGGGGTTGATGTGAGCTGGAGTCCAATACAGTTTGCAGGGCACCATGTTTCCTACCCCTGCCAGAGCAAAATTGGGCTGAGGTGGCTCTGAACATCTGCCAGGAATCTGGGTATTTTTTTAAAAAGGGTTTTGGGGATTCTCCCAGTTTCACCCCATTATTGTTCCACCATTTGTTTGGGGTTCAACTCTGGTGGTCTTCCAGTAGAACTCTGGGGTTTGAAATGCCAATAATGGATTGTGTGTGGGGGCGCATGCACCCTATTTAGTAATGGCCGCTTACCCGTTTCCACGGTGAGCAGCAGTTGTGGCCCACCATGGAGCCTCACCGTGTTGTTTTGTGACCATTGGCTTACCTCCCCGGCCGCCACAGAGCATTGTGGGCATCGCCAAACCCTCTGTTCAAATTCAGCCAATCCGCAGTGGCCTGGGAGGCGGGGCTTGGGGAGCAGACCTGAGGAGATCCAGGTTCAGCACAACCAACCTCACATTGAGGTTGTGAAGCTAAACCGTCATGACTTCCCCCAAATAATTCAAGGAGCTGCAGTTTGTAAAAAGGGTGCTGAGAGTTGTTAGGAGACCCATACTCCCCTCCTAGAGCGACAATTTCCAGAATTCCTGGTGAAGAAGGACAGATTGTTAAATGATGATAATGATAATCTTATTATTTGCATGCCACCCATCTGATTGGGTTGCCCCAGCCACTCTGGGTGGCTCCCAACAAACCACTCTTGGAATGTGGGAGAAGGGGATTTGCGGTTCTGTGAACAACTTTCAGCACCCTTAACAAACTACACTCCCCAGTATTCGCTGGGGGAAGTCATGTCTATTTAAAGTGCTTCAAATGTGTGGTGTAAACTGTGGCTCTAATCCTAAACATACTTGGGAGTAAGCACCACTAAATCCAGTGCGGTTTATTTCTGAGTAACCATGCATAAGGTTATGCTGCAAGGCTGTGATTCTAAGTGTGCTTATTTGGAACAAATCGTTTAAAACTGTACACAAGTATCTAAGGGGCATATTGACCTTAACAGCCCTCATAGAAATTCTGTATGGCAAGACTCAGTAACAGTGACACCGTCTTATGTGGATGGCATGCATCCCATACTATCTTTGCCTTTTCCTGTGCTGCAGCCTTAGGAAAATCTGAAATGTATTTCCTACCAGCGACGTCATAACTACTGTGTGCTCGTGTCAGGATTCTGCACTTCAATGATTCCACCATCTGATTAAACTCCCTGCTAAAGATATCTGTTTCTGGTAAGCGGCCAGGGACCCCTTTATAAAACCAGCACCACTCCCGGAAATAGGGACAAGTGACCTTTCCATTAACTCTTGTGCTCCAAACTGTACAATTCTCAGGTTTCTAGCCCCTCTACTGGTGGCAGAGGCTTTCCAAGTGCCTTGCAAATGAGCAGACACAGAATTGGATGCAGCAAGCAAGTGAAATGGGTGTGGTAGACTCTGAGAGATAGGCAGCCGCAGAGAACAACATTATGCAGAAGGCATGTGACCAAGGGATATTCTGCCACTTAAGTTTATTACATGAACTGCAGCTTGACTACCAATCTGAAACTTGACCCTTTTCTGGCCAGTTGCCCCTCAAACTGCGACTGCTGCTGGCAATGGAAAGACCAATGGAAAGATCTCGGAGAATGTAAGATCTTTTACCAAATGGAGTTCAGCCAAAAGTCTGCTCACTAGTCTCCACGTCTCATCTCATTGGAACAGACACCAAACCTCGAGCCTTCAAATGCTGCAGTGCAAAACAAAATGTCTACAGAAGCAGAGCTCACATCCAAAGGTCCTTAAAGTATCTGAGGGACGTGTCTGTTTCAGGATCAATCCCTGCCCCACTTCTAATAATCTTTTTTCCTGAAGATTCTCCTGCTCCCCGCTCCCCCCCCCCCCGGGACAATTCTTTTTAAATTTAAGCAATATAATTCAGCTAAACTACAGTGGTATGTGAATAGTCTAAACTGCCCAAACTCAGTGACGACTTCATATTCCGTACATTAAAAGATGCATAAAATATAATTCTCAATACAGATCTTCTCCCCGGCAGCTTTCTTATCCCCAAAAAAACAATTAAGAAAAAATAACAAAATTAACTCATACCCCATCAAAAACTCATAAGGAAGAGCAAGGAAGAAAAGTACAGTAATTGAAATTGGTGCTTCTTCCAAATAAAACATGATTTAACAAAATGTCTGCTTGCGAGAAACGTATGATTCGATCATGAGGGCGAATTAATATAATTGTGCATGTGATTATAGATGTCACTTGATTAGGGCAATGTGTTCTGCTGCTGTGGTGAGCCATCCTTTACCCATCATATTGCCTGCAACAATATGCAGCAATGCCAAGCAATGCCAAGCTTATCACGTGTTTGCTGTTGTGCACACTGATTGTGTGAGATCATCTTGAAGATACCCTTAACAAACATGGAAGTGCTTAAACTGGGATGTTATAAAGCCAGGGATATCCAGCCTTTTTTGGGTCCATTGGTATATCTGCAATTTGTATTAAAACTGTCCTGGGCACTACACACCCCACAACCAATGGTACTCTCCAACCAATTATATTGGCTACAATAGAATGCTTCTTGGAAGTCTAAGCAGGAAGGAGATTTATTGGGTGCCAGGGAAGAACTCTGCAGGTGCATGTATGCTCACGGACACCACACAGGTGAGCCCTATATAGGCCTTGACCATCATAGGAAACTTGATTCTCAAAAGGCATCCCTCAGCATCCCTGAGATGGCTTTTGAAACAATGTCTGCCATTTTTCTCAACTATGATTTCGTAAATTGGATTGACAGGGTCACCTATGACCAAACTACAGTTTATACATTTGACAAAGCATATTACCAAATTATTTTAGAACCAAGTGCTGAATTATGAATTCTGCCATTTCTTTAAACACATGTCACATACTTCAGGAAGAATGTAGTCAACATTCCTTTGAGCTTGTGCCGCATACACACCGTGGCCGATACAGTTAATGTTAACTCTGAAGACATTGAAGATTTCTCCCGAAAAATGAATCTTATTACTGCTTCTCAAACTCTCTTTGTTGAATGCTAACCCAAATTTTTAAAGCAAGATAAATCGAAAGACGGCTTCAAACCACAACCCTTTCTGTGCAAAGAGGAGTTTGCAGCAGCCAAAGGAAGTACTGGACTCACTGCTACAAGGAAATCTTGAATTTAAGAAGACTGAACCTGTAAAATATAGCTGGCATCTTCTTCTTTTTTAATAACACTGTGACTGAGCGTCTTGGATACACATTTAATATTGACTTTCACTTCTGGAAAATATAGCTGGATGTGGAAGCAATAATTTATTGACCAAAAAACCCCTGAAGTAAGGGCTTCCTTCAACACTTTATTTTTTAAAAAAACAGCCTTATAAAATGCCTGAGGAAATTACAGTACGCTTCTGAAGACAGCATGCTATGGCTCTTGAAAGGAGAGCAATCCCAACCCCAGCTCTCACTACTGCATAAAAAAATAACTCTCCTTTCAGAAGAGGTCTTTGCACAATGTTTCTCCCCCAACAAGCTTTTTAGAGAAGTATGTTAAGCAGCTAATAATATCCTCCCACCTAGCTTTTCCTTTCAGCGTTAAGAAACACAGACACAGAGCACTGTAGGTAAGGCTAACGTCTCACACATCTTCTCATACTTCTTTTTTGAAAAGCAGTGGTGAGGGAATTAAGTTGAGAGCACAGCTCTGTTTCTGGCTTGAACTTCAAGAACGGACTTGATGATTCTTCAGGGCTTCCCTTTCATATGAGTCATTGTTAAGATAGGCCAGCCATGCCTCTTCTCCCACCTTTCCCATGCAAGGACAATGCTATTTCTCCAGATCCTAGCAAGTGAAAGCTAGCCCTTATAGGGAGGCAGAGTTCACAGCATTCAGTGAATTAATATATTGGAATGCTTTGCATAAGCAAATGCTATTATATTTATAGATCACATTAATTAACATAGACCTTATTATAGCCTTTGAGTTTGCCCTTAAGGATGGACCACAATTTTGGTAACTCGGTGCAGAATGTCAAAATAATATACAGATATATAAATATATAGATACATTCTATGATATAGTGTTATGAGTTTGGGAGAGGTAGTATGTATGCCCGAGCCTGCTTCTCATTCCTGAATCCAGCACAGATTCAGTTCCTGGAATAGCCCTGCTAGCTTGCCAGTGAGATAATGGCCCTCTAAATATGAGCCATTAAGGTAACAAAGGAAGCGGTTCTGTGTCAGATAGCAAATGGGCCTGTCCTCTCCCCCCACTTGCTGGTAGTTAGAAAGACAAAGGCCAGTGTTGGGAGTGTGAGTTTGAGTTATGTGATCAAGAAGCTGGCTGCAGGCTGAGCAGCTGAGAGACAGAGCCATTGCCTGATTATTGCTGGAATCGAAGGCTGTGGCTATGGGAGACGCAAGACCCTCTTGGCGTCTGAATGCTCTGAGGCCCTCCATTGTGGGCTCAAGTTGTGTATATGTGTAAATAAACCATATATCATAAAGACACCACAATCTCTGCTGTCCTTCGTTCCGAGGAAACCTGGAACCCCCTGGCACCACACGCAGCTTGTAGATGGGGTGGCATGCAACAATATAATATTACATTGCCATTAGCCATGCCATCAGCTACACTGGTAAAAGAAGAAATTGATCACTACACATAGAGTTGTCAACCATTTACAATGTTAAAAGGCATGCATTGAATTCTAATACTTCCTTTAGACTGCAATCCTATACACACTTACCAGAGAGTAAGTTCTGCTGAAACCCAATCTTGTGTAGACATGCATACAATTGCAATACTAGTAACATTATAGCCAGCTACTACATTGCCTGACAGCAAGTTCTTATGCTCCTGGTCAGAATGGGAAGCCCCAGTTCCCCCATACGTGGACTTCAGATCACATGTTTTTTTATTGTAGTGTGTTCTCTTAAAACTGCCTGGATTCTTTTCTCCTGGTCTGCTTCCAATGTGTGTGTTTTTTTGTCAACAGTTTACTGTTTTGTGAATCCAGCTCTATTTTTCCACAATGAAATTCAACATTAAAGTGTATCCAACACACCTAGTCACAGGTTTTCAGAAAGGAGGCCAGTTCCATTTTAAAGCTTTAATCTTGAATTCAAAATGTCCTAATAATTCAGTACTTACTTTGACTGCCACCAACTTCTGATTGCACAGAAAGTGTAGTTTTGTACTGTTTTTCAATTTATCTCACTATTTTATTCCGGGAGATCTCTTTCACAGCATTCAGGGGAGAGAGAGTTTCAAGAGCAATAATGCAGTTCTTCGTAGGACAAATCTTCCAAAAGATGTCAATGTCTTACTACTGTCTAACTACAGTATTCTGGCCAAGTTAAATATATGTATTGCACAAGCTCAAAGACATGTCGAGTACATTCTCCCAGAAGCAAGATGGCAAAGAAATCACAGAATCCAGAATTTAACGGCCAGTTCTAAAATAGGTCACACCTAAAGCTCTCCCTTCCTGCTCTTCCCCATGCAACCCACTCCGCTGGATTCGTAGTTTGAAGGCACCCACTTTATGTATTTTATTCACTTCTCCCAGCTTTGATCGCGTGGAAGACAGCAAGGGAGTCTACAAGAGGGCATTTGACTGACCCGGTCAGTTTGCATCTCGGTAACTGTACTGCAGTTGGACCCGACAGTTGCCAGAGACTGCCTTACTCAGCAAAAGCGCATTGTGCTGTTAGGGACAGTCAGAAGATTGCAGAGCGAAATGGCAATCTCTTTGGAACTCGGTGAATGTCGAGGGTTAAACGGCCGTGACCATCAAAGCCTCCGTTTGAACGGCTGGGAGAAGTTAAGTGCTCGAGAATTTCAGGAGACAGCTCAAAGTTCAGGGGGTTTCAGCAAGCAGCTGTGGAATGTCTCGTTTGTGCCAGCACCACGGAAACCTTTTCTAAAACAAGAAGGCATTTAAAAAGGAAGGCTCCTCCTCCTTTGCTCTCGCCTTCCCTGACCCTGCCTTCAGCGCTCAGCTCCCTATCTATTCTCCCTATCACTTGTGATCTTGGGTTTACTCTGAATTATATTTACTTAACCCCCAGTCCCACCAGTGGTTTGAAATAAAATGGCAGATCCAGAAAGATGTTCCCTCATCCCCTCAGCCACTTGCAGCTTAATACAGAGTCGACTCTACAGTACCTCGGAAGAGGAAGTTCAGGTTATAAAAGGACAGACAACAAAAGTGGGCTTCTTCAATGGTAATACATTTTATTTCGTTCCTGGTCTTTGTACGGCTGTCAGACATGTTTAGATCAGAAGTTGGTCTTCCTAGATGAGCACCTACTTAAATTTACAAAGCTTCACGTGCCCCTTACATTTACTACAACAATGAGAATTTAATTCCCTGGTGCGTCACAAGAAATGTTTTTCAATGCTTGCTTCCTCTCAGTAGTGCGCCTTGCCAACTAATTATTAAAATAATGAAGAGGGGGGGGGGGAATGAAATGAGAAACATAAATGATCAGCAAGCAGCAAGCAAGAAACCCCAAATCCTCGTTTTAAAAAATGGGAATTGAAAGAAATCATCTGTGAAAGAAACTATAACACTCCCTCTGACTAGGACATAATAAAATCAGTCACACACCACCAGAAGCTCCTTTACAGATTGTAGAGCTCTGTCCAGCAATTGTTATAAACATTATGTGCAATTACATCATTTGCACTGGCGCCCATCATTCAGAAAGGTTTCATCAGTAGAAGGTTATTATTGTTTTAACAATATAGGCTAAGGGCCAAAGTAGATGGGAGATCAGTAAGTGGCAACTGAATTTCTTCTTCATACATCACTAGCTTCTGCAGGTAACCATAGTGCAAACCCCACTTCCTACTCTTGCACTGGTAAGAAGAGTATTACAGGATCTAATCAGAATAGCTACGGGCTTATTTCTCTATACACCCTGCAATACCATATATGCCATTACGTGGAACAATGATCTGTTTATATAGGACAAGCAGGTCAATCTCTACACAAGAGAATAAATGGATATCAACCTGACGCCAAAAATTGCAACTTTATCTCCCACCCCCAACAATCCCACCCACCTCCCACAGAAGCACCAAATGTCTATTTAATTACGTTTAAGTTTTCATTCATTTCAGTTTTTAAACGAAGTGCTCACTCCTGCATTATTTGCTTATAGGGGAAAAAATTACATTTTCAAATGATGCAGAGACAAGCATTAAGCTTTCGCTAGCTTTCGCTAAAGTTCCGGAAGTAGCTTCTACATTGTGTGAAAGCTGAAATTTAATACACGGAAATTAACAGTAAGGGAAATGGAATAAACTGCTGTATGGATGCAGTTGCGGTCTTTAAAGTCCTAGAGGATGCAGTTGTTGTTTTTTTCTTTCCAACAGACTCACACAACTAACACTTTGGAATTCACACAGCTGGGCAGATGCTGGCGAATCTGTCTCCTCCTTCCCCATCAGTTCCCTTAAAAAAAAGCCTCTCCTCATTAATAGGGTGGTCCATAATGGAAGAGAAGGATTTCCAAATCATGAGGCACCTTCCATGAGCCAGTTGAAGGGGACAAGGTGGCCAATCCCTTTCTGCCAGTGTCCCTTTGGAATCAAGCATTCATTTAGATACAAACACAGAGTGCTTACCCTGATATGTAAACTATGGAAGCAGAGAAGATGAGTCTGCAAATACATGCTCTGTGTAGGTACACATCCTGTTGGGGGAGATTGGCCAAGGTTTCCTGATGTGTGTGTATTAGTGGCAAACACATGTTTGCTTCTTTCACTAGGTTTTTTTATGCATTTAAGAAAGGATAGCATTTTTAGGCTTTCCCACTAATGTCAGTGGGGCTTACTTCCAAACATGTTTAGGTTCAGGCTATTAGTGTCGCTTATGGAAGCCTCTAAAACAGCAGTAAGAAACCTGTGACCCTAGAGGTGTTGGACTAAGAACTCCTATTATCCCTGAGCACTGGCTGCTTGGCTGCAGCTGATAGGAGCCAGGCATCAGGCCACGTCCAGAGGATTGCAGGTTCCATATTTCTAAAACTGTCTGCATTAAAATAAAAAAGGGATAGGGGCCCATGTAACTTTTACTTGTCATGACATACAACCAGCAACACACAAACACAGATCTGTACTCATCTGTAGGACCAGTGTTTTAAATACCTGGAGCTTTCTCCACAAATATGACTTTGGAGTCTTGAAGAAAGTTGTGTCCGTTCAGTATCATCTTCTTTCCACCCATCACATGATAGCTATCAGCACTTTGCTTCTCTACCAAAGGCAGCTCCTGAGCAGATCTTTGAGCTGATGAGATTGAGAAAAAAGCACCGTTATTATAAGTACAAATTAAATACTGTGAACGCACAAACACATACACAGAGGTCTGAAGGATTTCGTCCCGATATTCAAACCACGATCCCTTCTAGCAAGCCTACCCAAATCAGGAAATGCCAATTTCTGCTGGAAATAATTTTGATTTTGGTTTCAGTGATGCAATGGCTGAAATATGCTTTGTCCTGGCTGGATTTTAAGGATGGAACAGACAAAGCAGAACATATTGATGCTAAGCGTGCACATGAACACACACACACACACACACACACAGAGAGAGAGAGAGAGAGAGAGAGAGAGAGACATTATACTCACAGCATTCAATTGGGTTGGATGCCACTTGGAGAGAAAGGGTTCTCCCATTAGGTTGGGGGATATGAACACGGAAGACCAGTCGAACCCGTGTATTCTTCCTTCCAATGTCAGTTTCTCCTTTCCTCAGCTCTATATCTGAATTTCTAAGTTTCAGTATCCCAGCACAGTCAATGCTGTCCAAATACAAACAAATAAAAATCGAACTTTTAAACCAGCCTTCATAAGCTTCCAGAACAGCATTTTATTTTATTTTCAAGGGGCGGGAGGGGAATTAGAATCTCACTGAGGAAAAGGTACCACATAGCTCCCATTCACAGAATTAAATCCCCCGGGGAGTCCTTCCCCAACAGCTCAATCCATCCTTGAATCAATCTAGAAATCAGTTATCCAAGCTTTCAAGAGTGCCGCCTCTGGAAAGGAGCTAACATGAGTTGCCCATTGGGCTCACTCTTATTTTAGCACTGCTTGCTAATTCGCCACATGGCAGCATGAGGCCTACGGAGTTGCTGGGCAACTGCTACCTGATATCCCTTAACTTTTATGGGACATTTGGATATAACAGCAAGGATCACGGGGCTCCCTTCCCACTTCCATTCACCTCCTGGAAGTAACTCAGTGGAAATCTGGGGCTTTTGGCTCCAGCTCCTGGGACTAACAAAAACCCCATGATCGATGTTAACAGGGTTAGACCCACGTCATTAATCTTTCTGGCATTTCTCTGACAAACAGGAATATACTGTCCCTAGCACTGCAGTTAAGAATCCTGAGGTGTTTTTGAAACTTCATTCCACGAATATTTATTACTGAATGGTTCTCTTAATGCTGTAACTCCTTGCTCTGACACCAGTGGAGGGCCGTTATGTTGAAAATTATTTAAGGGTAGGGGAATGTTGAGCAACTGGGTAAGAAAAGAAAAGAAAAACAGCTTCAGGATTTATGGATAAAGTTTAAACCAGGTGCCATTTTGAAAAAGGAATGTTACATCCTCTCCAACATTTCCCCAATGAAAATAGGGATGTCCTATTCTATCCCTGTCAACATTTCTCAGGTGAAAATCGGAAACTCCTATTGATTATAAAGATGTTTAAATCAGCAGCTGATACAGTGTTTCCCTTTTCATGGAAAGGCTCCCAAACCCCTAAACTGATATGTACCAGCAAGCGAGTCCAAAAGCTGTCCATTAGGTAGGAGCCCCAGACTCTGAGCTCTCATTTTGAAAAAGGAAGCCTCTAGCCCTCCTAGGTAGAAAGTTACGCAGCAAAATGTGCTGTTCCCTTCTAAGGCCCCATCTGCACGACAGCTTTAAAGCAGTATCATACCACCACTATAAACAGCCATGGCTTCTCCCAAAGAATGGCAAATGCAAAATGTGGAAACTTTGCAAAGAGGTTTGGGCATGACTTCTGCTGCGTTCAGGCACCCCTTAAGAATTCACTATATACTTAACTTAAAGTACAGTGGCACTTTCTCCTAGGTAAGTGGGTACGGGATGGTAGCCTAGGCTCTGGTTTAGGATCACTGGGGAAAACAGGGTTATTGAGCCTTTAGCAGCTGTATGGCAGGCAGCAATTCAACAGGTTAAGCCTTTTCTAGTATGGAGATACAATTATGGGAAAAGCTTCACCATGACAGCACTCTAACTCTGTGTTATGCCATGCCCCCCAGGTTGTGCTATGCCACGCCCCCATGGCAGCCATGTTGTGACTGGCACCCATCACACTCTCTCAGACATGAGTTTTAAAAGGTTGGCGACCCCTGCATTAGTTAAACTGAGTTCCTTGCCTCAGGTGGTGGTCACAGCAGTTGATTAGCCCCTCCCCCACTTGCCACAGCCCTCCACTTGCTTGCCACAGCCACCGTCATCCTCCTGCCCCTTGAGGGGCTCTCCAGAGTGCCTGACTGCCCCATCCCTGGCTCCGGGGAAGCACTAGCTCCCAACTGGATATAATTTCAAAATCCATGGGATCTAAGAACAGAAGGCGTAATTCCAAGGCTGTCCTCGGAATTTTCCTAGAAGGAAAATGGCAAGAATGAAAAAAGGAGAGCAGGAATATAAGAATGGGGAACCAACAACACTTGCATCACATGGTACTAATGGACCCCTTGCTAGGTAAAAGTACTACATTTTTGAAGAGCCAGCTAACAGCAATCAAGCTTTGAAGAAAACCTTAAAGAAATGAAATCTTGGGGGTGGGGGAGGTGATGAAAAATCTCCAACATCATTTACTCCGGAGTATCGTCTTTATCAAAACATACTAAGGGAAACAAATGGGACTTAATGCTTAATGGATCCCCGAGTTTGCTTTACACTGAATATGTCAGTATTTTTCTTCTTCATTGTAAACATGATTTGCAGAAACAGGGCTTAAATGCAAAGCACAATAATGGGAACAGCTTTTCTTCACGCTGGTCCCATTGTTAAGTCCACATTAAGTGTGAGGTTCTCAGCTCACAGACATAAGCAAGCCTTATAAATGGTTTTTTTAAATAAAAAAACCAACCACAAAAAAAACCTTGAGTGGAATGTTTGATTAAAATTTATTATAATAATGTCATGAAAATTTATAGACTCTGGCTCAGAGATCCACTCAACCAGTCTTTATTATAATGGAGGATATAAAAAAGTTTATAAAATTAGAGCAACTTCACCTCTTTTATTATCTTTCAATCTCTGGGGCTTTGGGCTGATTCAGACAGAATATGACTACATTCCCAGTAGTGATGTATGGAAGTGAGAGCTGGACCATAAAGAAGGCTGATCGCCGAAGAATTGATGCTTTTGAATTATGGTGCTGGAGGAGACTCTTGAGAGTCCCATGGACTGCAAGAAGATCAAGCCTATCCATTCTGAAGGAAATCAGCCCTGAGTGCTCACTGGAAGGACAGATCGTGAAGCTGAGGCTCCAATACTTTGGCCATCTCATGAGAAGAGAAGACTCCTTGGAAAAGACCCTGATGTTGGGAAAGATTGAGGGCACAAGGAGAAGGGGACGACAGAGGACGAGATGGTTGGACAGTGTTCTCGAAGCTACGAACATGAGTTTGACCAAACTGCGGGAGGCAGTGGAAGACAGGAATGCCTGGCGTGCTCTGGTCCATGGGGTCACGAAGAGTCGGACACGACTAAACGACTAAACAACAACAACAAATGACTAGATGCCATGAAAATTAGTCTTCTAGATGCTCCACGTTGCACATATCCACCTCCCCTTTACAACAACTCCTTTCCTGGTTTGGGGGTGTTTGTCTTCCAATCCAAGATAGACAACCATAGTTTGAACTTGGCTTCCAGCCCTGGTTTTAAGGGTTCGGATGAAGCAACAAACTATGGCTTGTCTCAGACTAGGAAAGAAGGAGGGAAGTATCTGGCTGCAGAAGATGAAGGAGGACTGTGTGGGCCCCTGAAGGCTTGCTCTTATTATGCAAATCAATGGTTTGGCTTTTTATCTCATCCAGCCCTTACCACTGCTGCTGCTGCT
The DNA here is from genome assembly GCF_965207765.1 of Zootoca vivipara. Taxonomy (NCBI): domain Eukaryota; kingdom Metazoa; phylum Chordata; class Lepidosauria; order Squamata; family Lacertidae; genus Zootoca; species Zootoca vivipara. Next base: position 31,833,698 of record NC_142591.1, read on the forward strand.
GCTGCTGCTGCTACTACTACTACTACATGGCACACAAAAATTCAACAGGTAAAACTTGCTCCCTTTTGTTTAGTTTCAGCACCAAGAAAAGGAGCATGCAATCTGCATAAACTGCCATTATGTTTGTCATTATGACGCGAGTTATGGGGAAGACTAATACGCTACGTGCTTGCCAAAGACAAGAAATGAGTAAATTTACTTCAGCAAACTGGGAAGAGGGCTGGCCATATGCTCCATTTGTATAAATTGATTGCATGCCACCGACTTCAGTGGAAGAAAGCCAGTTTCCACATACATTTTCAACTAGAATTTGGCACACAACACTCCTGCTATAAAATATCAAGAACGGTCGGAGCTGTCTCTGTCTTGGTTTTCGGTGGTGGTGGGGGAATTCTATGAGATGAGCTGCTTTGGTGGCAGGCAAGTATGTCCAATTAGACATAGGGCCAGACATCATAAACCCCAATGTTGTTCCTGTGTTGCAAGCAAACCAGAGACGTTACACAGCTCAAGACCATGCAAGGAAGCTGGCATTGCCCCTCTTTTGCTGGATGCAGCACAAAATTGAAAAAACCCTTATGAAGCCCCAAAATGACTAGGACGGGACCTAACACACGTACCATTCTAAAGTCCATTAGAACATTCCTATATCCCTGATATATTGTAATAAACATTTACTGTACGCTTGCAAAAGGCAAACAGCAGGGGAAACACCAGCTGATTCTTCTCAGCTATTGAGTGTCCCACATAGGATTGAGGTTTTTCCTGCCGTATATATCCATGAAATCCTCTTTTTAAATTTAATATTGGGGAGGGGCAGGTTAATAAAGGCAAACCCCAGCAAATTAAACTCTCCAATCATGGAGCTTCACAGTTAAAGCCAGGTCTCGGTGGAATAAATCTAATTTCTGAGAAAGATCTTACAATAAATATATGTGTAGCATTGCCTCATTGATCTAAATGGCTTGGCAGACACCAAAAACATTTGATTAGTCTCGGCATTCAAGTAAACAGCTGTGGTATTTACACATAATTAAACTGACACAGGGCAAGATTACGTAGATTGATATAGCGAGGCCTAAGCGTTTCAGGTTAACTGAGATCTGGGTAATCAAATCATCATTGTAATTATAGGGTCTGATATATTGCAGGAGCACAGAGAGGAGAAAGAGAGTGAGTTCTTTATCTCCATGTTCACTTTGTTGGATTGCTCAAAAACAAGAGAGATCCCATATTACCTTGTGTGTAACTCTCCAAAGGAAAGGCTTGGCTTTGCACATACAAGTCGGCCTTTTGCTTCAAACTGTCAAAGTGCAATCCCATGTATATTAACAAAGAACTATGTCTCATTCTATCCAATATGCCCAGGTAAGCACGTACAGGATTGTAGCCACAGTGAATTAGGGCTCAATCTTATACACAGGAACCTGGCATAAATTAAGCTAGTGTAAATTAACCTGGGATGACATGATACCGGATACAAACCCTACTTTGGTCAGCTACTGCTGCTACTCTAAGCCTGACAGTTTGTGGGAGACAAAACAAGAGTTCTTTACAACAAAAAATACTAAGGTCATCATCCCTGACCACTGACCATGCTGGCTACAGCTTGCAAGGAGTGGTAGACCCCAATATCTGGAAGGCACTGCATTGGCTATCCCTGGTTCAAATGCTTCAGGTTGAAATCATACATGCCATGAAGTTGTGTGCCTGTTTTCTGCAACTTTTTCAAACTACCAAAAACAGCTGCAAAGGCTACAATCTTCAATGAAGGACTGGCAGGAGGCACAATTATTTGCCCTCCTATCATTTCCCCCGCTCAAAATAATTTCCTCTGCTAACTACCTCCCCCCCCCCCCCCCCGTTGGAGGCAAAGTGTGAATAAAAATGCAAGCATTCATGAAAACAACATGCAAGAGTACATTGTGGTAGGTAAAATTGTTAGCAACATGTGATTGCGTATATTAGGCAACACTACATAAGAATAATTTGGGCAGATGTACACTACAGTGCTGTCAGATTTAAATAAGGCCATAAAAATAAACTTCTAATTAATCCAGAAATATGACAGACTGAATTTAAAACTGAAAAAAAGAGAAAATGAATTGACACGTTTGTCCATCCCTATTGGACGTGGGGAACTGGCTATATATATATTTCATATTCAGCCATTTTTCTTCCCCCACAAACTGTTCGTATGGTTGGTTACTTACATCTTCCCCTAAGCAATGCATTTTGTACCTGTTTTTGGTTGGAGAACCACAGTGCAAAATTCAGAGAAGTGTGAATTTTGATGTATAGCTGCATTGCAGAGTGTTTCAAGAACTGTGAACAAGCTCATCCAAGTTTCTCTCCTAAGTACAACCATTCTTTGCTCTAGTTTTCAGCCTCCTGTGGCTGCCTTTGGTTTGAAAATTAAAATTAAGAAGTCGAAAGAAACTTACCCAACCTTTTGCCTCATTTAGCTGCAACCTCAGAAAGGACCTGGACTAATTTTTTTCCTAAATACATACATACACAAACACACTCCTATTTTCTTCTTCGTAGGAAAGATTCAAATAGGTCCTTTATTGCAGAATAGCCTGCAGGAATAAGGTGGTGGTGTGTTAGGAACTTAAAAGCGGGAGCCGAGGCTGGAAATATTTGAGGCACTGTAAGTGATATTCAGATTTTAAATGGCAAAGAAGCACATTGTCGCTTTCTATCTAGAGTTTCAACCGATCAGTTGTCCTAAATAAATATCTGTAAATTTTAACTGAGGCATTAAAATGCTGCTGAGCAAAGTAGGCACACAAAAGCTAGGGAAATTTTCCAAATGATAAAGATATTGTACAGGATTCTATACCAGGGGCGGGTAAGTTACATACAGCTGGCACTCAGTTTAAAAAAAGGGGGAGGGGGGGAAAGGAGAAGACAAAAAGCGGAGAAGGGAAATGCAAAGCACCAAAAGTGTTGGGAGGATGTGTGCCTTACATTGCTCTCATGTTGTTTTCGGGAAGAAGCGGAATTTCCAAAACTTTGGTGTTGGAAAGTATGGTTTCGTGGCTGGTTGTGGAGACGGTCTTCCCGGTGATCCGGTGAACCTGGTAGAAGGCATGGGGTCTCAGCAGGCGGTCGTCTGCAGTCCCGATGAACAGCTGTAGCGTGAGCGGTTCACTTTCTAAGTAACCGTGTAGCTGGCAGGAGAACAGAAAGAACTCTGCATAAGCACCGTACACATAAACTGCAAGGAATCTATTAAATTTTTATATGCAAGGGAGTCTTAATTTAAGGAGAAAACTTGTGACAGGTGCTAAGTGTTAAGCTCTCCTCCCCCCCTCCCCCCACACCTACACATACTCCTTTTTTTGTGGTAACATAATATAGGGACAATAAAAAGGTACACTCCGGGAATGTATCATTATTGTAGATGACTTAAGGCACTGCAGTCAGACTTTGAGCAGCACAGATGCATACATTTCATGGGACCATTTTCGACAGAAAACAGGTTAGCAACGCCGAGAGTCTCTGTCGCTCCGGAAAAGCAAATAGGTAGCAGGAGGGTGAAAACCAGGAGGGTTAAGTTTCATCACTTTTGCTGTCAATATTGTGTGTTGGCGTAGAGAAGGCACCCTCAAAGGAGGCAGCATAATATGCCTAAGTACTCGCACAGAAATGGGGGCAAGGGAGAGAGAGAGAATCCAAATAGCTGGAGAGGTCATGTGGGCATCACAGTTTAAGGAGTCTGAGCAACTAGGTTCTTTCCAGCCCCTGGTACTGAGGCCTCCTTCACGATAAGTGAGCATATTTGTAGAATGGTTTTTTTATAGCGTGCCTAGGCTGAAGCCTAAGATACATATTCTATAAGCACACAGCATATACAGAGTGATGTCAAGAGAAGCAGTTTTGGCTCATCTCCTGCTGCTCTGGCACACCTGATTCATCAGAGAAAGAGAGGGGAGGAGGGGTTCAGACTGTAGTAGTTTGTGTAGTGGTGACATACAAGATGCTGAAATATAACAAATCAAATCAGCGGATTGGAAGAGGCAGGGAAGGGGGGGGGGGAAACCTCAAGTTAAGTAGTTCAATCTGCGCTAGTGTCTGGCTACCTCTTGGCAAGCTGCACACCAGGCAGAGCTTCTGATGTGCACACCACTAAAACTCTGCCAAAGGGAGCCCTTCTGCCGCACGCAAGGCCCATTATATCTGGCACAATTGGCCTTCCTTCTGTGTATGTTTGTGAAATGCCTTAGCTAGCAAAAAACAAAAGGAGAGGGGGGGTCACAAAATGTGCTGTTAAAGCTAAATGAAAGATAAGGAGTGATAGTTTTTGTCTCAATCTGATAAACTCATTTAAACAGTGGGAATACAGCTTGGTATGTGGGGTAGAAGTAATGTCTGGGAGTGCCTTGCTGGGAAGCACTGAGACTGCTCCAGAGGAAAGTGTCTCAGAAGCCCCTCTGCTGGCACAGAGTCCACCAGACTGTCCTTGCTAGCCAAGACAAAATAGCTAGTGCACAAAGGAGGGGTGATAGTGCTGAAAAGCAAGCCATTACTACAACTCTGTGTCTGAAGCATGCAAAAAAGACTAGCAGCACAGACCAGGGTGCATCATATTATTTTCTCCTTTTCTGGACTTTGCATGTATGTTCTTTAGAAAGAGCTAGGTGGACCTTCTGAAACCTGTGTGAGACCCAGCCTCAGTGTTTTCAAGAAATGTTTTGTCACTGATGGCATATTGCTGCATGGAGATTGCAGATATTGAGAAAGGATCACCAAATAAAAGCCTCCCGACTGCTTTGCCGGCTTTTTTCATGCTGAAAGTCATGAGACTGATAGGAAGGGGTGGGGGGGACATTTGGTCATTGGTTCCTTTTTTATGAAATGCTACATCAGGCGCCTTCAGCCCTACCTCAGAAGTACAGTGGTACCTCTACTTACGAATAACTCTACTTACGAATGTTTCTACTTACGAATGGAGCTGCGTCCGCCATCTTGGATGCGGTTTGGATAGGATTTTTTCTACTTACGAGTTTTTAGATAGGGTTGCTTTTACTTACGAATTTTTTCTCTCAATGCATTCCTATGGGATTCGACTTACAAATTTTTTCGACTTACGAATGTGCATTCGGAACGCATTAAATTCGTAAGTAGAGGTACCACTGTAATGTGAGCCAAATGTGTTCAGTACACCCGATGGATATGGAAGGAGACTGAAAAGCTGCTCACTGGTTCAGCTCTCCCCTGTGACCAAATCATGGCATGGCAATGTCTGTTTCTGTTAGTTAAAAGGTTCACAGGAAAAGTTTCCACTGATGGCTAAAAGAAAAAAAATATGGGAAGGGAAGGGAAGAGTTATACTAGTGTATAACAAATAATTTTTGCTCATCTAGGCTGGGTTGGGATTCATTAGAACAGCAGCACCTATTTTGTCAACTACAGCAGGAATTTTCAGGAAGCAGGTGCAGCCCAAGATATTTTGCAGCCTGAGGCAAAGGACAAGATGGCACCCCATCCATTCCACCTGCAGAAGCCAACCAGCCTGTCAACTGACATTTACTCCAACACTAGCAGCAGTGCCCTCCTCTACCCCTAAGGGCAGCAGGGTAGTTTAGAGGGTGCAGGGTAGGGAGTGCATGTTCTGTCCTTAACATCTGCCACCATAGCCAACAGCATCTGCCTCCTGATGTGGCCACCTCATTTTGCTAATGGTAGGACTGGCCCTGTTGGGAGGTCATCAGAAATCTCAGATGGTACATACAAAATGGGTGTGTAGCTTGAGCTGGTGTCTTGTTTACAGCTTATTTGCATTACTGCAGCCAAACAAGGAAGCTACAAGTAGACTGTTTTGTCTGTGCCAGATTTTTCTGTCAGCGTCACCCTGCTAATGGATGGGACTTGGTAGCTTCATTCCTCTTGAAATGATTTGCATATCAACGCTTAAGTGGGAAGTTACCTTATCTGGAAGCAGGCATTAACTTATTATGGGAAAGACTGAAGTGAAAGCATTATTGGTTTAATTAACTTCTGCAAACCTCGTGGAACATGGCGTCCAGCCAAGCATTACACTTATAGGATAAAAGGAGTCCTGAGATTTCATCAAAGTCTCGCTCTAGACAGGTGTCTTGGTCTATATATGCTAACTCAACTCAAAAGCTAGTAGCAGGACCTAACACCTTGCTTCTGATTTGCTGCCTGGAGGAGTTGTGATCAGCGGTTCTAGGATGCAAAGTTACATTTTCTGAAAAAGATTTATAGCACTGATCCACATGTAGGTTAAAAAGATTATCTTTACACTCTGAGGCACAACTTGGAGGTCTCACCATCACCTTGCTTCACTTCACTTTGCAGTTTGTGGTGGAATCCAGAGTAATTATTGAGACAACACCATTACATCACAATTACATCACCTGCTATTGATAGTTGGCCTACTTACATCACAAAAAGCAGCAGGGCACTGAAAACCCACTTTGCCCTATGACAGCGATCAATTCCAAACTGATATGTGTCTCCCACCAGGACCAAAGACAAGCAGGCAGATACTGCCCCTGATTTTCACACCTATGGTACCAATAACTTGATCAGAATTTCATGTAAGGCAAGTGGGGCAACTGTTTGGTTCTGCCACAGCAGTCAGTGCCTAACATATTTTCACCAGCACAATGGAATGACAGTATGAAGGAATGGAGTCTTTTCCAGGGTCCTTAGGGCACCATGACTGATAATGCAAGAGGCTTTGGTCCTACATGGGACTTTCCCCGCCAATAACAATTCAGTGTTGCCAATGGCTGCAGATGTCCGGCACAATGCTGGTTTCCACCACAGAAGCAAAGGCATTATGCACCAGTGATGAAGTCCTGTGGAATAGTCCAGTAGCTATTCCTGGATTCCTGCTGCCTTTGCACTGCAGTGCAGAATACTGAGCAGTTAAACTGTTAAGTTCTCGCCTAAGAAAACTGCAGCAATTTACGGACGCATTTTTCTCAGACGTTTGTTGCCACGCTCCCTCTCATTCTGCTTGTTTTGAATTTGAAAACAGATATTGCAATTCCTCAGGGTGATTATTCAAGCCAGATGTTTGCTGACAAATGTATCGTGTACTTAGTCATCCACTTATGTCAGGTCCAGACAAGAGGAAAATAAGCAAGTTGAATAAAACTGCGCACACACACACACACATCAACATTTTGCGTCTCTTTGTGATGGACAGTTCTTACTGCAAACACAAACCATATATCCCCTTCTAACACGCACTGTGCAGGGGACAGCCTGGGTCAAAACTTAGGGTCTAGCCCCCAATACAAAAACTCAGATGTTGCTGTCCCAAAGCTGTTATTTCCTTTTCAATTCCATCAATTGAATTGCATTATTTGCTGTTTACATTATGTCACCCAACCCTCACTATGCCATCCACGGCAATAAAACATGATGCAAGGATTAACATTTTGAAAGGACATATTCAGTGCTTGCCTAATTTTAGATCATGCACCTATTTCCATTAGCTATGGGACAGATGTAGCCGTACCAGCTTTTTAAAAAGTAGACAGAATGGAGTCAACTTTTGCTCCGGAAGGGCCATCTACACAAAACAGTTTGTGTCTTGCTAAATATTTGAAGTTGTATTTTACAGAGTTGCTGTAGGTCAAAGTTTGGACCAAGGAAATGGAGCTGCTTCTCTCTGCTCCCTGTCAGCTGGACACAGGCAGGTAAAGAAACAGATATGCATTTTAACTGTAAAAACAGGAAGGGGGAAATTAGCATTCCAAATTATTAGGAAAAAATGTGCATACACACACACATGCACATGTGCATATTTTCCACGCATGCTCTGGAATACTGTTCCTGGCTGGCAGCATGGGGACCATGTGTCACAGACCCTATTTTTATCCTTTTCTTTCTGTAACTTGGTCCCAAGGCTAAAGTGCCACCGTCAGCCCCTCTGCAACTGAACACTACTGACACAGAACATTCTTGACAACTTCAGGACAAGAATTAAAGGATGCATTTTTGTGGATGCAGTTTTTAAAATATATATGTCTAACAATATATGGCTCTGTCAAATCTGTGCTGATAAACATTACTGCAAAAAAAAAATCAAGCAAAAAAAAACAGTATTTGGCTTTTCTTCCCTCACCAGAGCTCTTCTTGTCATAGGTGGAATATCAGTACAACCTATGCTCAACCATAGACGACATTTAGCATTGCACTGTATGTCTAAGTACCACAGAATTTCAACGGGGCTTACATGCAGGTAAGTGTGCATCAGATTGCAAATAAAGCTTTCCAAATGTAAAGACACCCATAGATGATTTATCTCCATTAGAAAGAGAGATGAAAAAAAACCCACCTTTCCTGGAGGATCTTAAGAAATTTCTCTCACTGTACTGTGAAGCCACAGGCCAAACTCTGCAACTCAAATGAATATGCCTAATCCCCAAAATATCTTAAATCCCAGTGAAAGGAAGAATTAGATACAGGCCTGGTTAGCCATTCATTTTATTATGCAATCCAATAATTGACAATGCAAAGCAGAGATGATGATATTTCGTAGATAAGGGAAGCCCATCCATAGGTCAAATTGGTAATACCCTGAGCCTCAGTCCTTCAGTGTACACTGTTTGGACAATTGCTGGGCACTCCTACTATTTGTGAGTTCTTCAGTGCAACTCTCTGCAGTTGTCTCAGCAAACCTGTGCTTTTTAATCATTCTACCTTCTAAATGTTCCATTTACTTGTTCACCTCTGACCTCATTTCTACTCAAAGAGGGACAAGCCTAGCAAGGCTTTGGATATGGCAGTTACACCATCTTCAAGTGCCCCCCGCCAAAAAAAAAAATTATAATTGCAAGTTTACTCAATTCAGTCACGTCCTGCCTGGGAAAGAGGAATGCAAAATCATTTCTCAGTTGAGAGTAAACCTGACTACTCCACATGCTAGGCTGGGGATTTGGGGCAGTACCCCATCCAAATCAAAATAAGATAATCCTCTCTCCATACATCTTCTTAAGCCTCAAATGAAGTTGGGCAGTGAGCTGAAGCCCAGAGGAACAGGTACTGCACAACCTCCCTCCCTTGAAATTAACAGGAACCCCACAAGACAATGTGAGCCTGAACAACTCCTGTGGGTCACATGCAAGAGACATTTCCACTGTGGAAAAGTCAGAGGAACTTCTGGGAAGTGAAGAACATTTCCCGGATTGCTACCCCTTATAAAGGGAAGAAGAATTTATTGGTGGCTGGTGTCCATGAGGACCAGCAGAGCAGAAGGTAAGGGGAGCCAGTGACAGGCAGAGACAAAGGAGGAGGAAGCTAACAGGCAGGTCCACCCCCTGCTTGGATTGCAAGTAAGAAGGTGGGCAGACAGGTGATGGCTGGGAGCGAAATAAAGTTGGTTAGGAGGTGCCCTATACACTCTATGACACACAGTGCAATGGAAAGAGAAATATGGTGGATTTTGGACAAACCTAGTTAAAAAGAACACACACACCCTCCAACAAAAACTATCTCTCTGCTCTCCTAATAGCACAGGCCTGAACAACAAAACTTCAGGCACCAATCCTGAAATAAAAATATAATTGGGGTAGATTTTTTTTATGGCAGGAACTGAGGCAACAGAATGGGGATTATTAGATTCTCTCACCACTGAACTATCCAGAAAGTGAGTGCTTCCGCCAACAACCCCCCCCCCCCAAAAAGACTCGTGTTAAATTATACTGTTTCACATGGCTTTTTTGTCAATTTAAATAAAAATGAAATATGATCTGCATTAAAAAATATATGAGCAAGGAGGCTCATATCTTGTATCCACTTCCTTATGCAATGCTATAAAGCAAATGTGCATTGTCTCCCAAACAGTCTAGCTTTGTGTTAGTCCGCAACTATAATCTGGATTATTTAATACAGTTTCTTAATATAGTTCTCTCTGTGATGTGAGAAAGGGTAAGGCAGTCTACATCCATGTATGTGTATGTGTGCCTGCTCACACACTTACAACATGTCTATCTGTATATATCATATATATCCATGTAGGAAAGGGTTGTCTGTTCCTAGCTGGAAGTTTGTACGAGAATATTATTCATTTTGATGTGACTATGCTGTAAGGAATTATTAAATTTATAGTAACAGAGATGTTTTGCACTTAGTGACTAGCTTACCAGGCACTTGGGCACCTGTCCAGAACAGAATGCTATTTACAGCTGCTGTCTTGCATCATGCTCTCTGTCTTTAGGTCTATGCCTTAGCAGAAACATATCTGTTGTTCCAAAACGTCCCCCCCCCCCAAGACAGAATCATGAAGCCACCCCATCACAAACACACACAATTAGATCCATTGAATTGGCACTCAAGTGTTTCTTAAGTCACCTGTGGAAGCATTTTTCTTGAACAAGACTAACTAAATTTCAGACTGTAGAAACCTCCTTTCTGCAAAATGGCATTTTGGCACTATTTTAGGATATCTATTATCTCTTTTTTTTCCTTCTTCAGACAGTCCCTTAAGAGGAAAGAGATATTGTAGAGTTGGAATGTGATGCAGTCCACACTCCTACCGTACCTGAAGAAGCTTGGTGTACCGGGAGAAGTTTGACAGCTTAATCCAGACACCCCCAAACTGCGACTCTCCAGATGTTTTGGCCTACAACTCCCATGATCCCTAGCTAACAGGACCAGTGGTCGGGGATGATGGGAACTGTAGTCCAAAACATCTGGAGGGCCAAAGTTTGAGGATGGCTGGCTTAATCCATTAATTGACAGATTGACCCAGTTTGACAGAAGCGCTTGAGCTGAAGCCCTTCCGTAAAACTGGCTTCTGGATCAGGGCCAAAAGATTCCATAGTTGAGTCAAGACGTTCTGGTTGAACATTACAGAAAACTCTATATGCTGCACTTTCTTTATCACGTGTGCAGAGTACTAGTGAGAAGGAATAGGGGGAGGGGAACAGGCTTCACGGAGGGATTAATGAACAGTGGTTAATGAATGGGACTTTAAATGGTTAGTGGATAGTTCAGCAGACTGCATTTCCTACCACAAATAATACTTTAGATACTTGTTTGTACCAGAAGATCTGCTTTAGTTTTTTAACAAGCAGGAGCCCTGTGACACCTTAAAGGCTAACTTTATTTTAGCAGCCTTCTCCATCAGCCTCAACCAGTGTGTTGGCATGTTGGGGGAAATGGGAGTTGTATTCCAAAACATCTAGAGGATTCCATGTTGAGGAAATCTGTATTGTGGGCTGAGCCTTCATGGACTAGAGTCCACTTCATCAGGCGTATCTGATGATCACTGTAGTCTTCCAAGAAACATTACACCACAATACATTTGTTAGCCTTAAAAGTGTCACAAGAATCCTTCCTTTTGCTGCAACATAATGTCACGAGCATCCCTCTGGAAATACTAGTTTTTAATTTGGCTTGGATCCAACCACGCAAGAGGGCATTATGTTGAGATCTCTCCCTTTGGCAATGTTACATTTATGAGAGGGGTCCCCTCTGTCACTAAAGGATGGAAACAAGCCAACCCAGCTGATACACTGGCAACTTCATATGTAGGGTTGCCATATGTCCTCTCTTTCGCAGGACACGTCCTCTTTCTCATGGGTATGTAAAATGAGAGTCATCACAGCAATCCATAGTTAAAAGCAGAAGTCGGCAAATGTGTCCTCTTTTTTGCTCTTCAAAATATGGCAACCCCATAATCATCAGGCAAGGGGGGAAAGCTGAACTAGAAGGAAGTGGCCATGTGGGCAGGAAATCAACAGCCCCTTTGAAAGGATGTTTTTTCCCCAAGGGGGTGAAGGCAGTAGGGCTGAGCAGACAGGCTATGGTCTCTCTCTGCAGACCCACTACTTCAGGAATGAGGAACCTTTTCCAGCTCACAGATTCACACTGGCCAACCTTTTGGGGGCCAGATGGGTTAGGAACAGACGGGAAGGGAAAAGCTAAAAAACCCCACCCTATTCTATTAATTTCAATTGCATTGTCCCATTGCACCTTATTAGATTCACTAATTATTGCTTCCCATCCTTTTCTCCCCATTTCAGTATTTATTTCCACTCCATTGCACCTTCTTAAGTTTGTTCCATTATTACTAGATTATACACAATGACGAAGCAGATTCTGCCTCTTAGATGATAGCAAGCCGCACCAAATCCTTACTATGCTGTCCAAAGTGGTCAACATGGTTTACCTGTGGGTGGTTTTTGGAGGGGGGGGGGAGTTCTAAAAAAGCTCATCCAAATCTCCCTACACACGACTACTGCCAGCAGACAAAGTTGTGAAGCAGCCTGTGCAGGCGATCAGAACAGACAGTAAGTACACCTGGGAATTCTTTCCTGATCCTAGTTAAGAATTTGAACTTGGAAGTCGTGACCAGTCCCAGACACTGGAAACTTTTACCGGGGGGGGGGGCGTTTCCAGTTGCTGTTCCAGCCACCATAGCCAATGATCAGGGTAATGGGAGTCTAATAGCCTCTGAAGGGGTGCTGGTTCCCCATCCCTGACATGTGAGACCCATGAAGTTCAAGGTTTCGTTATCCAGATGGCAGTTCATCTTTGGGAACTAGTTGTGGGTGTTACTAATTCATACAATATACCTATGTACATGTAGACAGATTTTTTGGGGGGATCATCCTGTGTCTGATTTTTGGGCAGGGGTGGGGGAGGGAGAAAGGCAAGCAGCAGCTTTGATTATCTATCTAGAAGGCCCAGGGATCGCTCTGAGTGCTTAGAATTACACAACCGTTTTGAAGTGCTCATGGAAGACGAGGAACAGACTCCACCTGAGGATCTCTCCCTCATCACAGTTGATGAGGAATATGAAGACGAGCAACCAAGTCAGTCCTCTGGAAATATGCAGGTAACCTTGGAAGGGACAGCACATAGAAGAATCCCAACCAAGCCTATGAAGAGGCGTGTAGTGGTGATTGGGGATTCCCTACTGAGGGGTACAGAAGCAGTGATCTGTGGGCCTGACAAGATGTCTCGAGAGGTGTGCTGTCTACCTGGGGCCAAGATCAAAGATGTAACAGAACGGCTGCAAGGAATCATAAAACCCACCGACAAATACCCCTTCCTTTTGGTGCATGTGGGAACCAATGACACTGCAAGCCATAGCTTACAGAAGATCAAAAATGATTATGAGGCTCTGGGCAGGAAGTTGAAGCAATTAGATGCACAAATTGTCATCTCTTCTGTCCTCCCAGTTGAACGACATGGCCCAGGGAGAGAGGGAAAAATAGGGGAAGTGAACAACTGGCTTCGCAAATGGTGCAAACAGGAACGGTTTGGATTCCTAGATCACGGTCTGCAGTTTCTTGAAGATGGACTTCTGGCAAGTGATGGACTGCACCTCAAAAAAGTTGGGAGGAATGTTTTTGCCACAAAACTCAAAAACCTCATCAGGAGGGCTTTAAACTGACTTATGTGGGGGAGGGAGACAGTGGTCCTGAAGGTAGGAGTCTATCAAATGCTGAAGATGATCATCCAAATGTCAAGGACCAAATGGAGCAAGCAGCATGCAGACCTAGTGGTGGGACGAAAATATCCTTAAATAAGAGACATGGGGGAATGATCAACGGTCTTCAATGTCTGTATACTAATGCACAGAGCATGGGAAATAAACAAGATGAACTTGAGCTCTTGGTACAGCAAACTAAATATGACATAATAGGCATCACTGAAACCTGGTGGGATGAGTCTCATGACTGGAATGTAGTAATAGAGGGATACAATCTATTTAAGAGAAATAGACCAAACAGGAAAGGAGGAGTAGTAGCTTTATATGTTAGGGATATGTATACCTGTGAAGAGATCCAGGATTTAAAACTTCAAAGCCAAATTGAGAGTATCTGGGTCAAAATTAAGGGAGAGAAAAACAACAGTGATCTCATTGTGGGAGTTTACTATAGATCCCGAAGCCAAACTGAGGACACAGATGATGCCTTCCTGGAACAGATGGCCAAGCATTCCAAAGGAAGTGAGATAGTAGTAATGGGGGATTTCAACTATCCTGATATTTGTTGGATGTCAAACTCAGCCAAGAGCATAAGGTCGAACAGATTCCTCACTGGCCTTGCAGACAACTTCATTGTCCAGAAAGTGGGAGAAGCAACAAGAGGATCAGCCATTTTAGATCTGGTCCTAACCAATAGTGATGACTTGGTTAGTGGGGTAGAAGTGGCAGGATCATTAGGTGGGAGTGACCATGCTCTTCTGGAGTTTATTATCCAGCGGAAAGGAGCAACCAAGCATACTAAGGTCCAAATTCTAGACTTTAAGAAAGCCGACTTCAGAAAACTTAGGGAAACGCTGGGTGAAATCCCATGGACAGTAATACTAAAAGGGAAGGGAGTTCATGATGGTTGGGAGTTTGTTAAAAGGGAGATATTAAAAGCACAACTTCAGGCAATACCAATGAGACGGAAACATGGAAGGTGCCTAAAGAAGCCAGGCTGGCTATCTAAAGAACTTTTGACTGAGTTAAGATTTAAAAGGGATATGTACAAAAAATGGAAAAGGGGGGAAATCTCCAGAGAGGAATTCAAACATATAGCCAGCACGTGTAGAGACAAAGTCAGAAAAGCTAAAGCACAGAATGAACTCAGGCTCGCCAGAGAGGTTAAAAGCAACAAAAAGGGCTTTTATGGGTATGTCCGTAGCAAAAGGAAAAACAAGGAAACAGTGGGGTCACTCAGAGGAGAAGATGGTGAAATGCAAACAGGGGACAGAGAAAGGGCAGAACTCCTCAATGCCTTCTTTGCCTCAGTCTTCTCCAAGAAAGAAAACAACGCCCGACCTGAAGAATATGGAGCAGATGATTCAGCAGGGGAAACACAGCCCAGAATAAGTAAGGAGGTAGTACAAGAATACTTGGCTAGTTTAGATGTATTCAAGTCTCCAGGGCCAGATGAACTACATCCAAGAGTATTAAAAGAACTGGCAGAGGTGATTTCAGAACCACTGGCAATAATCTTTGAAAATTCCTGGAGAACAGGCGAAGTTCCAGCAGACTGGAGGAGGGCAAATGTTGTCCCTATTTTCAAAAAGGGGAAAAGAGAGGACCCAAACAATTACCGCCCAGTCAGCCTGACATCAATACCAGGAAAGATTCTAGAGCAGATCATTAAGCAAACAGTCTGTGAGCACCTAGAAAGAAACTCTGTGATCACTAAAAGTCAGCATGGGTTCCTGAAAAATAAGTCATGTCAGACTAATCTGATCTCATTTTTTGACAGAATTACAAGCCTGGTAGATGAAGGGAACGCTGTGGATGTAGCCTATCTTGATTTCAGCAAGGCCTTTGACAAGGTGCCCCATGATATTCTTGTAAAGAAGCTGGTAAAATGTGGGCTAGACAATGCTACCATTCAGTGGATTTGTAGCTGGATTACTGACCGAACCCAAAGGGTGCTCATCAATGGCTCCTCCTCATCCTGGAGAGTAGTGACTAGTGGGGTGCCACAGGGTTCTGTCTTGGGCCCAGTCTTGTTCAACATCTTTATCAATGACTTGGATGATGGGCTTGAGGGAATCCTGAGCAAGTTTGCAGATGACACCAAGTTGGGAGGGGTGGCTAACACCCCAGAGGACAGGATCACACTTCAGAATGACCTTAACAGATTAGACAACTGGGCCAAAGCAAACAAGATGAATTTTAACAAGGAGAAATGTAAAGTACTACACTTGGGCAAAAAAAATGAAAGGCACAAATACAGGATGGGAGACACCTGGCTTGAGAGCAGTACATGTGAAAAGGATCTAGGAGTTTTGGTTGACCACAAACTTGACATGAGTCAGCAGTGTGATGCAGCAGCTAAAAAAGCCAATGCAATTCTGGGCTGCATCAATAGGAGTATAGCATCTAGATCAAGGGAAGTAATAGTACCACTGTATTCTGCTCTGGTCAGACCTCACCTGGAGTATTGTGTCCAGTTCTGGGCACCACAGTTCAAGAAGGATACTGATAAGCTGGAACGTGTCCAGAAGAGGGCAACCAAAATGGTCAAAGGCCTGGAAACGATGCCTTATGAGGAACGGCTTAGGGAGCTGGGTATGTTTAGCCTGGAGAAGAGAAGGTTAAGGGGTGATATGATAACCATGTTCAAATATATAAAAGGATGTCATATAAAGGAGGGAGAAAGGTTGTTTTCTGCTGCTCCAGAGAAGCGGACACGGAGCAATGGATTCAAACTACAAGAAAGAAAATTCCACCTAAACATTAGGAAGAACTTCCTGACAGTAAGAGCTGTTCGGCAGTGGAATTTGCTGCCAAGGAGTGTGGTGGAGTCTCCTTCTTTGGAGGTCTTTAAGCAGAGGCTTGACAGCCATCTGTCAGGAATGCTTTGATGGTGTTTCCTGCTTGGCAGGGGGTTGGACTGGATGGCCCTTGTGGTCTCTTCCAACTCTATGATTCTATGATTCTATCTATCTATCTATCTATCTATCTATCTATCTATCTATCTATCATCATCATCTCCACAGCCATAATGAGATAGCGTTCAGTCAACTTCTGCTATTTTTAATACAGAAATTTAATTGTGTGCATACTCTAAAATATTCAAACATCTTCCTGCCAAGAGGAAGCTTGGTTTATTTAACAGTAGACTGTCGTTTGAAGAGATAGAATAAGGAGCTCCATTTAAAAGCTTTGTTTCTGTAAATATTTGGAGAAGGGTAAGAACGAGGAAATATTGAATCATAACCATAACATTTTGCAATGGATGCCTGAAAATGAATGGGGAGAAAAATCAGACAAATCAAATGGTGATTTGGAAAGAACTAAGGAATGTTGAAGTTGATGTATTTCAACAACACTTAAATATAAAATTGTAATTCTAAGGATTAAGGTTAGAGGTTTGTGCGAACTGCATAGTGATGGGGTGAGAGAGCGCTCTCATGCTCATGCCCTGCTTGTGGGCATTTGATTTGCTACAGTGAATAGAATGCTGGACTACCTGGCCTGATCCAACAGCACTATTTTGTTTTTTACCCACCTTCCACAGAAATCAACAGCATAACACCCGGTGTTTTCAATGGCTGGATTGCTATCTCTACACACATACACAGTGCCTTTCTGTGTGGCAAAGAACTAGAAAAAAGCATGCAATGCCACTAAATATGTACTCAGTAGAAATGCTGACCTATCATTTAGATACAATAATACCTCTGCGAACATCCACCTTGTCTAGCGTCCATTCCAGCGAACATCCACAGCAAACCCAGAAGTACCAGAATGGGTTACTTCCAGGTTTGCCACTCGCGCATGCAGCAGAAGCGCTAAATTGTGCTTCGCACATGTGCAGAAGCACAAACTGCTCCACACGCGTGCACAGACGCGGCACTTTGCCCTGCGTCCTTTTCAGCTAGCAACCAGGGCTCCGGAACAGATCCCAGCCACAAAACAAAGTACAACTGTATCTCGTACTCCAAAACTCCAAGCAAGGAATTCGTAGAAATGTTTCGGGGAGAGTGCATGCCATTAACCCCAAAGATTAGAAAGATAAGATTATGAAATAAATTCCCTAAAGTGTGTAAATTGCTTTCATATCAAGTCGTACAAAGATTTTGTAGAAGAAAATAAATAAGCAAACAAACATAGATGCAATTCACTTTCTCCTGAAATTAATGGCAAAATTCTCACTAGACGCAATAGTCAGATTGCTAACTGATAGCAGATAGCAATCCAGCCATTGCTACCAATGGATGGTGGATATATATGTAATTATATCATTCTGAGGTGAAATGATCTCTCAGATCTGAGTCCGGTACTCTAACCTCTACACTGGCATGCACATCACTGCATACCGTGGTGAACACTGTGTCAGGCAAATGGAGACATGTTTTTATTTCAATATGCAATAGATATATAGAAGGGATCTGTCAGGGGGAAGAATAGGTTCCCAGTGCTTAGCTTGTCATGTTTACAGAGACACATCCCACTTTCACCTTTTACAACATTCACTGTGCCAATCACTGGTGTACACTCAGCAAACCCATATAAGGTTTGAAATCATAGCTGCATACTCTGAAATGCATGTTTATTCTATAACTGCAGTCACAATTTTGCAGAATTGTTCACAAAGCATGCTGAAAATACAGTAATTGACTCTTTGAGTTCTCATCCATAATTTCTACTCCAGCCAGAGGAGTGTGCAAAACGAACTGAAGACCAGACCAGGAGGCAATGAAGTTTTGTTTGCAAGGCAGCCCTAGAAATGTTTAAATTGCCATTGGACAGCAGGACATTTTGCTCTGAAAAGCCAAACAAGCATTTTCAATTAAAAGCATGCAGCAAAACTGGTATCAGGGACAGTCATATTAGCGATAGTTCTTCTTCTTTTACAAACTGGCCAAACAACATTCAACAAAGCCATGGTAGAAATTGTGTTTCAAAGTACGGAAAGACATTGGGATTATTTCCACAGTAATAGGAATAGCCAAATGCCACCGTTGCTACAGCCTCTGTTTAGTGAACTTTGAGACCAATACTAAACTGAGTGACCAATACTAAAGTGAGTGAAGATCTACATCAGGAACAAGGTAAGAATAAAGATACAAATTGGGAACAAGGGTGGGAGGAGATCAGCAGTACCTCCTATTCACCAGGAGGCTGCTGTGGAGTTGACACTGGAAGAAGTGTGCTGCAGCTGTCGCTGTTACGGCGGCAGCAATGGCGGCAGCAGATGAGGCATTCCTTGTAGGCCAGATCTGCTGCCCTTGTGGGTCCTGATGCCCGAGGCAGTCGCCTCGCCTTGTCTCATGGGTGGGCCAGCTGTACTCTTGAGCTTTGCTGCTTGAGGGAGTTGAGGGCTATGGCTGAGACACTGGTTCACTGACCTCCACCAACCTGTGTTGGCAGGGCAGAGAGGTTGTAGACTCTGGCTTTCTGGAAGACCTTGCCGCAGCCATGGGAAGTGGACCAGGTAGAAAGCTACTGCTGGGAATGTTCCTGCTAATGACAACCAGAGTAGGGCCCAGAAATAGGGAGTTATGGAGGTGGAGGAGAGCCAAGCATTGATTCACTGGATGCTAAGCCTCACCATTCTTCTAGAGGCAATGTAGTGACAATAAAGGGAGGGTGGACCTTTCCAAGCTGGCATGGCCTGAAATGTGGCAACAGATCTGCTACCCTACCCTACCCGCCCCTCTCCGCCCTGCCCTGCCCTGGCAGTCTAGGATTGCTCTTCCTGTTTATCCTGCAGAACTCCTATAACTTCCCTGAAAATGCAAATATGCAGACTAACTGTACTACTACTAAACTAATAAACAGAAAAAGAGTAAATGCAACCAACATCTCTTCCGACTTTGTATCAGTTAATTCAAGTGGTCTTCATGAGAAACCAACACCCTCTCCTGCAATTATTCATAGCACTACTAATTTAATTTTTGCAGTGTCCACAGTTTCCATGAAAACATGAGGGAAGGAAAGGTGAAAGGTAGGATAATCATACATAGGATTTGTGTTAGATAAAATGCAGTATGTGCTTTATTGTTCAGATGGTAGTATCCACATTTCTCCTCAACTCCTCCATGGTCTCCCAATCTCTCCTGTAAAATGGATGAGAAGGAAGAAAATGCCATGGATCGCAAGAGCAATGCCATTGTTTTTGTATGTGTGGTCAACATCAGGCATTACTTCTTCAGTCTGCGAACAAATAAGACAATTCACCCAATTCTACACCTTTCTCTGATGCTGTATCTGCCTGCCCTGTTGGTGCTCTGTGACCACTTATTGGAAAATAATATATATGATAAGAATAATATTGGAGAAAACTGGGTATTGAAACTTGCTTAATCTAAATAATATATCCCAGTTTATAGCGGCCCTTTAAAGCACGCTTCACGCAGAGTATACGCAGTCAGAAGTTGACCTGGCTAAGAAAACACCACCAAGAGCGTAGGGAATTATCTCCCTTATATGAAACCCCTTACTAGCTGCACACTTGTAAAAGTATGCAGATAAAAATACAAACGGTTGGGTTTCTTTAACTGAAAAACAAACGGAATCTATAGAGACTTTAAACTAAAGATAAATGCTTTCTCTCTTAGCAACATTCCAACCTTCAACCCATTCCAAACCTCCCACAAACTCCCACATAACTCCCATTAAACTACCCAAGAATTAACAGCAAACTACCGTAGCTTTATAACTAAGCAACTCTCATACTAAGATTCAACTGGGGAATCTCTTAAACTGAGAACAACTGAGAGAGTGATCTACTACGAGATGAATCAAACTGAAAGATCTAACTAAGAGATACAGAAGGCTTTCTGGCAGAGCCTTATATACAAAAAGCAGAGCCCACGCCTGTGAGCAATTAACAGAAACACTGGCACCTGTTTCTCTTAAACAGACAGTATTTACATTAGACTGGCTCTAAAGTAACTTGACTACTAAAGAAAAATCCAACACCACTGCGGCCTCCTCCATCATGCCCCATTCCAAGCTTTTATATGGCCAGTCACTGCCACCCCCTGTCCAATTGGGTTCAAGCATTTAAGCCAATTAGGGGCATGAACACCTGTGGTTCTAGACAACCTTTGCTTCTAGCCTTTATTTCTTGTAAGCTAGAACAGGTATTATTTATGTTCAAACATCTGTCAGTAGCCTCTCTTTTTGCTGTATTGAAGCCAATGGAAGCCAATGAACATTTCGATGAATATAGGAGGCTGCCTTCCACTGAGTCAAACCACAGAGCTATCTTATATCAGGTTGGTATTGTTTACCTGGAGTAAGCCAGGGAAGGACTCCTAGCTAAAAGCCACACCCAGTGACTGCAGACAATACAAAGCTCGATGGACCAGTGGTATGGCTCAGTTAAAGGAGATGCCACCAATTTAACCTGGGACTTTCTTGTTGAGCTATGACCCTTCTCACAAAAATGAGAGTTGATCTAGTTTAGTGGTTAAGAACATGATCTACAGCAGGCATCCCCAAACTTCAGCCCTCCAGATGTTTTGGCCTACAACTCCCATGATCCCTAGCTAACAGGACCAGTGGTCAGAGATGATGGGAATTGTAATCCAAAACATCTGGAGGGCCGAAGTTTGGGGATGCCTGATCTACAGTCTGGAAATTACCCATTCCCCCCCCCCCCCAGCCATGAACTCAATGGCCTACTCCCATATTGTCTCTCAGTTCTCCATCTCCCTGGAATAGGTGGGTAATGCTACCCTGCCCACCTGACATGGCTGCTAAAAGGGCAGTTAACAGGATGTAAATGTGCCAGGCTCCCATGTACAGGCTGCCCAAAAGCATTTGGCCATGTTGGCATTTGATTTTATATGGCAGACATAATGGTTCTAAAGGTCCCTAGCCCATGAGTATGCAGCTTCTGCGCATTACTCTAAAAAGCCATCTGGCCACATTGTACTGGCAGAGTCCAGAGCATGCAGCCAGAGCCTTATAAAGATTAGAGCTGTCATGCAGGATGCCAGCAGAATTAAGCACGGTATTGTATAAATTGGCCCTGTAGTCGAGCCCTTAGGAAAAAAACACTATGTCAAGAACTATGATGCCGTTCAAAAAGACATAGGCCCGTCTTTAACAAGGCTGGTTACAAATATCACAGTAAAGCTCGTTGTCACCCCTTTTATCACACCGTTTCCTGAGAATTTGGCACTGAACATGCAGAAGTTTCAGGGAATGTATTGGAACTCGTGCCTTGCCAAAAAGAACCCGAAAGCCCACCCTGCTTTTGACTCTGAATAGGGATCAATTTCAAATGTTTATCTAAGACTGATGCCACCTACAGTATTCTAGCTGGCATGGAAATAAAATTTAAAAAAGCAGAGTCTTGCTGTGGCACCGGAAAATGCACTGATTAAGAGCTTTTAAAACAGAATTACCCACAAGCTTGTAGGTAGCTTACGCTGCACTGTATCGTTTTATCACATGGCACTGATCACTATCAGACTACGAATAGTCTGTTAAAGAGCCTGAAAACTCTTCCTGCCTTAAACACTTTGCTGGCAGGGCGGGAGTTAAGTGAAAGTATGTGAGAAGTTTGATTTGCGTTTATTTGCATGGTGGATGTTGCAATGAATTATCTCTCTACTTATCACCAAGATCTCACTCTCTGCTTCAAGAGAAGATAAATGATGAGCTCGTAGTCTAAGCGAAAAGCAAGGGAACGTAGTTTCAGCCTAGTGGCGACCCCACACCGCATTCTCACCTTTTTGGGTGGGGACTATGAGTCACTAAAGTGGAAACATGCACTGTTATTATGCATAGTGTATTAATAGCTATATCGTTATGCCTTCATAACTTTCTAGCCTCGTAACCAATGGAAAAATGTATATTATAAAGAATGACAGCAGGTGAGCTGCTCTGGCTTAAAAACAAATGAAAGAATAGAATTCATTCTTCAATACATAATGGCCCCAACCCATGGAAAATTGGTAGCGATTATGTTTAGTAGACAGGTTGACTACTCCGTAAAAAAAACAAAAACAGGATGGAAATGCCAAGAACAAGAGAAAAATGTTATTCAGAAGTGATCTGAGACAGGAATCCTGATCACAATTATTTCACATTAAATACATTTGATGTAACTGAGAGGTGGTTTGGAATAGGTTAACATGTGATGGAAGTGAAGTCCAACGTCAGCTGCAAATCCTATTAATTTCAGCAGTACTTGAGCACAACTACCCCCCCCCTCGAGAAAACAATTAATATTTGTGTGTATGGTCTGCAAAAAAAATTAAAAAATTGCAGAGCTCAAAGACTGGGTTTAAAGTCACTGGCATTATTATAGAAAATAAAATAAGGGACCACAATTGCCATCATCGCTGACATGCTGGCTTCCCCAACCCGATGCTCTGCTAATCCAACAAATTAATCAATCCTACGCATGGTCACTTGGAAGTAAGGCTAACTTACTTAGAATTACAGCCCAAATCAATAGCATGAGTAGTCCTGACAAAACCCTAGAACTCTGCAAATTGAAAATGGGAACTGGTCGACATCTTATGGCACTGCTACAACATTTAAAGACCAGTCAACATGTGAGTGGGCCCAATAATATGGGTTCTCCTTACCACCAAAGTGTTGCCTCAGCTGTTGGTAAGAAGAAGTGCTGCTCAAGGCACAGATGGAAATTGGTCCATAACCAACCACTGTGATCAGAGACAGAATTAAGAGGTATCTCACAATGATGAGCAGATGGCTAAGAGGTAACGCAAGGGCAACGGCAACAAATTTCTGTTTAGTGGCCCCTTAAGGCTCCTGGCTTTCCAGGCTGAGCAGAGACATTATAGGCTATGCTCGTAAAATGCTAATAAATCATCATTCCACACACAAAGTCCCAAAAAGTGTCCCCTGCTTCTGAAATGCTGCAGCATGAAATTTTGCAAGAGAGAAAATGGTTCTTCTGCGTCCCGTTCTCTACCACATTCCCGCCTGATGGTCTGAGAGGGAAATCTGGTCATATGCATATAACAAGTGATCAAAAAAGACAAATGCAGATTTATCCAGGGACTCACAGGGATAAAAATGCCTCTCAGGCAGTCCAGCTATGCTGGGAAGTTTCCACTGAAACATATAAAATATAGAAGTGATGCTGGCTATGCTTTGTCTCTCATCTATCAGCGACAAAAATCAGCCAGAAGCTTCCTCATGCTGCATATGATGTATTTGGTGGTATTTTGCAATGAAACCTCTCAAGTTTAGCCTCCAATCAGAAAGGACACCATGAGAAGATAAGGAAGAAGAAGCTAGAAACAGAACATTTTGCCAATTTTTAAGCCAGTCAGTTGAGAAAACAGAGGGAAACAGTGCAAATTTTTGCATCCACTTAATCCTCCCTCCTGTCTTCTGTATGTCAAGTGCTGACCTGTCTCATACCAGTTGTCTCTACAAGCATGATAAATGGATTTTTGGAAGCTCACTATTTCCTAAAGGGGGGAAAAACACCACCTTCAAGTGCTGGTCCTTATCAATCAAAAGAGCACAATCAATGTACAAACACAGGAACAACACAGGAAACTGCTTTATACCAAGCCAGATCCTTGGTCAATCTGGCTTAGTAATGTCTACACACTGGCTTGCTATGGCTCTTCAGGGTTTCAGGCAGGGCTCTCTCCCAGGCCTACCTGGGGAAACTGGGGGCTGAACCTAGAACCTTCTGCAAGGTTCAGAAGTACAAAAAATGGGGGACTCTTGGAGGGAAAGGACCCCCCACAAATCAGCCCAATGAGAACTGAGCATGGGATACTGACTGACTCCTGGAGAAGCAGAGGAGAAAAATGTGGAGAAAAATGTGGAGACTCCCTTCTTAAGGTTTTAGAACTGTTATGATTAAAATAAAACACAAGAATACGCACACAGCATTCTCAAAGTCCATGGGCTTTTTAACAGACAGCATCCTCCAGAACAACAGCTGAGCTGGCAACCATCTAGGAACAGTGGATAGCATGTTGTACAGAAGTCATCAACTATGTGCTTCTGTTCACGGATAGTTCTTTGACCCAGTGGAAGCTCCCGTGAACAGAAAGCAGGGGAGACAACTTTCACTGATACTCCTCTTCCTTCCATCAAGACCCTCCCAGAACATGAGGGGCAGTAGAACAGGGCTTTTACCTGCAGGGGTTGCAAGAGAAAGGGACATTTGCAGACGTCACTTCCCTCCTCCCATTCACCAAAGCCCTTGCTAGATGAAAGAGCCTTTTATTAACAGAAGGGACACCATTACAGTGGTACCTCGCGTTACAAACACTTCGGGTTACAGACTCCGCTAACCCGGAAGTAATACCTCGGAATAAGAACTTTACCTCAGGATGAGAACAGAAATCGCGCAGCGGCAGCGGGAGGCCCCATTAGCTAAAGTGGTACCTCAGGTTAAAAATGGTTTCGGGTTAAGAAAGACCTCCGGAATGAATTAAGTTTGTACCACTGTACATACAATGAGGGATGTTGGAGAATTCCATGAGAAATGGTAATTGCCACAATTTGCATGTTTCCACGAGGCCAGGAACGGAAATCACACAAGTGAAAATGCGCAGTATTTTACCGTGGTTGTTGTTATTGTTGTTTAGTCAAAGACTTTATGTAAATAATTAATTTGTTTTTTACATCTCCCTTCTGTTGAAATTTATTATGTTCATTTTGGCTGTAGCAAATGGCAAGGCAAAAGTAGGTTTTCGTGGAAGACAAACTGCAGCGAAACAGAAACAGCTCTGGTTGGAATGAGCACAGGATGGGATGGAAATCCTTGCCTCCTTATATCCCTAAAGTTTGGCTACATTTCTTTGCAACTTTGATTCATGAGTCAGGTTCCCCCCCCAATAAGACCACATCCTATATGTTATTTCTTTGAAGAACCCAATGTCAGTTGCATTTCAGGTGGGCAGTATGCTGTACATCTCTGTTTAACTCTGATCAGCGGTCTAACTTTCTAATGTAGTATACGTATGAGACGTTCCACAAGGATGAAGTTCCAGGAACAGCCCTTAATATCTCTAAATACTATGTTTGGGGGGGGGGGAGCGGGAGCACAGAGAATCCATAGCCTCCTACCTAGTCCCATGGCACACTCTGCCCAAACTGCCCCACCCTAATTATGCCATCCAGATTTCACTGATACATATAATTAACTATGTGTAATAACATACGCTTTCAATTTATTTCAGTCATTCCAGCCCTCCCCCCACCAGCCCAACCCTAACTAGTAATACCATCCGTTCCTGTATCATTATAAAATGGTTTGAAAACATGCCCAAAACCTCCTACCCAATCCTAACTTTGGCTGTCATAGAGACAAATTCTCCACCTTTCTGGAGAGGACAACTCTTTTTTACTAGGCCTGCTCCTATACATAGATAGATACTGTATTGCCATTGTACATAGCAGCCTAAAATGAAATTGAATGCCATCCCATAAAAAACAAAACAAAAACACAATTATAGCCACACACGCAAATACATACACACCCACCACAACTCCCCAAGATCATATTATTTGGTTACAGCATTTAAGATGGTTATACAAACTGTTTTTTAATCTATTCATTCTTGATTTAATCTATGCGTTTTATCGCAGCACTTCACACAGAAATTAAGCCGGTGAAACCTTTCCCATCAGTTAGTTCATATGCATTCGAGGAAAAGTTCCACCTGCTAAATTTCTGCAAGACTTACTTTTAAACGCACAGGTGTAGGGCCACCGAAAATGCTGGCAAGCCTAAACCTATCCTAACTACGTACAATCACCCTACTAATTCCACTTTCCCTTCAGAGCAGCCATTCTGGGCCCCTAGCAACTAAAGTTGCCCTGAGGAGAGGAAAATAACACCAACATGTTATCATGCAGTGATATTTTAGAAAAAGTGAGTCACTTTTGTAAAGAGAATGCAGTAGAACAGTAGCTATGGGTGATGCTTCAAAAACAGAGCTAGGTGGGAATTAAGGTTAAGATATGCACCACAAAGTTGACCTTTTTATTTTTTTAAAAAAATCAATTTTATGAGAGTTTTCAGCATAAAATACAATTAAAACCAAACTAAACTAAAGAAGATAAATAAAAGGGAAGCAAGGAAAAGCAAGAGAAGAAAAAGAAAGAGGAGGTGAAAAAAACAAAACAAAGAATAAGCACAAGGTCCTCTGTTGTAATTATATATTAACACTTGTTCCACACACAGAAGAATGAACCCTCCGAGCTCTCACCTGGGAGCTTCCCCCTCTTCTTCCAGCCTCCCACCCTGGAAGATCCTCTCTACTCTGTCTCTTACTCAGGGCCCTTGATCTTCCATCCATCAGCTTCCTGTGTGTATCTTCATTAATCCAATACAGAAAACTTCCAAAAACATAGCATAAATCTATATATAATTAACAGAGAGCAAGCAAAAATGAAAGACAAAAAAGAGGGTTTTCCGATTCTCTGTCTGCCTATTGTAAAGTAAAAGGTAAAGGGACCCCTGACCATTAGGTCCAGTCGTGACCGACTCTGGGGTTGCGTGTTCATCTCGTATTATTGGCCGAGGGAGCCGGCGTTTAGCTTCCAGGTCATGTGGCCAGCATGACAAAGCCGCTTCTGGCAAACCAGAGCAGCACATGGAAACGCTGTTTACCTTCCCGCTGTAGCGGTTCCTATTTATCTACTTGCATTTTGACGTGCTTTTGAACTGCTAGGTTGGCAGGAGCTGGGACCGAGCAACGGGAGCTCACCCCGTCACAGGGATTCGAACCGCTGACCTTCTGATCAGCAAGCCCTAGGCTCAGTGGCTTAGCCCACAGCGCCACCTGGGTCCCTGTCTGCCTATTGTATTTATAACAATTATTTAAAGTACTCAAGGTATCCACTCCCAGATGACTTTTAGCTGTATTAATGTCCAGTCGCCTCCACTCAACCTACTAGGTGTTATATTTTCAATCTTCACTTCCCAGTTGTATTTTCAAGGCTGCAGTAGCAGTTGCACACTTCAAATGTGTGTTTGGGGAACACTTTTCTGCCATGTCTAGACAGCAGGGCTGCTCCAGTGGAAGCTGTCAGGCCTTTCAGCTCTTTACTCTGCTCAATTCATATTACACGGTAAACAAAAGGACAGAAGAAATGACAGGTGATGAGTAAAAATATTTCAAGCGGCATGGAGGGGTTGGGAATAAAAAATAAAAAGCCCTCTCCACTCACAGCCTCTGAATCAGCAAATTCTGCCTAAACTTGAGAGTCTGAGTGTTGATGCCTCCAGAGCACATACAACATTTGCCGCAGCAATTAATTTAGCCATTTCCAAAGATGGATTTGGGATTCAGCTACATTAGTAAAAAACAACAACCAGCATTTAAATGTGTTATAAACATGCAACACCAGAAGGCGCTGTAGAGCACAAAACTTTTCTATGTGATTTTACATAGTTTTTCTCTCTCTTTTGTTATAATGATTTAATTTATTACTTATTTTTAGCAGGGGTTTTTCCTGTGTGTAGATCTGCCCTAGAGAAAATGATGTCAGTATGTTGATGTGGTTTA
Source organism: Zootoca vivipara (assembly GCF_965207765.1). Lineage (NCBI taxonomy): Eukaryota > Metazoa > Chordata > Lepidosauria > Squamata > Lacertidae > Zootoca > Zootoca vivipara. Next base: position 31,861,634 of record NC_142591.1, read on the forward strand.
TGCCAAACTCCACATTTATCTGCCGTCCTTTCTGACTGGCTCTGTGCCTGTACCATAATTTCATGACCGGTAGGCTTCTGTAATGTTCAGCCCTCTCAAGTATGTCCTGGTGTAGAAAGTCTGAGGACCCCTATCCTAAATCATTATTCCAAAAACAGAAGATATGCCCCCTTTTTTTGTTGTTACAGCGTACACACCCCAACAAGCCACCTGGTTCCATGTAACATGTACCAGCAATGAAATGATCAAAAGCAGCAGCGCACCCTATTTCAGTGCATCCTATTTTCACTCTGAGGTGTACTGTTCTTTTTGTGATCCAATTGACTATCTAAAATATATAGCATTTTACTTATAAGGCATTTGGAGAGACCAACACGACACACCAGTCTTTCAAATCTCGGCAGGTTTCATGAGAGTAATCCTTAGCATTTCTATTTTCTGAAGAATGCATTTTGGGGAAGCGTAGATGGCTACCTTTGGCAGCTCTGGTTATACAGTAATCCTGTGGAGCTGGCTGTATGTGAGCTAAGGAAGCTTCCCCACCCTAGATAATTCACTAATGATGCACAGCCCTGCTCCCATTTTATTAGATTTATGGCAGCAATAATATGCATAAAACATCTGCCAGGCTATTCTCCTTTTCAATTCTGATTATCTGTCTGCTACTTTGTGGTTAGCTTTAACTATGCAGAGGCAAGATTTGTGAAAGCTATTCAGCTTAGATTTATTATTTAAAAGTACCGTCTGTCTAAAAGCAGAGCTATAAAATTTAGGCTCCCTGTCTGGACCGTAGTACAGCTCGGCGGCTGCATGCTATTAACTGCAACCTGGCTAACAGGTGCTTGCCAATTTCTGTATATTCTCAGTGTGAGACGGGATTACAATTCCCTCTGGTTGGAAGGGTAACATTTTCTTTCAAGGGCCAGTTACCAAAAGAAAAAGAAAAAAGAAAGGCATAAAAAGGAAGCCTGCCATATCAGGGTGAATTGAATCACAGCATACCACTAAGTCTCTGTATTTAAAACTTTCGTCTTATCTCTCCTCTTGTCAAACTGCACTTCACACAGTACTTCCCTAGTCATTTGGGTTTCCATGTCTAAAAACAGGTTTCACCTCACTTCAGCAAAAACCAGTGATTAGCAGCAGGTGAGCAGGACAGTCGCTTTGAACGTCACAGGATGGTCCAGTGGGACCTCACTTTCAATTATCCCCCGAAGTTATTTGTTGGGCTATTGGGGGGGGGGGTTTACGGAAGAGGTCCTGTCTCCAATTGTACTTTCAGCCAAACCACTAACTCCAGCTTTTCTGTTGATGTTGAAGGCAGTGTTCGAAATTAGCCAGGAACATTTTGCACCTGACCATTGGTCACTTGCGACCAAGTGAAGATGCCTGGGTGCCAGGGTGGTGCATGCCTAGGGATCATTGGGTCTTGCCTGTTCTCACACACTAGCAACATATCCTGTAGAATACTATCAGTTATATTTTTTCTGCACAATCAAAACGAATTTCAGGAACCAAAGCGCTTTTTCTGAGCAGGAGCAGTAGACAACATTATAGTTAATTGCTGTCACTTGTCTTCACTTACCTCACCCCCCTGCCCTGCTCACAGTTGTGAAGAATATGTATATAAATTCTCCAGTGCTGTCCTTGGATAAAGTGACTTTTATTCTTTCAGTTCTCAAAGTTCTTAAGCTAGCTCAAAGTTCTCATCTGAACTAGCCAGATGTTTGCATGACGAAGCTCCCAGAAATCCCCCCTAAATAACTCACAACTCACACATTATTTTAGGTTTGGGTTTTTGGCATTGTTTTGGCCACAACTTTATTTAAAATACAATTTTATTCTGAGTGTTGGCTAAGGCTTTGGTTAATCCATCTGTCCTCTCTAAGGGACAGGACCATTTCCATCTGCCCCGCTTGGGGCAGGACCAATTCCATCTGACCCATTTGGGACAGGACCATTCCATCTGAACCCCTTTGGGTCAGGACCAGCTCCGACTTACCTATGGGTAGGTAAGTCAAGTAAACACCCCAAGGGAGTGGAGGTACTGTTCAACAGACACTCTCCCCTCGACCCCGGAATGTTCCCCAAGGCTCGGCTCTGTAATGGCCCATCATCCCCACCTGGCGGGTATGTGACTAGCATCCCTGAGCCCCAGGATTCCTTTAATGGAATACTTCTATGAGGAGCAAAATAGGGGAGTAGGCAATTTAAAGCCAGGCCCCTCCTATAACCAATTTATTAACCAAAGCCTAACAGCTTGTGACAATTTGCTAAGCAGTAGGCAAAAACCAAATGGCAACAGCCAATCAGCCAAGTGGCAAAATTCCTACCGGGCCCCTGAATACAGGCGACCCCTGGAAAGGCAAAGCAATGTCAGGCTAAGGCAGGGGTCCCCAAACTACGGCCCCCGGGCCGGATGCGGCCCAATCGGCCTCCCAATCCGGCCCGCGACGACCCCAGCCGCCCGCTGCCACCGCCTGCTCTTACGGCGCGCGGCACAGCGACGATCTTAAAAATCGGCAAAAAATCGCCGAAAATCCTTTGTGCGCATGCGTATGGGCCTCTCCCAACCCAGAAGAGGTCATTTCCAATGCACTTCCGGGTCGGGGGAGGCCCATACGCATGCGCACAAGCGATTTTCGGTGATTTTTCCCCGCCCGTGTGCGTGTGCGCATGCGCACGGGCGCGCACTCCCCCGCCCTCCGGCCCGCTGCGCGCGCACTCCCCTGCCCTCCGGCACGCCGCGCGGTCGGCGCGGCGGGCACCGGCCCACTGCGCGGTAAGTCTGGGGACCCCTGGGCTAAGGCCTCAAGAAAGCAGTGGGCGGGCGGGAGATTCAAAGGTTATTCGAGAGTGGGCTAGAAACGAAAGTAACTGGGCTTAAGTAAGGTCAGCCTGTCAATCAAATACAGCTACACGCCCCTATGACTCAGCCTGAACTACAGCCCACCCCCTCCCAGATTTCTTTAAGCTCTTCCGCAATCCCCATTACCCTCTATGGAGGGTAATGGGCTTTAACTGAGAATCAATCACAGTTAGTCCATCATTTGAAAATTAAGACTTTAGAGCGGTCTTGCCCCCAAATGGCAACTAGGCATTTCGTTTTGGCAACTGTAACCTTGGTTTAAGGAGCCATTTGGTAGCTTATATATCTGAGTTTCTAACGCTGGTTGAAGGAGCATCTAAAACACATATTTCCACCACCCCCTTTCATCTACTATTGTTTTAAACTCTTTCACTATGTGCAACAAGACTCCAGTTAGATTACCATTTGCAATCCATTGGGTGGTTTTTTAAAAAATATTTTTTAACTCAATGGCTCACAAAAATGATTAAAAACATAATGAAAAGTTACTAGAATTTAAAACCTCAAAAAACCTGTCATTTTAACAAGCAACAGCTTCATTCATCTAACGAATAGCAAGTGTCTGACACGCACTGGATGCAATAGGAGTTGTTTCTGAGTAAAGAGGCATGGAATCACGTTTCCCCAAAGAAGCATCTTCAGCAGAGAGTCCAAATTCCAAAAGAGCTAATGACACAACTAAGTAGGATGGACTGTCACACTTCTTTAGAACTTGCTGGGTTCCTTCTAAAGAGACAGGCTGTTCTCTTATTTGTGTGGCAGAGGAGTGACGCCATCACAGGGGAGTTCTATCAAATCCCTTTGCACCCTGGGAAACGCATGAGTTGTCTAGGAGTTCAAACTGAATAGCCACAACAACTCATGTTCCAGTCATGCTTCCACTACTGCATGTTCACCAGCAATGTGAAAGGGTCCTACACATAGACAAAGGCACCTGAGCTCACAACTCCATGCAAGGGGGAGGATTCTGATTTTACACACATTGCTTCACCTTCAAAAACTGAATGCATATCCATTAGGGGCAAGTCTGGTATAAACAGCAACCAGAAGACAGCGAACACAGTGGAACAATGTGTGAAGGGGTTTGAGTTAACCACATAGTAAACTCACTGTAAGAAGCCCTCCTACAGCCACATATTTTATTCCTCTCCTCCTCTTCCCCCTCCCACAATTAATAGGTTTTGAACTCGAAAACTGGGTGAAACTCTGGCATTGTCAGTTTTATGGAATGTTCTCTTACACCGTATATGCTTTTATCAGAGTTTGTAAATGCTTTAAACCTTCTTCAGTATATAGACTTCCAAAATATGTTATCTCTCCTTTTCTCATTGCAAAAACAAACCACACTCGGGAGTTAAAATTAAGATATCTTATCTTTATTATTAAGCATCTTGTGGTGATGCTCAGGCACCCCAGAGCACTACAGGCACAACCAAGAAATTGAATGGACATAACTGAAAGTGAGCGCACCAGGACATGTCTAAACAGCTGCTTCCCCCACTATCAGCAAATTAGTATAAAAAGCAACAACAAACCCCTTAGAAAGTAGCAAAAGGAAGTATGGGATTCCTTTCCCACAAGCTGTGGCATAGCAGCCACATTCAGACAACCACAATCTAGGCTCCAGAAACTAAAATATGAACCAGTCTTTTGGTCACATAAACAGCCCCACCACTCCTCCCTTCACACACAACTGAGCAAACAACTTGAGAAGACTTCCACTAACCATGGTTTCCCATTTTGTCCTAACTGGGAAACTGTGGTTAATGTCTTTGGAACGAACCTGGATATGAAACAAAATAAAAAAAATTCCTTCCAGCAGCACCTTAAAGACCAACTAAGTTTTTTATTTTGGTATGAGCTTTCGTGTGCATGCACACTTCTTCAGATATGAACAAAGCCATGGGGCTTTTCTACGTTTTGCTGGACAGGCCGACCAACAAAGGACTGAGAAATGCTGAGAGATAAAAGGTGAAGTGGCAGGCAAGTCCAAAACTTTACAGTTTAATGCTGTATTGTGTTTTTAATATTCGATTGGGAGCTGCCCAGAATGGCTGGGGAAACCCAGCCAGATGGGCGGGGTATAAATAATAAATTATTATTGATGATGATGATGATGATTCTATATCCACTTGCTGCCGAATGGAGGGGTTTGTGAGCTCTAACCCTCGATTACCCTTTACTTCCTCTTCTGTTTCCTGTGTACGAGGCCTCTAGTGCTGAACTACCCCATAATACTTGAGAGTGAAAATATGCTGCATGTGCTCAGTATCAGAGAAATCAAATCAGTTGCCTAGGGCCACACAGGATGTTAGTGGGAGGGCAGGATTTGAAATCCAGATTATTCAATTCCCAGAACAGAAGATTCTTTTTCTCCCTTTGCAAAGTACTGAATATAGAAGAGTCATTATGATTAGCAACACAGTTTTCTGAGACGGGGCATGAAACCCTTTGCCAAGTATTACCTCACGGCGGCCAATTAACCAGCACCTTTGATTAGCCAGTGTTCTCAGAACATTTTTAGCTCTTTCTAGGTGTGTCAAGCTCATCTCACCCTCCAAGCATTTAGAAATCCTCAGCATAACTCAGGGCTGCCATGGTAGCTAAACAAGTATACAGCAAATGTGTAGGAGTGTGGGAAGTTAGATTAAGTGCTCAGGTGAGTTTATGCATATTCATTCTGAGGAGGGCAAAAATAATAAGTCACAAAACAGTTGAGTGCGTGAGGCTGAGGTCCCTCCCTGAAAACAGGTGACATCTCCCTTATCACTAAATTATCTCACTTGGTTGAATAGCGGTAGGGGGGAAGAGAGATGGCTAAAGAAGGAATTGAACGAGGAAAATGAGGAATGAAGCTCAGCAGAACTAGATTTAACGTTCATCCAGCCATTGCCGTATCTATGTTGTAACAGACCACCCAGCTTGTCCAACTGCAATGATAACATACACATGCAAGTGCTGGTTTGCATTGGCAATTGTAGCGAGATGAGGAAGGAGTAGAGAGCCTAATAATATGCAGCTCAGAATATGTTGAACCAACACAGAAACTAAATGTGGCAAATAAAATTGTGCATCAGATAGAGACTGCTGCAGGGCATGGCTCCTGTACATTTAATAGTTGTGCTCATGAGGAAATTAAAAGCAGGCAGATAGAATACTCTTCCAGTTTTCCTTACACACTGTCTTCAAAAGAATACAGAGAAACCCACCACAGACCCAGTGTGAGGGCTCATGCCTCAAGTGGCGTTGGCCCAGCCTGACTTCCATGGCGGGACATCACAGTCCCTTCTCCTCAAAGCCCAGGCGAAGATGGGCTCACGCCATCGCTAACACTGTGCCCAGAGCCTCTTTGCCCTGTCTGCCTCCTCAGCGAGCCCTATGGCCGATACAGCAAGGTCCTTCCAGGAATAGAGTCATTGGAGGACATCCGTGGGAACCAGCAATTCTCAGCAAAAGAAGAAGAGGGAAGGAAATGCCAACTGAATAACTCTGGCACCATGTTGTCTCTGATCCTGATACCAGACTTGAATGGAGCTTTTATTATAATATTTTATATGCTGCTTTGAGTGCCTCTTGGGGCTTTAAAGCGGGATGGAAATTAAATTTAATTTACACCCCGCTTTAAAGCCCCAAGAGGCACTCAAAGCAGCATATAAAATATTATAATAAAAGCTCCATTCAAGTCTGGTATCAGGATCAGAGACAACATGGTGCACACTGGTGTGCAAGGCTCTAGCTGTCTGCTGAGGTTCCAGCCATGTTTTGCCAGCTGTCCTCCTGATTTCCAGCTCTTTGGCTTTCTATAGACTGACCCCTTCCCTCAGGAGAAGAGGTGCAGTTTAGATGTTGGGCTGGCATGAGTCAGGATGCCTGAATGTTGGCGTCCCTTCAAATAGATAGATAGATAGATAGATAGATAGATAGATAGATAGATAGATAAATAGATAGATAGATGATAGATAGATAGATAGATAGATAGATAGATGATAGATAGATAGATAGATAGATAGATAGATAGATAGATAGATAGATAGATAGATAGATAGATAGATAATGGAGACTGTGGGGAGGGGAAAAGGATGCTAGGAACAGAGCCGTCTTTCCTATTGCGCTTAGTGGTGCGTTGCGCCATGGTGATGGCCTCTCAGGGGCGCCCCAGTGAGTGGGGAAGCTGCACAGCTTTGCCGGTGGCCTCCCCATTCCTTGCACGCCTGCCAGCTGCACCCCGTCAACCATATGGCTGGCGTGCGTGCAGCTTCCCTCCCAAGCCTCCGCAGGAGGAGAGCGATTCCCACAGAGGCTTGGGGAAAGGTTGACAATTCTGAGAAACGGGGGGGGGGGTGTACCGCTGGAGGGATCTTTGCACCACGGCACCAGATATACTTAAGACGGCTCTGGCTAGGAATAAAACAAAAATAATTAGGGAACCCCTTGCTCCACCCAGAATCCTGGTTTGTTTTTTTTCATGGAGAAGGAGAACAAAGAAAAAACAAGCTCCACTTATTCCAGAGACTGAAAACTAGATTCATATTCATTACACCCATGGATCTGAGGTTTGCTTTCCTCTTTTTTTTTTTTTACTACCGGTACTTCCCTTTCCTTTTCTTCAACCCTGCCTATGCAGAGACACACAGCAGACTTCGTTTTATTTCCACACACTGTAGAAAGAGATTGCAGGGGAGTGCCAGGACACATTTAGCCCAATTAAATGTTGGCACTGTGTTCCATTCCCCCCCCCCCATCACCCGGGTGGAAATTTTAAAGGTCAAACTGGCCACTGTGAATTGATGCCTCCCATCTACATTTCCTTGCACTGGGCTGCTAGTAGGGTACATACAAACAAATGTATCGCTACAAATTTTAATCTTAAACATCACTTGTTGTTTTTGCTTTAAATACACAAATAATGTGATAGGAGTGATGAAATTTCCACAGTGAAATGTGCTAAAGAAGCTAAACGGTGGCAGTAAAATCTTTAGCTATCTCTCTGGAATTCAAGACTTAAAATTATTCCCAGCTGAAAACCACCCCAAACTTGCATTATTGGTGTGGTTTCCCCCCCCCAAAGAATGAGCAGAGAGCAAATTTCAAGAAAGATTCTCCCCACCCCACCCCCCAAAAAGCTTTTAAATAAATGCAGGCCACATGAGAGAAATTTTAGTCCCCATCAAAGCAAGTACTTCATGAGCTTCCATAAACACCCAAGCATTAGCCAACCCTATTTCTTACACAGGTATACACTGACTCTCTTGTCTATTCTGCTTTCCATGCAGAAGGTCTCAGGTTCAATCCTAGAATATCCAGGTAGGTTTCAGAAAAGACTCCTGTCTGAAATGCTGCAGACTCTCTCCTAGTAAGCATCAACAATACTAAGACATCCCAAATGAATGAATTTATTATTACGGTCACAGACCAGTTCCAGCCATCCCAAACAGGAGGCTCTCATGGTATACAAATGGTATCTTAGACTTCAGTAAGATTTCTTATGTAAGCAAGGAAATCATGATGTTGCCCCTTTATTACAGACAGAACCATAATTCAGCTACACAAGATTTGACGGTACGCTGTTCAACCTGTAGCTTTCAGGGGACAAATGGGTGTGAGAGGAGGAAAAGAGTAGACAAAGAGCGCTTGCCTGCCAATTTTGAATTATTCACACTGGAAACAAGCTTATTTCCATATGAAACAAAATGCAACATACTCTGAAAACATTTACGAAGTAAAAGCCATTCCACCCAACAGACTTTGTAAATACAGCAAAAGAAAACTCCTTCCTGCTTTTCCCTCAAGAAGCCTTGTTACAATCTTGTGCATGTATCAATTTGAATATTGGAGATGTAACAGCATCAACAAGCCAGAAACATCCTGCATCACACAGAGACTTTGAGCAATTATCTTTGGACATAGAAGTGTGGAGTCAATACTGTGGAATACGTTATTGCATATTCTGAAAATGTGCAGTATTAAGGAGACTGGGAAGTAAACTTGCTCTGGGTATTTGTAGTGCAGTTGTTATCGCTCGTCTATCACTGTATCTTCTTATGCACATCTCCTGAGTACAAATTCAACAGTGATATATGGCTGTTCCTGAAAATGTTTATTCATGCTGCTGTAATGCACAAGGATGACCATGCCAACCAGCTTGTCCCTGCATCAGTTGGGCACCTTATTTCAGGCTACCAGAGCTCATGGACAAACACAGTCTGATCGTAGGAGTTAGGCTCTTCTAAGGCCCCTGAAAGCAATGGTTTTAAACACACCTAACACTGCATAGAATTGCTGCCTGAGTGGTATGTCAAGTGCTACATAACTGTCAGCAAACAGAAGCATTTTGATAGTAACCACATTATTGTGGTTCTGTATGAAGCACACTGTAGGGCACACATTCAGTCTTTGGAGGCCTGTTGTTGTTGAACCAAAGAAGGCTTATACCCAGTGCAAAAGAGTATTTAACATGTAATGTTTGTTTGTTTGTTTGTTTGATAGAAGATCTCAGAGCGGTACACAGAATAAAACAAGCAAATAATTGGAACAAAACAGCAAAACAATAACCTCCCATCTTCCTACAGACACATTTAAAAGGCTGTAGAATATTAATCAGCCCAAGGCCTGGTTGAAGAAGAACATTCTCACCTAGTGCCTAAAAATATACAATGAAGGCACCAGGCGAATCTCCCTGGGGAGAGCATTCCGCAAGCGGGGAGCCACTACAGAGAAGGCCCATTCTCGTGTTGCCACCCTCCGAACCTCATGTGTAGGGGGCACATGAAGAAAGGCTTCAGAAGATGGACACAGAATCCAGGACAGTTTATATGGGGACAGTTTATATGGTTCAATGGAGGCCAAGGCTTAACTTATGCAAGTAGCATACCAACCAAGGTCATCAAAGCTTGTTTGAATTTGCAAGAGATACACACAGGGGTCCTTGCCCAAACAAACAAGCCATCTTAGCTAGCATGGGAAAGGCTATTACCTGCACCACTGGGTGTCCCCCCGCAGACGCCTTGACAGCCCCTCGACTCCCTTCGGTCTCGTAATGGGCTCGGTGGTGGGACTTCGGCTGCACTTCAATCCGAAGTTCATAAGGTCCTGAGTGAGACGGCAGCTGCCAATCCAGAGCAGGCAAGGATGGGCTGTAATGGAAAGCAACCGCAATTAAATATTAACATCCAGTCCACTATCATAAACCGCAAGAATCTGGCACTATTACTTTAGAGGCCACGTTTAGCAGTTCATCCTTCACCATCTTACACTTAAAATTTCATCAATGGAGATAATGGTATGACATAAGTAATTTAATAGGTAATGGTTATTTTATGAAGATTTATGGATGGCACAGATTTGATAGGCCAGATGCAATCAGATGCTTAAACAAAAATGGAAAACATTTTTAAGCTTGGTTTTTTAAAAAAATACTTAATGTATCAACCCATTAATCAAAATGGACAAATGCAGACGTAAGATGTGCGCATTGGGCGGGGGGGGGGGGTCTATTCTGAGTTAGACTCTGGGTGAGGTTGGGTATCAGAACTTCAGTTTCTCCAATTTGCATTCAACCTACTTTGTTTTTGATCATGTTTCAGCAGCAACCAAAATTATTTAGTTGGCTTCAGCCACAGATTGGCTCAGCAATTTTCCCTCTGCACTAAGGGTGTATCTTTGCTTTCTTCAGCATAGGCAAACCATATGGTGACTGACTTCAGCCAGCAATGAGTCCATGCCTTTCTGTACTGCCATTGTGGAGAGTTCACCTCTAAAGCAGGCAGGGCAGATGCCAGAACAGGATCTCTCAGGTGATGTTGCACCTGTCTTTCAGAGATTCCCCTCCCCTCTCTCAACAACATCTAGAGGGCCACACTCAAGGTGAAAAATGAGCCCTAAGTTGTTGCATAAGCACAACCATTTACAGTTTATGTAGGCAATATGGGCCAGTGATAGCCAATCTTTTTGACAAGGATGCTACAAGTCAAGTCCAAGATATCAGAGTGACCCTCTCTTCTATATGCATGTTGCCTCACATGGCTGTTGAGTTGGGGTCTAGGCAATGTCACCTTGCAGGAGGGGCAGGTACAAATACATACCTGACAATTTATTGGTTGAAATTATTTCTATCCTGCCTTGCAGCTTGAGTTTCCAAAACAGAAACAGATAAGATCCAGCAATAGCCTAAATATGGCATTCAAAAGTAACAATGAAAGTTAAAAGGTCTGAATTGCCATTAAAAGCATGCATGAATCTAAAAGCCACCAGGTAGGACACTGAGAAAATGAACTGGGGAAGAATCAGTCCACAATCAAGGTGACACAACTGATAGCTCAGCCAGTAGAGGAAGAGACTCTTGATCTCAAGGTTGTGGGTTTGAGCCCCATGTTGGGGGGGAAAAAAAGATTCCTGCATTGGACTAGGTGACCCTCGTGGTCCCTACCAACTCTGTGGTTTTATGAAAAGGCCCTGTGTTTCATGCCTACCCACTCCTCTCAGAAGGTGAGGATACTTTGAGCAGGGCCTCTGAGGAAGATCTGCACAAGGAAGTTTTGTGTAAGAGTCAACAGTCCTTCAAGTCCTTCCAGTCCCAAGCCACTTACAAAGTCTTAAGATCAAAGCCAACTTAACTATGATATAGCCAGGCCCATGGCTCCTCCTGCTTCCATCCAGGTATGCCATAAAGTCCTGCCCTCTGTGCCACAGACCACTGAAACTCAAATCTGAGTGAATGACTTATCCCCCATTATAGACTGAATGGTTAGTGTGAATAGGACTCAGGGTAAAATCTTGTACCAAAACACAGTATTATCTACAACTATAGGAGCCAGATACCTTTCCATCATTTTAAGTCAAAGCTGCTATGATTACAGTGTTACCATGCCACACTGTCTTGAGAAGCCTGAGGTGACTGGCGTAAAGTTTTCACTCGAGCACAATTGGCCAGTTCATGAGGCTCAACCTGCTCTGTGTACATCTATGTATGCTAGCATTTAAACATTCCTGGATAATTATCTGGAGCTCCCGCTTGACTGCAAGAATAATTTATATAATATAGAGCAGCTGCATAACTCATGTTGCTGATCGCTTCATGTTATGAAACAGATGCTTCCATCTTTAAGCCAGTTCATATATGATGGATTTCTCTCTCTCTTTCCCCCAAATATCTATCCGATTGTGACATTTTCAAGGTGTTTCGTTCTTAAAAGCTCTAATCCATCAATCGTCCCAAAGTTTGGATCCTCTAACTTTTAAAGGGAGGTGGGGGGGGGGGAAGCAAGGTGAAGCTGGCTGAATTAAAAAAACACACAAACAAAACTTTATTTTCTCTGCTTAAGATCTTAGAAGAGCACCTGAAACATTGACTGAATGCAGTTGCTGTTTCTGTTATAAGGCAGCCATGTAGTTAGGCATGCCATGATTAAAATCCCACTACAAGGGCCGAGCAACAAAAGCAATAATAATAAATTGAGAATTAAATGCAGTTTTCCTGACAGAGGAAGTGGCATGATGCTTTAAACAGTTTCATGGGTTGTGGCTTGGCAATGCAATTTCCTATTCTAGGTTATCTGTATTGTGCACTTAATTTCCTGCAGCACAACTTGCTTAAAAGGAAGAGATATCAAACATATATTTAGATTGTAGAAGTTCTTTCATGGGGGAGGGGACCAGGAGAGCCCAACTTCATCACACACAGGATAATATCCTGAAGAAAACATGGTCAGATGCTCAGTGAAGACAAGAGCCGTACACCGTACTATTCCATAAGCATCAGCTGTTTTGTGTAGATCTAAAATTAATGTAACATATGAACGAGACAAACGTGTTTCAAAACCCATGTGCCAGGGTTGGCTGACTGTTGACTTATCTTATACCCTCAGTGACAAATCTGGGTTTCCTGCCATGTTCATGTGCGGATTGGCCCCTAATCAGCAAAATCCCAAAGTCTTCTTTGGAGCTAGCCTGGCAAACTCAAACACTGTTATTCTAGTATGAAAATTCAGTACTCTTTCAGGACTAGCTTGGCTGTGTGAAACTGATTGCAGCCACACAAATGCTTGGAGCGAGGCAGAGTGGGTGGAGCCAGTGCAGCAAATAAAGTTGTCACAATTTTTCCTGTTCTTTCTTCTTGCCTTTCACAGCCACCCGCCACACCCAAATTGAGCGAGTAAAATTAATCCTATCGTGTCATGAAAAGCCTTCACTGCTTAATTTGTATGCATCGAAGGGGAGCAATCGAGGATAGAGGAGTCAGATCAGTTAACAGAACTGGCAATGGTTCAGAACAGCAGTTGATCGGTTTAACAAGAATAACACAGAGACTGTCAAACTGCACAGGTGATGCCTAGTGACATCTTATATGTAGTGATCACATGAAATATCATTATCTAGCCAGATCCTTTTCTTTAAAATACCTTTCTCTCCTTTTGCAGAAAGGGACTGAAATAGTTCACAGTGGAAGGAAACTGGAAATTAAGTTTCCAACAAATCCCTGTTTTCCAGCAAAATTTTAAAAGTTAGGAGAAAGAGTGATCTTACTTAGGGTCCCTAACGCTGAATTTTACATATGGTATTTCAATACTCCACAGTGGTGCTGAAGGTGGATTTTTTTTAAAAAAAACACCCTATTTCTAGGAGTATTCCAAAATCAAATTCATGAAATGTCTTATGATATAAACAATATCAGGAGCTATGATTGGGGGGGAGGGCTGAATTTTGGGGTTTTCATTTCGTCAATTGGCAGTATAGTCCAAATGCTAACATTTATTGTGAAAAGGTGCAAGTTGCATTACAAATATGTTGTATACAGGCCACACTATCATATTACTTCGCTGCAATCATTTTAAAGCAAGCCTACTCCACTTCTTCTTATTATGTGAACTGGGGCGTGCACAAACAATATATTAACTTTCTCCCTCCTAAACAGCAAACAGACAAAATATGTGAGCCAAGAGGATCAATAACATAATAGCAGCAAAATTGATAAACTTTAACTAGGTAGCCTACACATAACACGTGGAAATATGAAAGCTACTAATGATCCCACAGATGCTGTGTCAAGCAGTAAAAATGCCCACAGCTGTGGTTATTTCAGGCGCACGGGTGATGTTCTCCCTGCCAAAGCCTTCTTGGCAGATGGGGCATATATTGTACCCTGTGGAATCAGACAGCTCTGTTGATCAGTGCTATTTAGATGCCACCTTTCAGGGCAAAGCCCTACTCAAGTGGCTATCGCAAACAATTAAAGGAGAAAATGCAATACACTGCATTTTAAAATATTAAATATTTTAAGAAAGTTTAACATGATGCAAAAAAATCCAACTCACAGCATGTTTTTAGTTAAAATCTGGTTGAAATAGGCATGCCTTTAAGGTCCATTTACTAACTGCTACTGATGTGGTCACGTGTATCTCCCTTGGGAAGGGGTTCCATAAATAGAGAGCCACCACCGAAAAGGCCCTGTCTCTAGTTCCTGTGGGGATTCCCTTGGGCTTAACCTAGCGCAGCAGCTAGATTGCTGGCTGTCAATGCCATAAAATACCTCTGCTGAAAGAGCTGCAATATGCTACTAAGTGCACGTCAAGGTCCTGCTTTCAGCATTCAAAGCCCTACTATAAACTTGGGGCTAGGATACCTAAGGGGCCACCTTGCCCTCTATATCCCTGCCTGGCAACTGCACTCCTCAGATGGGGCAATGCTGAGAGTACCATATGGCCCCAAAGTGCACTTAACCTGTGGGGTGGAAACCAGGCTTTTAGTGTTGTAGCTCCAGCTCTCTGGGATCAATTACCAGCCAAAATCAGACAGGCTTCTAGTTAGGTATCCACTGAAGACATTTTTGTTTAGAGAGGCTTTCCCCAAGGTGCAACCTGTTCACTAATGGTTTCCAGCAACTGGTACGCTGCCTCTGACAGGGGATGAAGTACATAGCTATCCCAGTGAGTAGCCTTTGATAACCTTAAGGTAAAGGGACCCCTGACCATTAGGTCAAGTTGTGACCAACTCTGGGGTTGTGGTGCTCATCTCGCGTTATTGGCCGAGTGAGCTGGCGTACAGCTTCCAGGTCATGTGACCAGCATGACTAAGCCGCTTCTGGCGAACCAGAACAGTGCACAGAAATGCCGTTTACCTTCCCGCCGGAGCGGTACCTATTTATCTACTTGCACTTTGACGTGCGTTTGAACTGCTAGGTTGGCAGGAGCTGGGACCAAGCAACGGGAGCTCACCCCATCGCGGGGATTCTGATTGACAAGCTCTAGGCTCTGTGGTTTAACCCACAGCGCCACCCGCGTCCCTTAGCCACCATGAATTGGTATAATCCTCTTTTAAAGCCAATGCTTTATGTAAACCACTTTGAGATGCTTATTAACATCTTTTCTACTTACAAAAGCAAGAGCTGTAACCTATCAGAAGACTTTTGCAAAATTCACAGTGGGGTGGTTCCTTTTGGCATGGTACATGCTGGTACATACTGATGCTCGATACCGATACATTTGATTATCTAATCTTGTGGTACAATACCAAGAGGGAAGTATGTATTAATACCTGGCTGATGTTGCACACAACCTGGTTGAATGAAGCCAAATGTCTCCCAAATACGTACACTGGAATTCTCTGCACAGCACTAAGCATATTGTGAAGGGAGGCTTTGATCTTTAGGAATTCCATCTCCCTAGCCATGTACTCAGCTGAACCGTCAACCAGCTTTGAGTGCATTGGTGGCCTCATAAAAATTCTGCTGGTGCACCAAACACCCCACTGTCCATCTCCTTGTCTGAGCTAACTGAGGTGGTTTCAGGGGTTCTGTTGAAGCCTCCAAAGACCATTAGCCTTGGGCATCTTCAACATTCATGCCAAAGTGGTCTGCCTTATCAGGAATAGCTAAGGATTTCATGGCCTTGGTGGTATTCAAAGACCTGCGTATATCTGGGCAGGGCAGCCTCCTGATTCCTGATCGAGTTTTCAGTAGTGGACTAAGTTAAAATTATTTGTGTGTAGGAAAGCCATATTTGATTCCATTGTCAATACGGATCATTCATTACCTGGATTTACCTACAGCTGTCTGCAACCTCTACAAGAACAGATGCTGAGTGTAATAGGACTGCCCCCCCCCAATATGGATGAACCTGGATGGTTTTCTTAGGTCACCAGGAGTTTTTCCCACAGGTTTAGCCAGCAGTCTTATTGAGGCTCTGATCTCCACAGGGAATGAGGGACAGACCCAAGCTATCAATACGATCACTCCCAAGTGTTATCAGCACACAGAGCTCTATCAGCATAGCGATCCTTTCTCACAAGCAAGATTGTGCCAAGATTGCAGCTATACCTAGATGCTGGATCTTTAACTAGAAACCATACGACGTTCAAAACCAGAGTATGCCTTTTCTATTACAACACATCGCTAGACAATTCCCTGTCAAAGACACTTAAACAAAAGCTAAGGAGGATTGTTGAAATATTTCAACTTCCCTTCTTTCTGCCTCACTAAGCTGTAATCATTTGCCTCAAGAGCATTTTCCATCATAGATGGAGAAGTTTAGATAAGTTATTCCATTTTGCTGGAAGCAACGCGATTCACGTGGCTATTAATCTGCTTGTATCAATACTTCCCTTATGAACTGCTGGTTCTGCTGTAAACATTTTCTACATGCTAAATCTTGGCATGCAAGATTAAAGGCTACCTGGTTGCAAACAGAACAGAACCTTAAAATGCACACAAATACATCCACACACAAGGCTCTCAATGAGGGCTTTGTGCAGGAGCAGCACCCAGATGTTTGGGATTAATCCAGAATCAGAATCTCAGTGCCAAGCATGCAATGAGGATCCACCGATTATTATGAGTTTAAAGAACTAAATGCCAGTGATCTCCACAGTTCTTGGACAGGCTGGCATGGCAAGTATTCTCCCCAGTGAAATCTAAGGTTGTAATATTGAAACCACTTTCCTGCAAAAGGTTGGCCTCTCACCATCCCACTCCAAACCCCAAAGTGTTTGCAAAAAGGGGTTGAAGAATTAGCATCTCGGGAACGTTTCCTTGTGAATGCTAATACAGGAGGCTCCTGGAGACGCCATTCAGAGTTTGCATGAAACTCAAACACCATTGTGAAACTAACCAGCCATGCACACAGTGGGTGACTCTAGGTAATTCCTTATCTCACAATTTCAAATCCCCAACTATAACATGGAAATAAAAATGATCTCACCCAGTTATTGTGGATACAAAATGTGAAATTATAATCACACCAATTCTTACATCCAAATAAGAACTTCCTTTTAGGATAGAGGGGCCTTGTTGACATAGAGGCAGGTGTGGTCTTCCATATGATCATAGATATGTGAAAAAACAGGAATTTTCCAATCACCCTTTTGTTTTAGGATTCCTTCCCCCCCCCCTTTATTACAGAGGTAATATAATAGTTTTGGCAAATAAACCATGCAACAGGGTGGATCTTGGAATCTGTATTATTTGCTGGAACCTAACCCAGACTTTGAAACAGAGCAGATGTATCATAGGGTGGGAATCCCAGTTCAATTGTGACCAATTATTGCTGGGGAGGTGGGTTTTTTTTGGAGGGTGTGTTTGCTTAAAATAACAATTTCAATTGTGTGCTCCCATGATTGTATTGACATCTGCGTTCAGTTGTCCAGGATTATTTCATATATAATACATATAATGAAAAGTATTTATGGGTTAAAGGAAGCTTGGTCAGGGCATTTGATTGGTAAAATAACTTAAACCACAATTTTACAGTAGCTTCCAGCTGTCCTGGAGCACGAGTTAATGAGATCACATGGAAACAGACTGAAAACCAGGAAACTTTTTTTTTTTACACAAAAACAAAACAGTGGAAAAATGCTGGATTTTACTTTCATTAACACACTAGGGAATGCTGTGTTCATTTTAACTGCAGGTGATAAAACGTTTATTTCCTTTTTAGAAAACAAATCTCTGTAAGCTACTGTACGATAAAGATTATGGTGGTCTAATCGCCACTTGATTCCCCCCCCCCCCGGATGTTAAACACACACGTGCAGGGCCCTAACCTACCCGCATTTTTTTCTCAGCTAATGCAAACTTTTGGGGAAATAGCATGAGATACCAACTATTCTGAAGCTATATATGAATACTAGGAGAAACATTTTAGAAGAGATTCCTTTATTGCAAGGGGTTGGACTAGATGGCCCTTGCAGTTCCTTCCAAGCCTACAATTCTATGATTCTAAGTCATGTAAAATAAGGAGGAAATGAACAGGAAAGAAGGAACTCTGATGAGTTGGAAGGGTGGCTACAGAAAACTCCTGCAAACTGCCAACCTGTGCCCTTAGGAATAGGGCATTAAATATATAAACAGGCCATTAAAAACTAGGCCATGCCAGTCAAAATCCATGCAGTAGTGTGCAAAGTTAGGGCGTGTCATTTTAAACTTTTTTCCACTGTGCTTTTTTAAAAAAATGTTATCCTGTAACATCTATTTTGTTATATTACTCTTATACAAAGTTATACTGTTTTCAAGGTTGGAAAAACAAAAGAGATACAACAATAACCCAGAAGCAGCAGTATAGCAATTCCAGATGCTGCCATGTTATTGGTCAATGTGAAATTAACCAGGGAGCACCACAAAAGAAAACTGAAGCACAATGTTGTAGGCCTGATTCTAACAGGCACCACGAGGAATCTTGCCTTTGACTCTTTAGATGAAATAGCAAAAAAGGGTGGGGGAGGAAGTGGGGAGTTAGCAGGGACAGGGACAGGGCATTAGGAAAAGTAAAATGTGTATCTTTTTACCCCCCCCCCCCAAAAAAAAAAATCCCACAAACTTGTACCTCATGTAGGATGATGGGGACAATGGCTTAGATTTGGCCCATGGATAGGGATGTTGTGGCACTGAAAGGTACTGATCACAGAAGCTTCCTTTCCTGATGTGCTGAAACCCCGGAAACTCTTCTGGCGACAAGTCGGCTGTTGGCGATATGGTCCCATGATCTTCCCCGCTCGGTTCGGTCTTGAGCGCCATGGACTGGGTGTGATCGATTGCCGTTCTCCTGGACTTGGTAGGAATCCCATCGTTCATGTCTATTGTGCTGTCAGTGGTGAGGGCATTGATGGCTGCGACGATGGCCGAACTGGTGTACTGGTTAGTGTTTCCTAGCCACGTCTCATCGGTCACGCTGACTCTTGGAGAAGTCTGGGGAGAAGGTGTTGGAGAGGGGTGTGGCGAGTAGGACGTCTGCCTGCCGTTCAGGCTGTATTTTCTTTTGTTGCAGGGAGAAGATGGCCGGGAGTTGCGAGTGCCGAGCCAGTTTTCCTCGGTGATGCTCGTTCTGGGAGACGCAGATGGGGAGTGCCGGGGCGAATTAAGTAACGTGCAGGTCACCATGCTCCGTTGATACGCTTCCTCGGCGTCGGTGGTCTTGGGCGACACACACGGCGATTGCCAAGGAGATGTCTGAGGCGAAGTATAGGGATAAGAGTAATTGGATTCATAAGACGATGCTTCTGAATTGCAACTTCTGGAAGACAGGCTGCTTGCTGGACTCAGGCACGATGGGTCTCGATAGGCCTCTATGTTCGGCAGGTTCAACGTCGCAGTCGTAGGAGATCTCTTTGCGTTTGGGACGGGCTCCTCGATTTCTGGATCGTGGAAGAACTGGTTGTTGTTATGATGCAGCCCCAAGTAAGAGGTTATTTCGATTCTAGGGCTTTCTAGCGCTGGCACGCCATTAGGTCTGACGTTGGGAGACAGATAATATCCAGCGGTGCCACTTTCAGCATGCCCGCCATATCCCGAAGGATGATTAGTTGATGGGACAATCGAAATGACTGGATTGGATGTCTGAAGGCCATGACATGGAGCTGACAATGAAGGATGTGCCACGCTTAGAGGCAAGCTGGAATTTATATTTGAAGATGCATAGTTATAATGTTCTGTAAAAACAAAACAAAAGATAAAAAAACAAAAAAGAATGGCATGAGATGTTGCACACGCAAACGAAATTCATTAGCAAACTAAATCCCAAATGTGATCCAGTGGATAGGATGAGAGCTTCATCAGGGTTCAGACACCACTTTAACTATTTCTATTCAGCAGGCTTTTGCTCTGAAGTGGGAATTACATTGATAACCTAGAGCAGGGTTTTCCAGCAGGGCCAGTGATCAGAGATGATGGGAACTGTAGTCCAAAAACATCTGGGAACCCGAGTTTGGGAAACCCTGACCTAGAGGAAGGGGACCAGGGGCTCTTCAGATGTTGTTGGACTCCAACTCCCATCAGCCCCAGCCAGCCTTTCCAATGGTTAGGGATGGTGGGTGTTGCAGTCCTGCAACATCTGGAGGGTCACAGGTTCCCCACCCCTGCTTTCTAGAAATGATTCCACAGAATCGGAGCATTTGATTGCACACTGAAGGCATCTTTGGATGCTACCAAGAAACAAAATGCAAGCTATCTCTCCGTGTGTGTGTGTGTGTGTGTGTGTGTGTGTATTTCTGGTGCAACCGACATTGCTGTGACTCACAAAGCTCCCCAGCAGAAAGAAGCAAGGGTTTGATGCATATCTTGAACTCCCACATCTAATTCACAGAGGAGTTTGAGCTGCTGCTCTGAACGTTACAATGGATCACACAGAGAGAATGGCAGTCGCTCGTTTATCTTTTCTCAGTGCTTCCAATACAGATTCAAAGCTGTCCTAAAACTTCATCGCCATTATATAGAATGCATGGAGCCTTAGCAGCCAATCTTTTTTTGGAAAGAGTGGTGTAAAATATGAAGCAGTGACTCTGAGGTGCCCAAATAGGTGCCTCTGTCTGTGTTCTGGTGTAGCTTTGCTTCTAATCTACTGAGCTTGAGAGCAGAGAACAGGGCAGCACGGGAGAGGAAGGTCTGACTCTATGACGTACCTGAGCCCCATGGGTCCGTGTGCTTTTGTCCAGACATGCCTGCTACCTGTGTGAATTGGGGCGCCTGTAGATTGGCCACACATGTTATTTGCATAATGTGCATTATGCTTTATGCAATGTTCCCTACAATGACTTTCTTTCAGTGTAGCTTCTGTCAGAGAACGGTGCATTTGAAAACGCTGTGTTTCCATGCTTAATAACGTTGCTATGAGGAAATGAAGATTCCAGCCTTCCTAATAACTTCTCTCAATATTATTTCCAGGCTCAGCATCGGCACGCATAGGTCCCAGAACTCTGTTAGAGCCCACAAATGTCCTTTAACCCTAGTCAACCTTTTTTTTAAAAAAAAAACTTCTTTTTTTAACAGCACTGGGCAGTTGAGTCTCAAAGCCACCATTTTAATTTCCTCCAAAGACCCTTACATAGTCCTGCACCAGGGCATTGTGGGAAATTTGAATGGTGGCTTTCTGCTGCTAAGCAACACCACAGCTGCCTGCTGTTGCCAGGTAAGCCTGCCAAAGTTCACCCACAGAGAAGGGGAGCCACCCGAAGGACCTTTACAGAGAGCTCCCCTCAAACTTGCACCCTGTTCCTGATGATCTCTTCCTAAATTGCACTTCAAAGCAAAGTTTGTGAGGGGCAAAGGTCTTCACGGGAGTTTTTAACACTGACTCCAACAAGCAAAAAGTGAATGAACAAAATGCCTGAAGATGAATAAAAAAGATACACAAAACTAAGATGGAGATAAATGTTATATGGAAAACCATTTTTAAAATCTTCTTTCCAACTACAACTCATACAGATTGAAATGTATATGCAATTTGTCTCAGACTGTTGGTATTCATCACAAACGTTTTGAGATAAAGTGAGGGAGAACGTATTTATGCACAGTAAACACATGAAACACAGACGCATGTTGCGCAAAAGAAAAGAGAGCTTCCTCTTCCACACAAACAAGCACAGCTGATCAGCCAGAGCACAAGCAACTGCCCCCCCCCTCCACTCTTCTTACTTCAAAAACTCAACTTGGAGCAAAACAGCTCCATTCACTCTCCAACATCAGATCAGTACAAGTTAGTCCTTTTCTCAAAGCCAACACCAAAAACAAACCCAATTATCCTTGTGTGTGTGTGTGTGTGTGTGTGTGCGCGCGCGCGTGTGTGTGTGTGTGCTGTTAACCATGAAAAAGCAGCTGCAGTTTACAAAAGCACATAGAAATGGAGGTTGTTTGAAAATATTTAGAAAGTTGTCTTTCATCGGAACTTCCTGTAGCCACCAAATTTCACCAGACAGGCCCTGCTAGCAACTCAGTCGGAGTGGAACTACATTATACACTTAACCCGCTTCAAGTTGCGAGTTTCCTTGCAGCTTTTCCACGTCCCTGGCTGCTGCTGGTGGTGGTGAAGAAATTAACACTACGACATGGGCAAGCATCCCTAAACATTACAGGATGAAGAAGTGATGACTCGACATGGAGCAGTCCTGTGCCATAGACCCACCCTTTGAACACGTGCAATTTTATACTCTCCTTGTTGAGAGGTGTATTAATCTGTTGAAAAGCTCCTTGACATCACTTTGAGCAGCAGCAGAGTCCTTTGCGGCTAATGGATTTCCCCTGGCTACTCCTTAGCTGGCTACTTTTTTGACCCTCGCATGTTTGCATTTCTGACATTCTGCTGAAGTCCCATTTTCTACCTAGTCCTCTGCAACCATGAGGACTAAAAATGTATGTGCGTGCGTGTGTGTTTATTATTTAACTTGACTCAGTGGTACAAGAGTCCCCTTGCACTCATAGGAACTAGCAGCTCTGACCCCACTACAAAATAAAACCATGCGTTTACCATTCAGGTTATTCTGTGTTTCTGTATTGAAGCTACCTGCAGTTTAAACATGTCTTTTTCAGCTTCAGGTGCTTTTAAAGAATCCTGTACTCCTGATTGATTGAAACAAACAAGTCAAGGCTTCTTCACTTCCTTCACATACAATGTTTGTTTCCTTCCTTCCCAGGAGACAAATGCCCCAAGCGCTGAGTCTTCCCTACTTACAAACCCGAGATCCGGAAAAGCTGTTAATGATCATGGCTGTATTCCCAACACAACTCAATCCTCTCTAGCATTGCATGCACAGCAGAGACTCTGAGCTCCTGGCGGCTTCTCTTGTTCTCTCTCCCACTTTTTTGTTTCTTACTAATATACTCATCTCCCTAGTATTCAGATTTGATAAATGATTCAAAGTGAGACATTGACACAGGACACAAAACACCCAGCTGCTCCATAAGCAGAGTCAGAGAGAGATATGTTATGCTGATTTACATCAGGCCGCGCATCATTAATATATTCAACACCCATACAAATCCTTTCACCAGATGCCTTAGGAAACCTGGATATTGACCAAAAGATGTTCATTGACTTAGAGGGGTGGAGCAGCACAAATAAAACGGGGCTGCATTGCTCTCATCCTGCAATTCAATAGCAGTTCAGATCAATGTTGTTTGCATTATATTCGTACAAAATATACACTGTCTCAGGGGTTGGGGAACCTCACACCCAGGGGCCAAATGTGGCCCTCCAAGCCTATCCATCCGGCCCTCCAGACTCTCCCCACACAGCTCCGCACCTTCCTCATTAGTTTTTGCCTGGCTGGAATGTGTGTGGATCTGTAGAGAAACTACTGCATAAAGGAAAAATATACATTCGCTACTCTGGCCCACTTCTGGTCTGCGGCCCCTGGAAGATTGCGCAGAAAGGAATGCGGCCCTCTGCCTCGAAAATGTTCCTCACCCCTTGCACTGTGTGTAAAAGTACTTGGGGCTGCAGAAAAGGGCAGCTACTGAACTGAACGCAATCCACTGGAAATGCTGTAAGACAGCCATTTCGAGGATAAAACAGGTTCTTAACACTGGGTGGTAGTGGTCTAGGGGAAGACATGACCCTGTCCGTACACTTTTATATCCTGCTAGATCAGATCAGGTGAAAACCTTACTTGCCCTTCCCTGGCCACATCCCCATCCCCATGGGATCCCATTGCTATCCAAGATATTGTTCGTTGGCTTGCCTGCCCTTCACCATAAGGTCCCAGGGCAGGCAACATATGTACCCAAATATAAAACACAACATACAAATTAGTTGGAAACAGGTTTATTTCTTTTAGCGCAGGATCTCCCATAGCATTTAATCTTCCAGAGTGAGGGGGATTCTCGTGCTGAAATAACAACAAGATTTATTGGTGTGGCTGTTCAGATCTGCCTGTACTAAGAAGAGCTGAGGAGGTGGAAGTGGTGCTTGAACTTAAAGGCCACACCCGGCCTCCTTCAGGAACAATACTGAGAGGGGAAGAGGAAGACCCTCAAAACAGTCTCCAGGTAAGGCATGCACTTCTCCTGTGCCATTTTTTGTTCTGTGTTCCCTAACTAGATCCTCAGACAATGTATGCATCTGTGCCTGTCCTCATCATACCCACAGGAGACACAGGAAGGACTGGTACTTCCTGTGGAACTTAGTCATATAAATATCTTGCTCTGTGCCTCTGGGCTGATTTACACCGGTGAATATCTCTAGCCAGCAGTGTATGTGGGTATGCAACTGCCTGAGGAAATGTTTAGTATGAACTGGTCTGTGCATGTTCAGAGCTGGGAGCAGGGCTGGATTTGGTTTGATGAGGCCCTAAGCTACTGAAGGTAATGGCGCCCTTTATATGTCCAGTTGTCCTTTGTCAACAACAAATTGTCGCTGTTTTTTGTATTGAATGTATGCTATATGGCAGGCATCCCCAAACTTCGGCCCTCCAGATGTTTTGGACTACAATTCCCATCATCCCCGACCACTGGTCCTGTTAGCTAGGGATCATGGGAGTTGTAGGCCAAAACAAATGGAGGGCCGCAGTTTGGGGATGCCTGCTATATGGTAATTTATGGACCTAAAGCCATTTGCACATAACAAATAGGAGCCTACACAACACAAAACATTGTTGCTGTATGGTTTTATTTTATTTGTTTTTATCTTATATTTTGGAAAGGTACATCCAGTGGTTTTTTCCTTTATTTTTGTGGGGGGGGGCCTCCAAGAGAGTGGAGCCCTAAGCTATAGCTTGTTTAGCTTATACAGTACATAAATCTGGCACTGGCTGGGAGTCATCTCAGGGATTGCAGCTAGACTTTTTCCAGGTGCCACAGATATGACACACTTCCAAGGAAAGTGATAGTATTGGGTCATGTTGCACACTGATATAAAGTTGTTCACAACTGGATTGTAGCCTAGCATGGATCAAACCAACAGTATCACCATCCTGTCTGTGAGAGAAGACTGACTCATATATAGCAGAAAATGTAAGTGTTGCAGGCCAGATCTGAAAAAATGGAAGAATGCTCACAATTCACAAGATCAGTGTTTCTCAACCGGTGTTCCGCGGCACAGTAGTGTGCCGCGAGACACCGGCTTGTGTGCCGCGACGTGCGGCAAGGAAAAGGGCGCTTTGCATTGCTGACGGACTTCCAGCGAGGCAAGATGGCGTGCGGCACGGCAGCGCAAAGCTCCTGAGAGCGACCAGCGTGCCCGTGCCGCCAGCCTAGCCTCCGGACCGCCGGAACCGCCGCCGCCAGTACACGGGCACCAAGTGAGCCCGGCGGATCGACCGGGGAGCCGCTGGAGGCCCCCCCCCCGCAACCCCACCAGAGCGACACTGAAAGTGCCCGGCTGGAGGATCGGCGGACCCCTGGGCTCCGCGGCAGCCGCGTGGGCGTCGGAATCGCCCGGCGGATCAAGCGGGGAGCCGCTAAAGCCCCCCCAGCGAGCCCGCCTGCAGCCGGGAAGAGCTCCGAAGCCCGGGACCTCCCACCACGCGACGGCCCTGCCTCGTCGCCGCAGCCGTCGCCACCCCAGCTGCCCCAGGAGAAGAGGAAAAGGAGGGAGCCCCCCCAGGTGAGGGAAAAAGGGAAAGATAGGGAGGAGAGGGCCCCTTGCCACCCCCCAACCCAGGTGAGAGCGTCTGGTGGGTCCGCCTGGCTACTGCGCAGCAGTTCTTCAGTGGCATGCTTTACGTCTCCCCTCCAAACTAAACTAAATATAGGGTGGCACAGAGTTGGTGTGCCGCAGGATTTTTTTTCATAGAACAAGTGTGCCGTGGCCCAAAAAAGGTTGAGAAACACTGCACAAGATGCTCCAAGAGTAACTCATTAGGGAATGTTTAAGATCTCAAGCAAACCTGCATAAGGGAAAAATATGGATAGGAATAGCTATCCAAATAGGACAAGCACCTACCCTCCAACGTAAGAGGTACAGGGGTCCTGTTCAAACATAGAATTTCTCTGGTTTCTTGGACTGGAAAGATGTGAGGTGCCTAAATTGTGCCACCACACATTTAAGGGCTCTACTATATATATTTGTCAGTCTTCTCTCAACAGATGGTGGGGACACCAATGGTTTGACCCATACTAAGCTCCATTCAAAGTTCTGTTTTGATCAGGGTCCTGCCCTGTTTAGCACCTGTTTCCCCAGGTAGGTGCCTCCACCATCTGAAATAGGACAAGTGGCAACCAGAGACAGTCATTTTCAGTGATGGCTCCTCGGCTTTCAGAGGTCTTCCCTGGCAGCCACTTTTACTATCGTTCAAGGAACAATCTTATACACAAGAAACTGGCATAGATAGAGCAAGCTGATGAAATTAAGCCGGCATAAAGTTGCACCAGATCCAAACTCTGTTCATCAGCAGAATTACTCCTGGCTGAGCCAGCCTAAGCCTAGCAGGGGGGAAACAAGCCTTTAAAATAGTGTTTGAGTTGCACCATCCCTTTTATGGGCTGAACTTATGGTGAGCTTTCCTCGGTCATGTTACCCAACTGAAAGGGCTTAAGATTCACCCTAAGTCCCCCCACTCTCTGGTTCCACCACACCCCTTTTTAAGGGCTTATGCCAGTTTAAGATCCACCAGGCCCGACTCAGCTGGCTGGGTGCAGGTTGAGTTAGGCTGGGGGAGATGCACCACCACATCTCTGGCTGAGCCAAGAATGAAGGAATTAAGCTGATGTACTCAGGCCATGCCAGGATCCTCCCAGCTTAGCCAGAGATCCACTGGATCCTAAACCAGGGGTGAAAGAAGGCCAACCGACACCTGGGGCAGGGCAAACCGCTGGCTGTGCATGTGTTGCACCACTACGTACGATGCATGCATGGTGTTGCTGCGTAGGACGCATGTGCAGCGTCGCTATGTACAGCGCATGTGTATGATACCGTGCATGTGTTGTACATAGCGGTTGCAGCTGTAGCGGCGACGGAGGGATCCCACTGCCATCCATACGGCGCTTGAGTGGCGCCAGCAGCAACCCGCTATTTACAGCACATGTGTGGCGTCGCTACATACAGCGCATGCATGCGACCCCGTGCATGCGTTGTACATAGCGTTTTGCCGCCGGAGCTGCTCAAACGCCGTACAGACAGTGGCAGGATCCTCTGCTTGCGGCTGCAGCCGTGAACGGAGGATCCTCCACATGTGGCTGCGTCAGTGCGATGGCTGCTCGCGCTGCCACGGCCGGGGCGGCCGGGCGAGCACCCCGTGGGGTGCCTTCTTGTCACCCTCCCAAAATGGCACCCGGGGCACACCGCCCACCCATCCCCTGCCTCACCCCGTGACACCACTGTCCTAAACCACTCATCTTGGTGGATAATGCTATAGGATTGCACTCTTAGAGTTCTATTTTCATATGCTTTAACATGATTTGGTGATGATAGTACTTTTGGGGCAGTTTTGGCGTGTGGGGGCATGTGATTGTTATCTGAATTGTAAAAGGCAGTTCTCAGACCACCTCATAACTCCTTGGTACTTTTTTCCTGGGGAAATACATGCTTATGCTGTAACTGGCTGAACTGTAAGGCGTCACACTGCCAGTGGAACCCAGATACTTACTCCTATGTATCCACAGAATTCCACAGAAAAGTGATGGCTAATTTCTCAGGATGGGGGATGGGGAGGCTGCTGCTGCTTACATTCAAGCTGTTTGCGAGGACTGAATCCTCACCCAGTCATCACCAGTCCCTCCTCCTTCAAGCAGCATATGGCAAACAACCCCCCCACCCCCACAGAACTTCTCGAGCTGAGCAATCAGGAAAGAGGCTGGCCCCAGAGGCTTCCTGCAACTGCTGGGCTTGAGTAGTATTGCTGGGAACCTTTCATCAAGGACTGTCTTCAAGGGCCCTTCTGTTCCCAGACTGATGCAAGGACCAACTCAAGTTTCCCCAAGCTGAGATCTTTAAGATCCTCCCATGTCTTCTAGCCAAAGGTTCCTATTGAGCATGCTCAGAGTACACAAATGACTATGCAGAGAAGTATATATACTTGGTTTTGACTATAAGAAGGTGGCATACAAATAATTGACAAGGACTATGATGGTGATTTGTTTAATTGCTATGCCCAGCCCCACCCTGTGTGACACTAGGGTTTGATGTGGGCACCATTGCCATTCTAAGAGAACATTCTAAGAGTTCATGGTGAGTTCTAGCACCTCTTTTTCTAGGAAAATAGCACTGGTGTAACCAAAGTGTAAAATCTGCTCTACAGCCCATCCCAAAGCACAGGCTGCCCTAGCTCTGGGCCTTACGTGGCATTTCCCTCCCACTCCCCTTACTCTTTCTTCAGCCTCTTTGACCCTCCAGCCTGTCAAGCCCTTTGACTCTCCAGCACAGAAGGCAGCTCGCTGCCACGTGCCTTGATCACTTTTATCCCACTGACCTCACAGCAGCCACACAGGCGGCAAATGCTTCTGAATCCTAGTTGCTGGAAACCACAGAAGGGGAGCACGCTCTTTTTCTCACCAGCAACTATTTGGGAACAGGACGTTGGCCTAGATGGGCCATTGGCCAGATTCAGCAGGCTCTCCTAGATGCTCCATCCAAGAGAGGGCCTTTCCGCAAAAAGACACTTGCTTTGCCTTTACTCCTCCTAGCCACACACATCTGCAAAGGCTTCTCAACACGCATCAGTGAAACCTGAATTCTACTTTTCCCTTTTCCATTCTTACTTCTTTTTTTAAGGTTACACGGGTGAGAAAAGGAGGTCACATTACCCTGAGACAGCACCACCACCACCACCTATTTCGCAACAGGCAACCTCCTAGAACCTTAGAGTTGGAAGGGACCCCAAGGGTCATCAAGTCCAACCCCCTGCGATGCCGGAATCTCAAGTAATCCAAGTTTGCTCTGCTTAAAAAAACTTCCAAGGGAAGGAGTCAAGAGTGCCCACCACCTCCCATTTCCAGCGGGGAAACTCTGCTCGCTTCATCCGAGCTGACCCGTCCCGTCCCTTAGGGGAAAGGAGAGAGACGCTTCCATCGCAGCCACGGGAGGCGCCTCCAGATGGCTCCCTCCCTCGGCTCCGCCTCTGGTGAAGACCGTTCTTCCTCCGTCCCAGAAGAACCGCTATATTTAACGCGCTGCAAATAAACTAACCTCTCATCTCCCCCCCCCCCTTAAATCCCGGGAGGCCGGACGCCGTTGCCTCGCCACCCACCTTTGCTGCCGGCGCCCTCATCGCTCTGGTTAAACTCGAAGAGGAAATCGAAATCGAACTCGGGCTCTTCCTCCTCCAGGCTGGTCATGGCTTGGGAGGGAGACGCAGCAGCAGCAGCAACCTCCTCCTTCTCCGACGGCGCGGGGGGAAAGTTGCCGCAGCCCCGGACACCTGTTGCCGCGCCAGCGAGCGAGGAGCCTCCGCCGCCGCCTCTGGACAGGCCTGGGGGTCGCGCTGACCTCCGCGCCGGGCAAAGCTACCCGGGAGCTGCCTGCTGGCTGGCTGGCTGGCTGGCTGCAGGTCCCGGGGCGGCGCGGCCCCTCCTGGGCGGCTGTAACGCGAGCCTGGGGCGCGCGTTCGATTATCGCCCGATCTCTGCCTGTCTGCGGGATCCGCCCCCTGCCTTTGTTGATCTACACCCGGAAACATCAACAAGCCACTTGCTCTGCCCGCCTCGCGCTCTCGCTCGCTGGCTGGTTCCTCTTTTTTTAAAATAAACCCTCTCTGCTCGGGTTACAGGCCCGGGGAGGGGGGTGCAGCCAGGAGAGGGACGCTGGCCTCTCGTCTCCTCTGCCGCGGCCACCTGTCCGAGTTAGGCTCCTGGGTGGGGAGGGGGAGGGGGGTCTACCTCCTTCTCCCTTTCAAGTTGGCTGCAGTTTTATTTGCTTCCATTTCTCTCTGCACCACCACCACCCTTTCATGTACAGGTGCCTTGGTGGGTCTTTCTCTTCCACAACCCCAATGGTCTTGGTGATGTGGTCTGAAAGTTGCCTTACATCTTAGCAATCGGGCATTTTCCCGCAGATGCATATCCAAAGGCATAACTCCTTTGCGGAGGCGTCGAAATTTTATGAAATGACTATTCCCTTCCAAAAAGAAGAGTACATTCTTTGAAGGTATTTAGTGGGTGACCAGGAAACCTGCCCACCCCCCAGCATGTTCCCTTATGCGTTTAAGAACCTTCCTGCTGAAAACCCATAACTTTTCCAATTTTGTTGTGCTATAGCCATTCAGACAGCAATAATGTAGCATTGGGAAAGCACAGAACTAATAAAGCAGAATAAAGCCATTGGTAATATACCTCCTCTTTCCATATGAACTGATCTGGACCCTGTGATCATCATCTGAAGCCCTTCTTCGATGCCTCATCCATGAGAGGTCTGGAGGGCGACAACTTGAGAAACGGGCCTTTTCTGTGGTGGCTCCCCATGTGTGGAATGCTCTCTCCAGGGAGGCTCAACTAGCACCTTAGTTACATATTTTTCCTCTATGACCAAACCTTTGGCTAATTAAGAATTCCATTGCTTTTTAAAAGTTATTATTATTATTATTATTATTATTATTATTATTATTATTATTATTATTACCATACCCCACCCATCTGGCTGGGTTTCCCCAGCCACTCTGCATGGCTTACAGCACATAAAAATGGTAAAACGTTAGTCTTTTAAAATTTCACAATACAGGGTTGCCTTCAGATGTCTTCTAAAAGTCAGATAGTTGTTTACAGTATTTCTATGACATCTGATGGGAGGGCGTTCCACAGGGCAGGAGCCACTACCAAGAAGCCTGGTTCCCTGCAACCTTACTTCTCGCAGTTTCTTCTGTTTTATTAAATTTATTAAATGGCCTCGGTCCAGTATACCTGAAGGAGTGTCTCCACCCCCATCATTCTGCCTGGACACTGAGGTCCAGCTCTGAGGGCCTTCTGGCGGTTCCCTCACTGTGAGAAGCAAAGCTACAGGGAACCAGGCAGAGGGCCTTCTTGGTAGTGGCACCCGCCCTGTGGAACGCCGTCCCATCAGATGTCAAAGAGATAAATAACTAACTGACATTTAGAAGACTCTGAAGGCAGCCTGTTCAGTGAAGTTTTTAATGTGTGACATTTTAATGTATTTTAAAACTGTTGGAAGCCGCCCAGAGTGGCTGGGGCAACCCAGCCAGATGGGCAGAGTACTATTATTATTATTATTATTATTATTATTATTATTATTATTATTATTATTGTGTGTGTGTTCTTGTTTGTCTTCTCATCTTGTATTTTTATGTATTTTAATGTTGTGAACTGCCCTGTGATCTTCGGGTGAATGGTGGTATAAAAATTAAACCAATAAATACTACTATTGGGTCATTAACATGTTGTACAATATACCCACAATAAAACACCAGTCTAGAGGGGCCCTACATCAGTGGACATTTTTACTGCTTGATCATTCCTGGGCTTCTGGAGAAAGGGCAAGATATGCACTGGGGGAAAAACAAATAATAAAATACCCAGAGGATATTAGCCCACAACAGCCAATCGTGGAGGAGATACTGAAGCCCTTCTCCCTGCCCTCTTTTCTATAGTCCCTGTGTTTTGTTCTTCACGTTCATCAAAGGGCAAACATGATGACAACCTAAAGTAGATCCATGAAGCTTTGGCCCATCTCAGAGACAGCAGGTGAGAGAGTACAAATAACCCGAGCCCGAAAAGCCCACACCTACAACCCAGATCACAACTTGTTCAAAAGAGAGCGGAAGTTCTTGCGGAACAAAACATGCAGGAATGGTGTGAACCAAACCCACACACCAAGTTATTCCAAAGAAAAGAGGGTTATCAATCATAGCCCCAAGAAGCCAGCCAACAACCTGAGGCATGTTGGTGCCAAAAGTTGCCAACTCTTGAAACTCACGTCTGGTATTTGGTGCCCAGAGCCAGGGCAGGTGGTGGGGGTGGCAGCGCTGGAGCTAGGAGCAGCATGCAGCCCTCTTAGGCAAGCCAGGGGGTGGAATAAAAGCTGTTTTAGATAACCAGGTACAATTAAAATAACAAATGAGGAGTGGGGGGGGAATCCCCCTCGGTTTTATGGCAACGGGGGTGAAAGTAAAACAAAACCAAAAAAAAACAGCCATATCTTTTCTTTTTTCTTTTCTTTTTTCTCTTTTCTTTTCTTTTGTCCTCATTGCTTAGCAATGCACTTGCTGCCTAGGGGGGGGAAATCCAAATGGCTCCCTCAAGGTTTGGAGGTAAAAGTAAATTGGCCAGGAGTCGGGACACATCTTACAGGGGACACCCTGCCGCAGCCATGTGTTAACATTTTGTTTCTAGCAATGGTAGTCCTGGGGGGCAGGGGGCAATGAAGCTGTCGGGCATTTACTTCACACCATAAAGGCAAACCCACAGGTACTTTGTTAGGGGCACCATTTCACATTGCACGTCTTTGTGAAGGTGGCAGTGCTTGTCGACTGAATGGGCTGCACACCGATCCATTCAACCTACAGTCTCAGCCAGGCCATAGGAATTGGCTCGGAGTGTTGCTTCCGCTGTAGCCAGAAACAGTGGACACACTCGTGCCTCCAAAAGCATGCAAGAATCAGATGTACTTGTGTGTGTGTGTGTGTGTGTGTGTGTGTGTGAACATTCTGCCAATTTCCCTAACGCTAGTCACGAGAATGCCTGTGTCTGTTGCAAAGTTAAACAAGGGTGCAACCCTTTCAACAGTGCTGGCCTAAAATGTTTTGCCCATGGAAGCACCAAAAAGTGCCTCCTTCCAGCACGCTACAGCCCGACGTTTCAAGAAGCCTCATTCAGACATCTGTTCCTGCCTTCTCATCATATATCCCTCTGAATTTCACCACCTGAAACAGCCTGCATGGGACAGACGGCCTTGTCTTCCAGCATTACATCTCATCTGGGTTTCTTTAGAAGTTACGTATGTACAACACACATGTTAGAACTAAATTGTGGGAGGGGAACAAGGTTGTGTTTTGAAAGACGGTTTACATCTGGGAGCCAACAACTGGTCCATCTTAAATGCCCCTAAGAGACACATTTGTGAGTCCAACCTGTGTCTGAAGGCAACTGCAGATGTCTCAAAACTTTCAAAAATGTGATAAGAATATATGAATGTAAGAAGAACCAGCTGGTCCATCTAGTCCCGCATCCTGTTCTCACAGTCATCAACCAGATGCCTGTGGGAAACCTGAAAGTAGGACAAGAGCACTCTCTCCTCCTGGGTTTCCCAGTACAGTAACTGGTATTCAGAAGCATACTGAACTATGGAGGCAGGACACAGACTCCATCATGACTAGTCGCCGTTGATAGACTCACCCTCCATGAGATGCACCTTACAACTCCAAGAGAAAACTTGTGAACTTTAAATCTGCTTCAGAAATTTTGGATGTACTAATGTCTGCTTTTGGGGAGCATGGTGCATTGTCATTTTCTGAGGATGCCTACCTGCCACTTAGATATGGGTATAGAGAGAATCCAAGAATTCTGGCATATCTACCTGCAGCCTATAAGCAGGCACCTGGGCTTTTGTCCTGTGTTCCTCTCATGTGATGAATTTTTATCATGGTGATCTCTTGCGGAAGCATTCTTGGGAATTAAAATTTAAATGCAAATGAAATACGTAAGGGCTGTTCCTTAACACCAATTGTTGTTGTTGTTGCTGTTGGCACCTGCAAACGCATTTTTCTGTCTTCCTCAACCACTGTTATTTACTCTGAACTATCTTTTGCTAGGTCACCAGACCTGGATGATTAAGTGCTCAAGATACATTTTGCTTTCTTTCGGTGTGGACACATTGGCGTCCAGGTCAATCGCATGACCAGTTTTTATGCACTGAAGTCAGCCCAAGCTGGCCTTTGCAGTAATTTTGTCATGCTTAACCAGCTGCACAAATGCCATCCATCATCAAGCACCCACAAATGTGAGGGAAAACAACTTTTCTATGAACAGTAAATCCGAGTGGTACTGTTGAACCAAGGAATTCCATCTGGAGCAAGCAGGACAGGATTGCATTTTTGATAACTTACTTTGAACAGCTTTCCTTGGAGAATAACATTTCTGTTCGAAAATTGGGAAGCAGCTGATAAAATAATGATTTGCGCCCACGGATTTTTCCTTCTCTTCAATCTGAGATGTTTACGAGGCAAGTTCAACATAACAAATTTACTAGAAAATAAATAAACTATGGCTGACTCGACTTCCTGTTTAGAAAAAGTGCTGTGAATGGGTCCTTAGAAGGTTTTGTAGTTCCAAGGAAGTAGGGTTGTTCCAGTTGATGATTTCTGAATGTTACTTACCCCCCCCCCCAAAAAAAAAAAATGCACACACTTTTTGGTGGAAAGACTTGCATCTCTCACATTGCTTTTCTTCACCTCTTCTGACTAACCTCCTACAAAGAAAAAAAAGCAATAGCAAACTAACTAGCAGGGGCGTAACCAGGATCAAAACTAGGGGGGGGGGCAAGCCATGGTCGTTCAGGGGCGGGGCCAAGGCACAGAAGGGGAGGGGCCACAAAGTGGGCGGGGCTAAAGGGCCAACGGGCCTGATGACATCGTGGCGGTGGCAGCAGCGGCCACCTTGTGCTTCTGGGGCTGGTAGCGTTGGCGGCTACCCTGCTTGGCTGGAGAGGACGGGAGGGTCGGGCAGGCGAGAGGGGGTGGCAGGGCGGGCGAGGCAAGACACGGCCGCAGCCACGACGGCTCCGAGGCGTTGCTGCATATCAGCATAATATTTCAACCATGGTTCAAGCCCCACCTTAGGAAAAAATCCTGCATTGCAGGGGGTTGGACTAGATGACCCTTGTGGTCCCTTCCGACTACAATTCTATGATTCTATTGATATATTACCATAGCATATGCATCATTCTGCTTTCTTGAATTGTCCTACTCCTAGGCATAGCATCCAACTCCTAGAGGCCTAGGTGCCCCCCCCCCAATTACTGGTAAATACCGTATTTGAAAGAGTCATCCCCCCATGTTGATGGGCTTTCTATGTGGGGCTTATCTGCCCCCCCCCCCGTATTTTATTAAGGATGGAAGAGGGAGGGAAGGAAGGAAGAAATAGAGAGAGAGATAACTCATATTTGTGGGTGTCTCTGGATGACGCTGTGATGCTGGAACTCTGCAGCAAGAGGACAGGAGGGTCGGGCAGGCGAGAGGGGGTGGAAGGGCGGGCAGGGGCGGGGCAAGGCATGGCCGCAGCCACGACGGCTCCGAGGCGTTGCTGCATATCAGCATAATATTTCAACCATGGTTCAAGCCCCACCTTAGGAAAAAATCCTGCATTGCAGGGGGTTGGACTAGATGACCCTTGTGGTCCCTTCCGACTACAATTCTATGATTCTATTGATATATTACCATAACATATGCATCATTCTGCTTTCTTGAATTGTCCTACTCCTAGGCATAGCATCCAACTCCTAGAAGCCTAGGTGCCCCCCCCCAATTACTGGTAAATACCGTATTTGAAAGAGTCATCCCCCCATGTTGATGGGCTTTCTATGTGGGGCTTATCTGCCCCCCCCCCGTATTTTATTAAGGATGGAAGAGGGAGGGAAGGAAGGAAGAAATAGAGAGAGAGATAACTCATATTTGTGGGTGTCTCTGGATGACGCTGTGATGCTGGAACTCTGCAGCAAGAGGACAGGAGGGTCGGGCAGGCGAGAGGGGGTGGAAGGGCGGGCAAGGGCGGGGCAAGGCATGGCCGCAGCCACGACGGCTCCGAGGCGTTGCTGCATATCAGCATAATATTTCAACCATGGTTCAAGCCCCACCTTAGGAAAAAATCCTGCATTGCAGGGGGTTGGACTAGATGACCCTTGTGGTCCCTTCCGACTACAATTCTATGATTCTATTGATATATTACCATAGCATATGCATCATTCTGCTTTCTTGAATTGTCCTACTCCTAGGCATAGCATCCAACTCCTAGAGGCCTAGGTGCCCCCCGCCCAATTACTGGTAAATACCGTATTTGAAAGAGTCATCCCCCCATGTTGATGGGCTTTCTATGTGGGGCTTATCTGCCCACCCCCCCACCCCGTATTTTATTAAAGATGGAAGAGGGAGGGAAGGAAGGAAGAAATAGAGAGAGGGATAACTCATATTTGTGGGTGCCTCTGGGTGACGCTGGGATGCTGGAACTCTGCATGTACAGGAGCCTTGTAAGCAGCTTTCTCTCTGCTTGATTTACAGCAGGCACGTCCAACAGGTAGATTGTGATCTACCAGTAGATCACTGGATGTCTGTGGTAGATCACTGGTAGGTCACTGGCACCCCTAAAAAAAGCTCACCCAAAATTTTCCTCCTCCCTCAAAAAAGTTGAACTATGACCTGAAGCCCTAAACAAAAATGGACCTCCCTCCCTCCTAAAAGAAGCTCAACAAGTTTGACCTAAACCCCAAAAAACAGGGCTTCCCTTCCTTTAAAAAAAACTCAACAGCTTTGACCTGAACCCCCCAAAAGGGGGTAGATCACCCCCAGTTTTAAACTCTGAGTAGATCAGAGTCTCTTGGGAGGTGGCCACCCCTGATTTACAGTATACAGATGCAGGAGGAGGGGCAGACTGGAACACCAATGCTTTTTATAAACATCACTGTGTCTGTCAAAGCTACAGCCCCCCCCTTTCTTATTCACTTCTTTTTAGCCTTGCAGAGCCACCTTAATCAAATTGAATCCCCTGAGTCTGCACCCTCATTAAATCGCCAATAGAACTCTTAATGCTCCTGAATGCTCATTAACAGCTCCCACTTAAGAACAATAGGGTGAAATGGTCAGCTATCGAATCTTGCCTGGGGATATATGCTCCATTGTCTTAACTGCTTAACTACTGGTAGCCACTTTGCTTTATTTATTTGATGTGTTTTTGTTACTGCTGTGTGTCCCCCCCCCCCAGCAAGCGGAGACTTAGCTGCTCTTGCTAAAGCAAAGCCCTTTCCACTTCAGTTTTTGGAGGGGAAAAGTGCTGGTTATGGTCTGTAAAATACATTAATTTTTTTGCTTCTAGGGGGGGCAGCTGCCCCCTCCTGCCCCCCCTGCCTACGCCCATGCTAACTAGGCTTAATGTCATAAACAACACATCCTTTTGGAAGGCAGAAGGAATGGGGGGGGGTTCAGCTAAAAAAGTCTGATACAGTCACCAGGGGACCTGGCAAGTGATAAGGTTTGTATTTCATTCCACTGGCAGACAACAGTTTCCAGTTTCCCAGAGCACACTGATTAGGATGCACTTGTATCTTCTTGGCTGACTGACACATGATGAAGCCTTGAGGATGAATGGCAGCTGCTTGTCTGAGTGGGCTGGCAATTGTGAGAATAGCTGATCCAGAGCTTGCAAGCACCCCACTTTTGATTCCAACCAACAAGACCCTCTGGGAAAGGAAGGGGAATTGCCTGCAGATACGTTGCGTTCATATGCTATGAAATAACAGCAAGTTGTGTTGCAACCAAGGTCAGCTGAACCTGGGTTTCAAATCTTCACCTGCTGGGTCTTATTTTAAGCTCACCCAGTACATTTTTTTTAGTCCTTACATTGTGTAACGGTGTATTTGGGGTGGGGTTGGGTTTTTGGGGGGGGGATTGCACTGCCTGACCTTGCAGTAGTCAAGTTTTAGGAATGGGCTGCTAGGTTGCGATCCACAAAGCGGTTCAACTCAAGTCTTTGGCTTCCATTACACTAGTGCAGCTTAGATCTGAGAGCTTGAGTTCAAGGGATTTGTGGATCAGGCTAAACATACATTTCCCTTCAAGCTGTTTCTGGCACCCCATTTGCTAAGGATCACCAATCTTCTGGGAGGGGAGAGTGAATAGCATTAGCAGTCATCATTATTACCACATATTACTACCACCCAGTGGTGCCAATTATTACATAAATCACACGAGAAAAAAGAATTTTAATAACAACAGACATCCATACAATGTACTAATTAAAATGTATGTTCCCAAACACTGGGACTTCACATTATAAAATGTGCTGTCATTAATTAAAGCCCAGAATAATGCCCAGAACAATAAACAAAAGACTAGGGCAGACATGAAGATCATATGTTCCAACCAATATTCCTATTGCTCACCAGACCTGTACCCCTTCCAGTCTATAATTTTAGCTCCTAGCACCCACAGACAGTACTCACACTCACTCTGAAATAATTCTGGAATAATCCAGTACAGGGATTCCCAAACTTAAGTCTCCAGCTGCTGCTGGACTACAATGCCAATCATCTCTAGATAGCAGGACCAGTGGTCAGGGTTGATGGGAATTGTAGTCTAAAAACAGCTTGAGACCCAGGTTTGGTAAACCCTGATCCAGTAATTTAGTGGGAGTGCCGCACAGTAAGTGTCTTTAGGACCACAGCCCAAAGTAGTTGCTTCCCCCACCCCTTTAACAAGAAGCTGTTATTTGCATTGCTTGGCTTGTAATTAAATCTTTAAAAATGAGGTTTTTTATAAACAAGGCTTTAATTGCCTGCTTGAAAAATACAGTGTTTCCCTTTAGCCAAGATAGTTTTAAAGTCTGCAACATGCAAATGACCTCACCGTCCCAGAAGCCAGCACTACGGAGCTCCCAGATCTTCAAGGCTATATTTCAAAGGAATAGTTTTTAAAAGCAGTTATGGAAATGGTATTCCTCTATAGACTCTGGGAATCCCATTTTCCAGGATGATGGCTGAAAAGTCCATCAAAGAGTGCCAGGAAAAAAACAATTTTTTTCCATAAGATCCAGTATGCTTCTCCCTTCTCCCTACTTTCCATAACAAAGTACTATATTGCCTTACACATTTTCTATTATGGTTTACACTGCTCTGGCAAACATCTGCTCCTGGTCCGTCCGTCCCCCCTGGCAGTTTGCAGAATCTGATACTGAACTGGTGGCAGTCACTGCTGGCCCCTTTACACTGTTTCTTCAAACATTCTTAGCAAATATGTTACCCAGGCATCTTGACAAGGAACTAGCTAGGCACTCTGATGTTGGGCAAGGGTGTGTTTGTGAGTGAGTGAGACCTGGCTTTGAATGAAAGAGGTTGTTGTTGTTGATTTAAGAGGCACATCTGCACCGCCGATTGGCAAGACAAACTATGTTGTGAAATGTACCAGCTTTCCCTGCCTTTCGATTTCTTCTTGGCTCCCAGCTGTTTGTTAAAAGTTTGCTAGGCTGAATCACCAGGGCATTATTTTTTTAAAGGACTTGGCATCAGTTTTTAAACTACCATCCGGAAGATCAGAATCATCATGGCAATTTTTTAATAGGAATTTGAGGGGGCAGGAGAGGAACCGAAATAAATAAATGAAGGGTGGGAGAATAAGCGCCTTTGTCTCACAGTTTCTCCCCTTTTCTCATTCTGTTTTTAGTCAATTTGATTTCTAGTCTTCGTTTTAAATATTTAAAAGTGAAGGAACGCAACAGCACCACTACTGGCACAGGAACTCCCATTCCATTTAACTGAAGAAGCCTCACCCCCAAATACTGCACCCATATCTGAAAGTTAAGGTCAAAATACAGTAAGAATTTATGTTCGCAGTGTATGTGTGCGCACATGCGTGTGTGTTTCCATTGAACAAGATTCATCTATGGAAACAAGTGAGTACAGAAACAGACAATGAAATATTGGAAGCAATTTTCGGAAAACTGTTGTGCCATGCAGCTCTTAGAACCCAAAGATGCCTACGAACACTAAATGAATATCAGGAACAAAGCGGTAATAATGGCCGTCTACCCAGGGAACTTGAGAAACTGTCTTATACTGAGTCATTGGTTGCTGCAGCTTGTATCGTCAACCCTGACCCTCCAAGTTTTCAGCCAGAGGCCTTTCCCAGCCTTCCTGGTGTTATGAACAGGCAGGACAATAGGCAGGAGGCTTCCCAGTGGTGGGACCCACCGGCTGCTACAATCCTCTTGAGCACCTTACCCCCAAAAGGGGATATTAGTCACTAGGCAATAATGATTCAACACATCTGGGTCCAAGGAAGTATTTTTAAGGAGGGGATGCGCCACAGACTCCTTCAAGGCAAGTGGTACTTCCCCTTTCTCCAGTGAAGCACTGATCATTCCCTGCACCCGCTAGATTTTGCAAACCATCATGGAGTCTTTTAAAGAAAAATCAAAAGAAAAAAATAATTTATAAGAGAGATACGGCTGCCTCAGTGAGTTAAGCAAGTCTTGGGACAATTTTGCCTAAATGCCCTCCACAATTCACGCACCTGCAAAGCAGGCATAACTATGAGGTTGCTGCAATTTCATTCTGCACTCATCTCTACCTGCATAGGAGACATACCAGTACGGTATGTCCAAAGTTGAGACGTAAGTTAATGAGAAAGGGGGAAAGCTTTTGCTTCTTTTGAAAGTTGGTGATAATATTTAGCATCTCTCAAACAGAAGTGTGACATGCATAGGTGACTTAGCAACATATGCTTGCCGGATCATATTTGGTTCAGGCTGTTTGCAGGATGAATCGAAGAGATCTGCTGAGCACTAAAAACACTGAGCCAACAACAACCAAGTGAGCATGCAAATATACCCACGCAAGCTAGAGAGTCTCATTGTGAGGAAACAAATGAAACTGTTGCAGCATTAAAATGCAGAGAAGGTTTTGGACACTGTAGCCAACGACTTCATCAAGAACCAAAGTGATTTTAAAAGTCCTCTTAGGTTCATTATTAGATTAGAGTTTTGTCGTGTTAAAAAGAGACAAAGGGCTAGTAGAGAGCAATGTGTTGCTGGAATTGGCGCACAGAGTAAAGCAATCTGGGGAACTCTAACAAAAAAAAAAAAAACGGGAAGCTGCAGCCCAGTGTTGTTTGCTGCTAGTAGTGCATCCCAGTCCCCTGTAGCATCATTTTACAAAGTTTGTGCAGCAAATATTGCTTGAAATACTTCAGTGGGTCTTGAAATACCTAAGGTCAATGGATCAAACTTATTGCATACCCAAGAACTAGGGGGTCACATAGTTGTGCTTCCAGCAAGGAGCTTTTGCTTTTAACAGCTACATCACAGGCAGGAATTATGTGCTCAACATGTGATGAAAATAGACTCGTTTGTATAATATTTGACTGTTTGTCTTTCTATCTTCTGTTCAGCCATTTTGACTGCACTAGAAGCTATTGTCTTTCTTCTTTCCTGGCAGCCTTTAAACCTCTGTTAGCCAACATGCAAATATATGTGCCAGTTGTCATGTTTTCCTTGATTTAATGGCTTCATATGCGTACAAGCCTGAGGGAGAAGCCTGCACAACTAATGATTGGCCAAGCTGAGCACCAGCAAACTATCAGACCATCCCCAAGCTTTGCAGTTCTAGGCAGACAGTGACAATTGGGAAGGTTTATTGAGCTCATTTTAATGGTTCAAAACTGTACAGGCCTTCCAAAGGAGAATGCAGACAATCATATACCAAACAGTGATGTACAACAGAGGGTATGCAGCTATAAAGGGAGCTACTCAGCCATCTCAAGCAA
This sequence comes from Zootoca vivipara, assembly GCF_965207765.1. Lineage (NCBI taxonomy): Eukaryota > Metazoa > Chordata > Lepidosauria > Squamata > Lacertidae > Zootoca > Zootoca vivipara. Next base: position 31,903,101 of record NC_142591.1, read on the forward strand.
ACATCTGTAACTTAGATCTTCCGTGAAAATCACGATGAATGTCAGTTAACATGATTGTGTTTTCAGCCTTCCTCAGCCTGGTAGCCTTTAGGTCTTGTTGCACTCCAACTTCCATCAGCCCCAGTCATCAATACCCAATGGTCAGGGTTGATGGGAGCTGGAGTCCAAAACATCTGGAAGGTACCATGTTGTAGAAGGCTGGTGTAAATGAGCCCACAGACTTAAGTCTTGGCATCATTTTTTTTAGGAACACTACACATATCAAAGCAAAGGTTATTTCAAGCCAGAAGCCTTATTTGAAAAAAGAAAGCTTGAAATATTACAAAGATATTCAGAGCTGTGCTAAGTCTCATGCAAGAAGCTGTGAAGTTCATTTCACTTGCCTAAACAGATAGAGGGCTTCACTCCTATATTCACAGGAGCAGGTCCCATTGAAGTAGAGGTGGCATTATAAAAAATAAGTTACAGCTCAAAGGAAGATCTCATTTTTTAAAAGGAACAGTGATAGCTCTTTCTATACAATATAGTACTGTGCAGAATCATTAGCTATCTATGTCAGTGTTTCCCAACCAGTGTGCCTCCAGATGTTTTGGGACTACAACTCCCATCATCCCTAGCTAGCAAGACCAGTGGTCAGGAATGATGGGAGTTGTAGTCCCAAAACATCTGGAGGCACACTGGTTGGGAAACACTGATCTATGTAATACATAGGAACCAACTCCTGGAGGCTGAGGGCCCTTTGCCTCCTCATATAATATTTGAGGGGGGCAGGGCCCACCAAAGTTAATGGTCATTGCCTTTCAAATAGTGTGCAAGTGTGCTGTGTCTTGTAATTGATTATGTGGAGCAGGAGTTACCTGCCCTCCCGGCCAATATTTTGTTCAAGTTGGCACCCCCATGCAATATATGACCATATGATATAATACTCCAATAACTTTAAATACATAGTTTACATATTAGTATATCAAGTGATAATTGGTTTTTTTGAATGTTCATGGTATGAAAGAATTGTCTTGATCTATTATTTAAGGCAATTTAGAGGTGACATTTGCTTCTTCCTGCCTTTTAAAATAGTTGGCTACTGCACAGTAAAAGGTAAAGGGACCCCTGACCATTAGGTCCAGTTGCGAACGACTCTGGTTGCAGCGCTCATCTCACTTTATTGGCCAAGGGAGCCTGCGTACAGCTTCCAGGTCATGTGGCCAGCATGACTATGCTGCTTCTGGCGAACCAGAGCAGCACACGGAAATGCTGTTTACCTTCCCGCCAGAGTGGTACCTATTTATCTACTTGCACTTGACGTGCTTTCAAACTGCTAGGTTGGCAGATGCTGGGACCGAGCTATGGGAGCCCACCCTGTCACAGGGATTTGAACCACCAACCTTCCGATCAACAAGCCCTAGGATCTGTGGTTTAGACCACAGCACCACCCTATTGCAATAGTACACTTAAGGGGGCAATCCTATGAGATGAGCAGCTTCAGATGCAGTGGATCTCTGGTTCAGACAGCCAGGCTCAGATGATATTCCCTGGCTCTGCAGAATATATGACTCAATTAACTTGTTCATGCCAGCTCAGTCCAGGCTCAGCCAGCTGAGCTGAGGCCAGTATAAGTCCCCAAAGAGGGGCTGGGGTAGTGGTGGGAGTGAGATTTAGGAGGGAACCTAAGACTGTTCAGCTCAGTCACATGACCTGCCAACCCAGGAGCAACTCAGCTGCTGAATGAGGTTGGAGCTGGCGTAACTTTACGCCGGTTGAACTTACACTGTCTTCCTTCGTGTCCGTTTCTTGTGCATTGGATTGCTCCTTTAATTGTCATTCAACAGACTATTTGGAAACTGAAGCACTTTAAACTAATTTCCCCCTAATCCTAATCATGAAATGAGCCTCATTGGACCTTGATCCTAAACGTATTCTCTCAGGCGTAAGTCCCAATGAGATCAGTTGGGATGACTTTTGAGTAAGCATGCTCTGACTTGCAGCTTTCCATTGAGCTGATTTCCCTTCGGAGCATCAGGAATCACTTGCAAGTAAGAGTACAATCGTAGGCACCCCTGTGCAAAAGTGCATTCCACATTAATTTGAAGTAAATCCTATGATGGTCACTAAGGCATAGCTGCCAAGTTATTCCTTTTTTTTAAGGGAAATTCCATTATGCTGAATAGGCTTCCTCGTGAGAAAAGGGAAAACTTGGCAGCTATGCACTAAGGTAGCAAATGTTCAGGTCTAGGGTGTAGCTCCTTACCTGTTGCCTTTAACAGAGATGTTATAAAAAGTGGAGTGAAAGTGAAGGGTGCAATCTTTTGCATACTTACTTGGGAAGAAGCCCTATTGACCATGACCATGAATTCTGAGTGAATATGCATAGGGTTGTGTTTAAATCCAATTGCTCTAGCGGTTTAACTGGTTTGTAAGGTGGGGTTACTGAAAATCGCTGCCGTTTGGCATCAGGTAAGGCGCCTTCACTGTTTCCAGTGCTTGGAAAAAATGTTTCTGTTTAGACAACCCTACCCAGACATGTAGAAAGTTTACATGTGTATTGATCTGTTTTATCACTTACTGCTGAATTTAATTATTTTGATGTTTTAAATGGTGGTTTAAACTGGTTTTGTCATTTTATTCTTTTACTTCTTTGAGCAAGCAATATAAAAATTATATGAAATAAATAGAACACTGTTACGTTCTTCTGGGAAGTGTTGCAGTTCAGTGGTCGACCACATGCTTTCCGTGCAGAAAGTCTCATGTTCAATATACCTGGCATCTCCAGGTAGGGCTGGCAAAAAGCCTTTCCTGGCAACCTTGAGAGAGTCTTTGCCAGTCCATGTAGGTAGACAGTGCTAAGCTAGATGGACCAAGCATTCTGAATTGCTATAAGGCAACTTCCCACGAAACCAGTTGTTTTGGAATCTTAAGGAAGCCCATAGAACTACTGTACTCTAGAACAGTGACAAAATAAAAAAATTCCTTCAGTAGCACCTTAAAGACCAACTAAGTTTTTATTTTGGTATGAGCTTTCGTGTGCATGCACACTTTGCTTTTCTGCAATGCAGTTTATCCAAAGGCCATTTTATTAAAGTTTCTTGAATCTCCACAACAAGACAACAGGGAGGGGAGAAAGATGGAGGTAGCCGAACCAAGGAAACAGACCATTTTTGAAAGAAGTTCGGGAAGGGGAGGAGACTAGCGTTTTTTCTTAAGGTTTGAAAGTATTCCTAGACTTTAGAAATCGAGAACGGTAAAACGGTTTTAATTAGAGCAGGGTGTGTGCTCTGTCAGACCTCGGCTTCCTCCTACCCCAGCCGGCGCTATTAAATGCTAGCATTTAGTGGTTAGAAGTAATTTGAAGGGCTGGATTGGTTCTGCACACTGTTAACTCTGTAAAATATCGGCGCGCACAATGCACAGAGGCAGCCGCATACTCTGAGAACTCCACTGTGTCCTGGGATTCCTTTGGTTTCAGAAGGAGGCTGCTCCACCCCTCCGATCCCTTTCCACCGGCTCCCATAAGCATTGCTCTGTTGCACATCCCGCGTAAGCAAGGCGCCTGCCCACACGCATCAGCCGGCAGATAGTCAGCCAGCCCACCCCAAGGGACTCCGGCGATGCCCCTTAGAATAAAAATTAAAAGAGTGGGGGGGGCAGCCTCTCCCTCTCCGCCTTGAGCTCAAGGATCTCGCAGCGCCCAAGGCCAAGTTCAGAGAGGGAGAGGAGACACCTATTGGCAAGAAGTCGCAGCAGGCAAAACGAAAAAGGAGGAGGAGAAAAAAAACTGAAGGCTGCTTTGGGGAAACACCAGGGGGACACCGCTTCCCTCCTCCCAAGCGCAGCCGCCAGCCAGGCCCTCCTGCCGGTACACAGAGAGAGAGAGACACGCGCACGCGCGCACACACGCGCGCACACAGCCCGGCGCCTGCCCGGGTTTCCCTTGGCGCGGCTCTCCACAGAAGCAACAGCAGCAAAAATGTCAGAAAAGGCAAAGAAAAATCTGCATGGGGAGAGGAGAAAGCGGGAGAAAGCGGCTCGGGGAGAGCGAGCCACGAGCGGTACTTTACCTTCTTCTGCCGATTTCATGCTTCTGCGATGGGACGGACGCGCACCGAAAGTTTCCCTTTCACCACTGGGCTGGATCTCGAGGCGCCAAGAGGATTTGGCTCAGAGGGTCGCCGCTTGGCATCCGCTCAGCACAAAAAGAGAGAAAGTGAGGTGGAGGCAGAGGGAAGAAGGTAGATCCTCTCTCGCGCGCGTGTCTTCACGCCCACGTAGCACAGCGCGCGTCTCCAAAGGTATTAAATGGAGACTCCAAGCTGGTGTTTCCCTCTTGCCACGGAATTTGGAAAGCCAAAGGCGCGCACTGGGGGGGGGGGGGGGTTTAACAGAATAAAGCTGGATCCTAAGCAGATGACATTGAAATTAGCGTTGAGTGGGACGTGGGGAGAGAAGGGAAGGGAAGGAGGGGTGGTAAGGGCAGGCGCAAGGGATCCTGCCCCAAAGAGGAGCGAGAGAGAGCGCTTAGGAAGTTACTCACACGCGCTCTCCCTCCCTTCTCCTGGTGTCTTATTCAGGGCCGGGGTTTATTTTGATCAGGAAAGTTTGCAGAGTCTCTAAGTCTCTCTCTGACGCACGGCTGCTCGGTGACTGCTGCCTTTTTAAAGCTGGAAAACACCCCCCTCCCTCCTTCCCCCTCCCAGCCCCTCTCTCCGCCCAGAGCCCCGTGATGTCACGGGTCCTGAGAGCTCCTCTCAGCTGCCTGACGAAGGAGTCAACCAGCCAGGCCAGCAGAGAAGAGCGCTGCAAGCTGGAAGAAAAGTCCTAGAGGAGGACCCCACTCTCGCTCCGCTCCACCTCCACCGGAATCTGCTGAGCAGGCAGATCTTCGCCACCGTCGAGGCTGCGACCCAGAGCACCCACCTAACCGATTCTATCTATCTATCCCCGAAGTTGGGTGCGCGGGGGACCTGGTGTCTGAGAAATGTGAGCCGCAGATCAATAAAGGTGGGAGGAAGAGGGGCTGGAGAGAGCAGCGGAGAGGGACTACGCATGTTGAAATCATTAGGCTGAGAAAAGGGGGGGGATCTCAGGCTTCCCCCGCTGTGGAAATTTGGAAAAGAGCATCAACTGGCAAGCATCAGGAAGGAAAATCCCATTCTGCTAAATTACTAACAGACTCCGTAGAGTTAGTTTCGATAACTGAGATTTATTGAGATGGGTCTTATTCTGTAAATATTTCAGCAGCGCTGTTTTGAAATGGCAAAATCAGCCCGGGAGGAGTGAAGTGGCGCGTTTACAGCTCCTCCCTCTTTAAAGCAAAACACACACACACACACACAATGCACTGTGGCACTTGAAAGTAAAGGCTGCGATAACTTTTTATGAAGGGCCCAAATAGTATGCTGGGCTTTGGTATCGTTCAAGCCTTCTGTTAATTCAATCCTTTCCCGCCGAGCGTTTTTCATTATATCACTCACTGCGGCTCTTGATTTGCCAAAATTTAAATTTTGGGTATAATTCCTCGCTGGAGTTGACAAAAAGAAGATCTGGGCGGTTAAAATCTCGGGCGCATGAATAAAAATAACAACCACCACCCTGTAAATCTACTTCACAACACTCCATTTGTCTGGGGGGAAAGGAAGCTATGCCGACTCAGTGAATAAGAAGAAGCCGGTTATTTGTGTTCGGGAACTGCTGAAAACGTGCTACATTTGGCACGGACCTCAGACAGAGCTTAGCGTAACTTCTGGGGCGGTTTCCTCCCCATACGAGCTCGAGACTCCTAAGTGCTTCACAACGTCAGTGAAATTCTAGTGTAGCGAGAGAGATCTCCGAAAGAAGGGGCGCCGCACGGCCCTCCCCACGCTCACGGCTTTTGCGCTCCTGCAGGAGTTCTTTGCAGAGTTGAGTTCGGAAGGAGAGCGAAGGCGAGCACGTGCGCGCGGAAACAGGCTTGCTCAGCCTGTGGATATGTTTGGGTGGAAGAGGCTCGTCGCGATGCGCTTTTTGAGACTTTCTCTGGGAGTGAGAAGCTGACAAACCCTTCACAGAAATCAGTAGGGTTGATCCCGAGTCAATATTGCCACGTTTCTCAGGTTAGGAGCGCTCAGTAAGATTGGTAGAGATTAGACTTTCTCAGGCTCGTGAGTTCGAGACCCACGCCTCGCAAAATGTTCCTGTTTTGCAGGGGCTTGGACTAGATGACCTTCGAGGTCCCTTCCAACTCTACGTTTCTATGATTCTACGACCTCTCTTCCTATCCGGAAGCGTTGCAACGGGCCCTTCTCCTCCTGATTTTGCAGTTCCACCCCGAATTCTTGAGTGGGCAACAGGTATAACTCATTTGATACCCAAGTTATGTGTGCCCAATATGTGGCTCCATCAGCCGGTCTAATTATCATGCCACTGCTACGATTCTGCTACTACACACTGGACAGAATCCGACCCGATACAATAGGGGCATTTCCTAGTTTTTCTGTTCCCCTTTTGCCACTGTTGGGCGGCTTGGCGCTTTCCGGTCTTGAACTGGGAATGGCATCCGGAGATGCACGAAGGGTCGCGCCCGCCCTTTGTTGGGTAGGAGGGAATTGGGGGACAAACGAGCAAGAAAAACCAAGGAGGGGTGTTGGTGGGAGGAACATGACACGAAGCCTCCTTTTAGTGAGTCGAAACACTGATCCATCCAGTCAAGGGTCGTTCACATTGATTGGCAGGAGTGGCTCTCCAGAATTTCTGGCAGGGGGTTCTCCCTGGAGCGCAGAGGACCTTTGGCCGCAAGGCATGGATTCTAGCAACGGAGCGCAATGGCCATCCCTTGAGTTTTAGTTTCCACACGCTTTCGGAGTTTGGGGAGTTCCCCGTCATAGTGAAACCACCGGCGCTATTTCTTCAAATATAGAGGAAACAGGAGGGTGCCTCGTGGGCGAAGGATTAGGGTTCAGTTCGCTCAACCTGCATGTATTTTGATCTAGCATTTATTCCGCTCCTCTTGGCCGTTAAAATCGTAGGGGTACATTTCCAGAGCTGGGGTTGAAGGGACAAGGGGGGGGGGAGGAGAGACAGAAAAAGGAGAATTGTTGACACTTAGCGCCTGCGGACCCGCAACCACGATGCGCTCTGGTACACAGGCATGCACGCTCACACGTCTCCAAGTAGACGTGCGGATGTTCCGAGCACAGCGGGATGTGCCGGACTTCAATCAAATATACGGAGGCGAAGCAGGAAATGTCTATCTCCTCTTGACACAGACCACTGCAGCGACACGCGTGCGTCTACAGAAGCGCAGCATTTGCCCGGGTATTCGCTACCACCGCAGAAGCAAGAGTTGGCACCCTGGTCTTTGCACTGCGGACCTGGATATACCCAGTGGAGGACCTACATTTTCGTGGTCCTGAAGCTTGCTGGGGGGCCCTTCGCAACCAGTAATGAGGTCTGGGTAACCACCGTTGTCTTCTTCAGTGGGGTTGTTCCATGACAGATCACCACACCTTTACAACATCTGCGCTACTGACTCTCAGACTTTGGGATTGTTGAAATATACACAATATAACAACAAAATAATAATCAATTTGAGGATTAGGGGCCCTGTAGTTCAAGCTTCATTCTTTCTATAGTAGATCGCCCCTGGGCATACCACATTCTTATAGCATCGTGTGCAGGCATGGAAAGACATCCACAGCCTACCGAGGTGTTTCCCCCACCCCCCAAAATGAATCGTACTTTTAAAAAAAAAACCCGAGGTGGGAATACATGTGGAGGCAGAGGAGTTAATGAATTGTTTAAGGCTATGGAGGTCTATATTTGGTGGAAGTTTTTTGGGGGGAGCTTGTGGAGTTTATTTCTGTTTTTCTCCCCACAGCTGACCAGAAAAAGTATCCACACATGGTATCAATGTTCCCAGCAGGAGAGCATTCGATCGGAACACCAAGCGATGCGAAGGGGCCATCACGGATCTAATACCCCCGAGCGGTGCTTCCATGTTCACGCATCCAGCGGCGCGCGCACACACGCAATCAAGCTGTAGGAAAGTGGCGCACGCGACGGGGGCGGCTTTTATCCCGGTGAAAAGTATGCGCTAAGGGAAAGTTGAGCGCGCGCGCTGTTCATCCTCAACACGGTGCCCTACGGAAGCACCGCATGGGTGCTGGACGCCTCCTGCTGCTATAGTCGTCACTTTGAATGGAAACAGGGCTGCATTTTGGGGAGTAGGGGGGGAACCATCCCTTGCGGGAGGGGCCGTAGTTAAGCTGCACAGCAGCACATGCCTGGCTGACACGCAAAGAGCACGGCTTCCATCCCTGCCGTCTCCAGTTGGGCTGTGAGAGAAGCAACACACACACACAATCTGAAACCGCGGAGAGCCGCTGCGAGTGTCCCCCCCCCCCAAAGCTGTAATTCGATGGAAAACAGCTCCCTAGGTTTCCTCCATGCCACCACAACACACACACGCACGTGCGCAATAAAGCCGTCTTCCCCACAGCAGCCCTCGCCAACGCCGGCCCAAAGCGACGCAAACCCCACCCCGCCAGCCCCACGCGCGCGCCTCCGTCCCGTCAGAAGCCACCCAAATCCTCTCTCCGCCTCCTTCCCTCTTCCTCGAGCCCCCCCTCCACACACCAGCCCCCGCGCTGGCTCTGAGGCAAGGGCTGGCGCGCGGGTGGGAATTTTGTGTGTGCGCACGCTCGAGCGCGTGAATGTGGAGGCTTCCCGCTTGAGCTCCGACAGGCTGCTGAGTGAGGATGAAAGCTGCTCCCTCCCTCCCTGCCTCCCTCCCTGCCTCCTCCTTTCCTGTCTGCTTCCAGCGAGCGCTCGCTCGCTCGCTCTCCCTCCCGCTTCTCCGGCGCTGAAATGATGGAATCCCCAGTCTGTTGCCTCCTGTTTAATGCCGTTGCCTGGACCACCGTGGCTCGGCTCCAAGTCCGAGGGAGTTTTCGAGGGAGGAGGAGGAGGAGGGCGGCGGGAGCAGCAGCGGCGGCAGCGGCAACTGCAGCCAGCTAACCTTGGCCGCCTGGGCTGCGGCGCGCAGCTGGCCCCACCGCCAGATGTTCCCGCTTGCTCGCTGGGCCCAGGCGGCCCCCAGCGCTGGCTCCCCACGCCGCCGCCGCCGCCGCCGCTGTTCCCGCCACCAAGCTGAGGGAAGCTGTCTCCTCCCGCCTTCTGCTTCTCCCTCTCTCTCTCTCTCTCTCTCTCGTCTCCTGAAGTTTGTTTACAAGCGCTACCAGGAGAGGCTGCGAACCTGACTTTATTTTAGGGACTGGTGATGACTAACAAAGTTACAAGGGAGCTTTTAGTACCGAAAAACAAGCCTATTTTTAGTCGGGCCTGTTGTTTCAGTGGCTGGACTGTAGCAATTTCACCCCTACGCTGCTTGAAGATGCCAGCTACGGAGAGGTGCCCTGAAAGAACAACACACAAATAGAGAGAGAGAGAGAGGCCTGTTCCAAGTTTTCCACCAGAAGGCATGTAGTAGTCGTTAAGAAATAAATAACCTGCCTGAATCAACTGGAGGAATCCCACACACCATTGTTTTGGATACAATCGGCTTTAATTTAATTTGGCGTTTCCAGGACACAGGCCCCACGGCTGTTTCCCACCTCCCTTCAGGCCAAAGGCAACCCTCAAAAGAGTGTCAGGTGCACTTTCTGTGACCTCTCTGCATTGGGACAGCCGAGCCCTGATGCTGGAGCGGGAATAATGCTCTGCATTCATCAAGGACCCCTCCTTTACCTTCCTATTTATTTAAAACATTTCTTCGCCACCCTTCGTCCGGATGGATTGAAAGAACCGGGGCCCTGCAAGTCAGCGGGAGAAGGTGTGTGCCTCCTTTAAGCACAGCAGGGAAATATATGGCATATTATATATGTCTCTCCTCACTGCCTTGCTGTGGGGAGAGCTGCGCTAGGTAACACAGTGACCACAGCCAATGCAGGTCAGGAGCTGGCAGCATTATGGCCCACATCTAAGGAAGTGGAGAACTTGGTTCTATGTGCCCAGTGGCTTTCCCCAAAAGCACATCCCTGTGCTTCACAACAACCTGGAAAATCAGTAGAATTCAAAGGGTGGAAAAGGGAACTCATTCCACCTGGTGTGTGCAAAAGGCCTGGCATCACCTAAAAGCATAGCTGCCAAGTTTTCCCTTTTCTCGTGAGGAAGCCTATTCAGCATAAGGGGAAATCCCTTAAAATAAGGGATAATTTGGCAGCTATGCCTAAAAGTATAGTGTACAGACTAGGCACCAGGAAGTTCCAGATTCAAATCTTTCCACAGCACACACTAAGCATGCCAAAAAACCTAGAGTCCTTCAACCCAGTAGTCTCCCAATCTACAATATGGTAATAACAACAATAAAAATGTCATCATCATGTCGTAATAATTATACAGAAATCACATTATTACTATATCCCTTCCTCTTTTAATGCTAAAAGGAATGCTAAAAGGAATAATGCATATAAAAGGAATAATGCATATAACAGAAATGTATCATTAAACGATGGTTTTACTACACAGGGTTGCTGTGAAGATTAAAGAGATCATGTAAATGAAGCGCTTTGAACTTTATTTCGGGGTGGGGGTGGGAATTGCCTTTTCAAATTCAGGTTGGCTGTGTCCTAGTCACTTATAAGTTTAGTTTTATAGCTTTATGATCATGGCTTCCAAACTGTACACCCAAATTTTGGGGGGGGGGGGGTTGAGTGGGTGTATGTTTAAGTTCCAGGCCATCTAACTAATTAATCTATTTTGGCTTTGGGACTTTCATTAGCATATAAGTGCCAACCCCCCCCCCCTCACTCCACCACCATCAGTTTTCCTACCGATTTAATATTTCTGTATGATTCTTCTTGGTTTCTACAAGCCTACTGATTACCTTTACTTTATGGCCAAGCACAAGAGGCAATCAACCCTCCTGAGGGTGGATAAGAGTGAGAAAAGGTTGCTGGATTGAGGTGCAGCATTGTCCAACCTTAGCACAGAATCACTAATCTGGCTGAGAGTATATTCAAGAAACGGATGTCATCTTTCCCTAAGAGCCTTATATTAAATTTAAGGAGATGGCAAATGGGGGCCTAAACCTCAGGAGCTAAGGATGGTTAGGTCAGACAAGTAGTTTTTTAAGAGTGCTGGAACTGTAGCTCTCTGAGGGGTGTACTGATATATGGGATACAAACACAGGCTGTGCACACCAAACATTTATTTTACCCTCCACCAAATATTTTGAGGAACTGTAATTTACCCCCCCAGAGAGCTACAGTTGCAGCACTCTTAACAAACTACAGTTCCCAGGATTCTTTGGGTGTAATGTGTGTGCTTCAAATGTGCTTTAAATATATGGTGTGTACTAAGCCACACTTGGCAGGACCCAGTGACTTGAAGAGTAGACTAGGGATGTCCCTCTAGTGGCCCTCCAGATGCTGCTAGACTACAACTGCAATAAGCTCAATCCAGCATGGCCAGTGGTCAAGGCTGATGGGAGTTGTAGTCCAACAACAGCTGACAGGCCAAAGTTTCTCCATCCCTAAGCTAGAGGTTCCCATGCTGGGTAATGCCAGACAGACTAGAAGTTTCTGCATCCTGCAGCAGAGCAACAAGGGCATTAAAAATTTCAGGACAAAATGCCCCAGGCTAGGCAGCAGTGCCTCTTCTTTCAAGAACTTCCTCTCTGGGTAGCTAAAGAATCTCCCACCTGGAATAGCACTTCCCCATGGTTGCTCAGCCAATGTTTCTATCATTTTCTCAACTAGCCCAAGAGCAGGATCTCAAATCAGCTGGATCCTTCCATTTAAAGTTCCAGTTTTGTAGAGTCACAAATCTGCCAGTAATGCCCCCATAGTTCTCATAATTGCAGAGACAACCTTGATAAACAAGGCCCAGCAACCCACAAGTGCCAGAAGCAGCGTAAATAACAATAACCCAACATTTATGTTTAATCTTAAAATATTTATGTTTAATCTTAAAATATATATTTTAGTCCCGTCCCCCCCATTTACTCTCATTATTTTAATGGCCAGGGTTAGTAATCCACAGAAAAATACCTCGGGAAATATTGCCAATCTTTCAGCTAGACTCATTGCTCTGTGAAAGATTTCTCTCTCTTCCAATTTGCTCTTATTTTGAACGATAGCTTAGCATAGATTCCACATGACCTCAGCCTTCTCCCTGCTTGAGAATTAGCTCCTTTGTTTATACCAGTGCATATCACTGTATAGCTCCTTATTCTATCACAGTTACCCCTTCACTATTTTTATCGTTGCTCACTCTTATTCCCTCATCAGTCTATAGGTTTCATTAACTTTCCATTTAAACGTGCTATCGGTTTTCTTTTAATACATAACCCTTCCATTGTGTAATCGTGAATTCCAGCACACTGGCCTATTTCCCAAGTGTATCCAAATCCTTTCACAGTCTGGAGCATTCCTGAAATTTATCAACCATCCCCATCCTATTATAATGTCATTGGCGTGTCTGGGCCAGCAGTTCAGTTTATAAGCCTTAAACAGAGCAGGTCCGTCTCAGCATTCAGCCAGGAGGGATCCCCCTCCCAAATTGTCAGCTCCATGTGTGGGGAGGTTAGCCCTCCCCTGCCACCATGAGTCATATCACTGTTTCTTAACTGCTCTGCAGGGCCTGATATCTGGCCTTGAACTACAGCAGAATTACACAACCGTGGGACCCTCCAAGATGAACATTGCCCACCAGCCACGTTCTGCAGCTTGGCAGCCCTGCTGTTTCTGTAGTCCAATAGTAGTAGTAGTAGTAATGATGATGATATAATTTATTATTTCCATCCGGCTGGGTTTCCCCAGGCACTCTGGGCAGCTCCCAACAGATTAAAAACAGAATAAAACATACATCAAACATTAAAAACTTCCCCAAACAGGGCTGCCTTCAGATGTCTTCTACAAATTATTTGTTGTTTATTTCCTTGACATCTGGTGGAAGGGCATTCTACAGGGCGGGCACCACCACCGAGAAGGCCCCCTGCCTGGTTCCCTGTAACCTCACATCTCGCAGTGAGGGAACTGCCAGAAGGCCCTTGGAGCTGGACTTCAGTGTCCGGGCAGCATGATGGGGGTAGAGACGCTCCTTCAGGTATACTGGGCCGAGGCCGTTTAGGGCTTTAAAAGTCAGCACCAACACTTTGAATTGTGCTTGGAAACGTACTGGGAGCCAATGTAAGTCTTTCAGGGCCGGTGTTATATGGTCTTGGCGGCCGCTCCCAGTCACCAGTCTAGCTGCCACATTCTGGATTAGTTGTAGAAAGCAATACTAGGGGGGTTTATGGTGGGTCACAAACACAGATAGTTAGGAACATAGGAAGCAGGTCAGTCCATTGACCCAACTAGTTTAGTATTGTCTGCCCTGAGGTGCAGTAGTTCTCCAGGATTTCAGAGGAGTCCTTCCCAGCCTTACCTGGAGATGATGCCAGGAATTGAAGCTGGGACCTCATGCAAACAAAGTGCATGCTCTGTGACTCAGCTACATCTCAATTCTAGGTGGCTTTGGCTGGGTGGGTCACACATCCCCCCCCCAAATCCCTATGGTTCTAGGTTGCTTTGGTTTGGCGCATCATACATAAATCATGCTTCATGCCAGTCCTCAAAGCAAAGACACCCCCCTTTTTTTGTTGGCATTTTAACCACATAGTGACTTTAAACAACAACAACAAAAAAGCACACCATCTTCCCTAACTCCAAGCATGCCTTTAAAAACTGGGTATCAGGGTCAAAATCTTGAGAGGCCCAAGTTATCATGTAGAGAAGCAGCAGAAGAAAAAATAAAATAAAATAAAATAAAAGGGAAGGCGCAGAGGGGGTAAAAGTGAACTGGTGGGATGGGGCAGCTTTGTCCAACATTTTAGATTTCTGAAAGAGAAATCACTGTGTATTTCCCTTTAGTTCTTCTGTCTTAAACACAGTCTTTCTGCAGCAAGTCTTACAGATTTTGATCACTTTGACTCTCGAGTGATCATGCTTAGGACTGCAGCCTTATTGCTTGCCTGGATGGATGGATGAATTCCTCAGTATTTTGGCATATACTGGAGAAAAATAACACCACACGACTATGGGTTCTCTCTCTCTCTCTCTCTCTCTCTCTCTCTCTCTCTCTCTCTCTCTCTCTCTCTCTCTCTCTCTCTCTCTCAGAGATGACTGGACCCAGTCATCATACAGTTTAAGAAGTACAACTGAGCAAGAAGTTTTGAAGCACGCTGGTGTATCAATTGGAAGCGAAGTAAAGAAATGGGAGAAAAGTGAAAGTGATACCAGAGAGAAGCAAGAAGAAAGCCTTGGAGAGGGAGAGGGAGAGAGGGAGAGGGGCAAGGAGAAAAGAAAGGGATCAGGCAAAGTGAATAACTGTGCCAGAAAAATAGGTAGCTCTGTGAAATTTCATAGATCTCTGACGGCTTTTGAAGAGGAATGCTTGCAGCTGACTGTATGTAGGAGAGGGGTAGCTTCTGATATCTATTCCATCTTATTAGACATGAAATTTGGAAATTTCCAAAGGCTCTGAGCAGTCTGGGAAACTGATCTTGGGGAACGCATTTCAGACTCTGTATGGAACTTAATGTGGACTTCTATTCCATTTAAAGTGATCTCTGTTGCAGTTAGAGAGAAGCAACATTCAAGGTTGCGCATCTTAACTCTGGAGAAATTAAGCTATACGAGCTCATCCCCATCTCCTAATTGCTGGAGAAGTTACAGCCGCTACTCTAACTTGGGGTCCCTATGTGTCCCACTTCTAGGATGTTGTGTTTAACCATATCTCTAAAAATCACTGAACAAGCAGTTCCAAAGGCTCATTTTTAAGCTCTGCTCTGCTCTTCCTCTTTACTAATCCCAAACTATGTTGCAAGGACCTTATCCTCCTCTTGTTCTCTGCAGCCAGAATAACTGTAGCTAGTGGTTGGAAAACATCCTCTGACTTCTCGATTGCTAACTGGTACAGCTATGTTTGGCACATAGGCTTTGATGGAAACATTTACAAAGGCCATGCCCAGCCTGATGCATTTACTACTATGTGGTTTCCTTTCCTTAGGTTCACCAACTCCTCATCTGTAGGTTTTAAAGATCTGACCTGCAGTCTTTTAATAAAGAGCAGTATATAAATCACGTTGTTGTTGTTGTTGTTGTTGTTGTTGTTGTTGTTGTTGTTGTTGTTGTTAATTCACATGCTGACCTATGGAAGGACCTGATGAGATAGTCTGTCCCTTCCCAAGTGAATATTTTTGTTGTATGAATATTGCTTTGCCCACATGCTCTGTAAAATGAACCACAAGAGACCCGTGATCATTGATTTGTTATTGTTGATTCTGCAATGCAAAGTTCTGATGGTACAAAATCAATAGTATATATAGATTATCTATCTATCTATCTATCATCTATCTATCTATCTATCTATCTATCTATCTATCTATCTATCTGAACAGGGATCAGGTGGTCACTGCTGATGGGAGAAATAATGAAGAATGGTGGGTGGTGCTTTACAACAGACAATGTGTATTAATTCACATCCTTCCACATGTGGAAAGTCAGCCTTGCTTTTCCCACCTGCTCTTTCAGCTGAGAGGGGCCCTGGATTTCTGCCCACAAAGCCTCGGTGCCAGACTCTGTGAACTGAGATTCTTAGGAGTGAGTCTCCCAGGAGCGGCATGGTCTGTCAGATTCCTCCTTCATCTCAATGCTGCTGCTTGTAGAAATTAGCAGGGGGGCGGATTAGGGCAAAGCTAGAATTAGTTGACTTTGCCTGCCCTTAGCTCTGGCCCTGCCTACTTTCTGCCCTACTAATCGCAATGGGTGGCAGCCACCACTGCCTATGACCACGGGGAGCCAACTAACTTCTTCTTCCTCTTACAAAACCTTTGAGACTTGCTGCTCATGATTGCTAGATATGCAAGGCTTTGGGGGGGGGGGGAGAGAGTTGGTCTCTGCATGCATACAACACCGTATGTTAATACGCAAGGATTCAGAGTTGTTTAGACTGAAACAGGTGTTAGCGTTCACTGTGAAATGCATTTAATGTGGCTTTAGTGACTGTGGTTGATCCATGATCCGGGTTGCAAGCATAGCATATGAAGGGAGGGAGACTTCATCATTCCCTTACAAGGTGGTCCTGCCAAATCCCCCCCCCCCACCAAAGCTGCTATTAGCTCCAGAAGCTAAATTAATAATGACCAATTATTCTATATGAGTTAGTCTGCAACAATTCAGTACTAACTCAAAAGGCATGGTAGAAGTTCCCAATGCAGCCAATGTGTCTCAAAGAAGAGCATAAGCTAGGGAATGCCAGAATCTGCTCTCTACTAGCTTTTCAACCTATAATGCATTCCTTTTCTGATCACCCCCCTATCATTAGGAGTATTTGTAACTGTGCACCAGATGTCTGGAAAGGGAATCTCTCCCCTCTAATCCCCAACACTAGCGAAGCTATACCAGGGATGGTTTGCTCTGTGTCCCTTCCTCAAGCAGCAAAGAGGACTTCCTTCCTGTCCAGTTTGTAACATTAGGTGAATTGCAACCTGCTTTACTTTAGCCATGCTACTTACTAACGCTGCAGAAAGGAAAAAGCGGGAGAGTGGTGTTTTCGGCTGGTTTGCTTCTTCGCAAGAGAGTCGACTGTATTGGGAAAAGGGCACCCCGCACCGCTGCAAGATAAGTTAGATGTTAGGAGCAACAGGGAGACCTGGCAGGGAGTCACCATTTCCTGCCGTGAGAATGGGGGGCAAGGGGGGGAAATCATGGTGGGATATGGAAGATGTGCTCAATGAAGGACCTTTCCTAGGCACCATGATTCACTGTGCTGCTGAAGTGCAGCAGAGGGAGTGAAAGTGGGGTGGGGTTTCAGGAAGGAGTTCTCTCCTCCCCACCCCCAAAATCACATCTGGGAGTTGTGAGCAAAACCAGACTGTTTTGACGCTCTGCTATGAGCAGGCCAAATTAATAATCTGGCAAGACAGCTGCTACTGTTCTTTCGTCTGAGCAACTCAACTCATCACCTCAGGGAGAGACTCTCTTTCTCCAAGGCGCCTGCCTGCCTGCCTGCCTGCTTCCTTTGCCTGCCCAGGTCTTCTCCTCAGCTTTGGGCTCAGCTCTGTCCCCTTGCCCATAAACCGCCTGCCACTACGGTTTTGACAGTTTGCTGCCCACAGAGATTGTCACCGCTTCATCTCATTTGCACCTCTGCTGCCTGTGACTACAGAGGACCATTGCCAGAGGCCGATCTTTCCAAGGTCCAGGATAAAATACTTCTGAGGCACAGGGAATTTGGGAGACAGTCTGTATGAGAGAGAGAGAGAGAGAGAGAGAGAGAGAGAGAGAGAGAGAGAGAGAGAGAGAGAGAGAGAGAGAGAGATTTTCATGGGAAGGTGGAGACTAAGGACTATTAGGGACGTGGAAGAAATGTAGAAAGAGCATTTAATGTACAAGAACTCTGACATGGGCACACCTGACACCTGCAAAATACTCAAGGGAAGGTACTTCTGTTTCCTGAATGACTACCTAGTCTCTAAATAAAATTCCTGTGATCTGCAGTTCTATTCCCCCTAAACATGCTTTCCTCTGGCTGTTGTTCAGACCTCGGCAAATGGCAATAACTTTCTCTAACAAGGTCTATGACTGGACTGAAGCACTACCCCTTCCCCGGGGAGCAGCAGAAGGCCTTAAAGCAGCTGGACTCATATTTGGAGCTGCGTCTTCTTCCTGGGCAATTTCCACCAGGCTCATGGTCTGCACTGATAACCTGACATGGCGGATGTGGGCTACTGATGTGAAGCGGGAAAGTTCTTGAGAGAGGCACAGGCCAGGAGCATTTGGGTTCTGGAGATCCAAACTGAGACTATCTTCATTGATCAAACTCAAGGTCACCTGATCCAGGAGACTCTGGCTCAGTTCATGTCGCTAAGGCCCTGGCTCAGTTTCCAACGCCTCTGCCTCCACCTCAGATTGGCTACTCCTATCTGAGTCAAGAGTAAGGAGCAGAGTCCAGGTTGCTGCTCACGCTCAGGGGTTCTGATGGCTATGTTGCATATGTAAAAACAAATACTTTCTTTTTTTAAGTGAGTTTTTTTAAAAGTTGGATTCTGAATAAAGTTTGCATGCCAAGCCCCCTGTGCCTATGCTTTGTGGATCTGCATTATAAGTTCTGCACTCAGAAGCTGAGTTGCCTTGGCAAGCACCCAGTATCAAAAAGCCTTAGTGATAGAAGGATGATCTGAAAATATGAATCCATGACTGTTGGGAAGCTGGCAGAAAGGCTGTTCCACCAGCCATTCCCAAAGTCTAAAAAAATTGGCAGTGTGGTGCTGTGGCCGAAAGGGTCACTACAGTGAGTAAGGATCAACAAGAGAGTCAGGGGGTATGTGCTGCAATGACACAGATTTTACTTCTCTATTCTTACTTTTATATAACTATGAGTCACGACCCACTTCTTGAACAAGCTCCATTTATATGAGTGGAGCATCCATCCTCATACATGGGAAACACCTTATTTAGGCTGCAATTTTTATGCACACACTTCTCTGAAACCTAGCCCAACTAACCTCCATAGGTCTTATTTCTGAGTAAGATATGGGTAGGATTGCACTGCTAGTTTGGTGCAGGAAAAAAAACACACAAACTGGATAGTGTGCACCGTAACTTACAAACCAATATTTAGGCTAGACCAGGCACCCCCAAATTTTGGCCCTCCAAATGTTTTGGACTACAATTCCCATCTTCCCTGACCACTGGTCCTGCTAGCTACAGATCATGGGAGTTGTAGGCCAAAACATCTGGAGGGCTGCAGTTTGGGGATGCCTGGGCTAGACTCATCCACCAATTTTTATTTTATTATTATTATTGGAGTAAAAAGCTAAACTCTCTGCCCAGTTGAACTACTCCAGTGCACATATTTTCCCAAACAACTTGCTCATTTTCTACCTTGTCCACCAGGCTTTGATTATGGAACAACTGCCCTAGTATATCAGCTATCCATTTTGTAGTGCAGATGTATCCTTATCATTAAGGACTACAGAAAAGCGGTCATTGTGCGAAGGGGAAGGCCCATGCATTGCACAGGAACAAGCTTTCTGTTCAGCCAGACCGTTGGCCCATCTTATGCCCAGTATTGTCTAGACTGACTGTCAGCAACTCTCCAGGATTTCAGAAGGGGACTCTTTTCCATCCTTACTTGGAGATACCTGGGATTGAACCTGAGACCTTCAGCTTGCAATGCAGGTGCTCTGCCACTGAGCTGTGGCTCTTCCTCACTGCAGATGTCTTTTTGTGTTATGGTGTATGAGATAACACACTGCACTCTCCTTGGGATCCCTGTCAGTGAAGGTGAAATAATCCTATGTCAGGAACGGATAGCAGGTTTTTATCTCCACTACAATAGTGTCCCTTAGTGCTTTGATTCCCCCCAGTAGTGAACCATCCTTACATGTGAGAGGGTAAAGTTGAGTGCATTTGGGGATTTTGTTGGACTGGCTGAAATCTGCCTGCAGCCACTGGTGACTCTTTCGCCTGATGCAAAGAGGCACTTATTGCTCTCTCCCCATAACTATGGTGGAATCTACAAACATACAAAAAAAAAAAGTTCTGAAAACGCTTTAAAAAAAAACTTTTTAAAGAATACATTGAATTTTCCATAAGGCTCACTATGGCCATCTAGTGTCCCATTGTATATTGCACTTAAAGGTAAAGGTAAAGCACTTAAAACACACTTAAAACATGTGCTCGGAAACAGTTCTGAGCACAATTCAAAGTGTTGGTGCTGACCTTTAAAGCCCTAAACGGCCTCGGTTCTATATACCTGAAGGAGCGTCTTCACCTGCGTTGCTCAGCCCGGACACTGAGATCCGGCGCCGAGGGCCTTCTGGCGGTTCCCTCACTGCGAGAAGCAAAGCTACAGGGGACCAGGCAGAGGGCCTTCTCGGTAGTGGCGCCCGTCCTGTGGAACGCCCTCCCATCGGAGGTCAAGGAGATAAACAACTACCTGACATTTAGAAAATACCTAAAGGCAGGCCTGTTTAGGGAAGTTTTTAATCTGTGATATTTTAAAGTATTTTTGTATTTGTTGGAAGCCGCCCAGAGTGGCCGGGGAAACCCAGCCAGATGGGTGGGGTACAAATAAATAAATAAATAAATAAACCGGTAATTTTATTTGAAGCTGTATAGCTGGGTCCTATGTCTCAGATTGTAGCCCATTTGCTACAAAGGGCAACAGAAGCCACCAAGCCAGGCTTTGGTGTCTTGGTTAAGCTCACTTTCCCCTTTGTAGGTTTCATGAGAACACTCTGGTGTGGGTCTTTGCTTACAAGAACAAAGCACTGATGAAACTAATTTGGAAAATAAATATGAAACAGTAACAGAGTTAAGCCGATACAGCTTTAATGCTTGGGATTGTTTCTGCTTGAACAAGTGACCGAGATAACGTGAGCAAAATCCCACGTTTAACAGAGCAGCACATTTACTCAGAACTCCTAATGTGTTCTCCCAGGCTACTTTTCAGCTAAATGTGCATCAAATGGCAACCTAAGGGAATTGGCTGTATTGGGTGGTATATGTGCGATTTCAAAAAGTATCTTCAAAAAGTACCGGTATCTTCAGTATCTGGTAGGTTTATCAAACCGCTCAATGTAATTCATTTCTTGGTATACAGCTCCCCCTCCTGGCATACCACTGATAAAACAGGAAAACAGGATAGAAAAATTCTGATAGACGGGAAGGTCTACAAGGATACACATAGCAAGCTAGGAGCTGCATCACACATACGTGTATGGGGATAGGGAACATCTTCATAATGGGCATCCTGTTTAGGAATCTCATGCCCCATTCTCCATATGCTTGGTTTCCATAATCCAATTTGCGTCTCGTGCACTTTTGGGCGCCTGTTGAAGACCTTCCTCTTTCAAAAAGCCCTTTAAGCGGAAACATTTGTCCAAGTCCATATCTGTACTGGATTTTCCATGTGAAATTGCTTTCATATATGGAATTGTTCTCAAGCATCTTTTACATGTGGATTTATTTTCGGTTGCTTTTGGGTTGATGTTTATGATAATTTTTTATTTTTATTTTTGATGCTCTGGATCATTTTAAAATGTGCTTTCTTTTGTTATTATTGGATTGTGGGTGGCTAAGGAGAAAATACAGAACAAGTGTTCAGTACAGTACTAAGTGAAATAGTCTGTGACAAGATTGCATTCTACCACAGATAATAAAGTATTGCAGGAAAACAGTGAGGCGTGGCGCTGATAGAGGAGCAACAGCTCTGTTAGTTTCAAGTATATTTATGGGTTTGCCAATTTATATATATGTTATAATCCCATAGAGGTGACTGTCCTGGGTGCATTGATAATTGAAATCTGATCTGAGCACTGTTTGGACCACAGTAACAGTATTACTTCCGGTCACCCAAATTTAGGAAACTGTTGAAATGATTGAAATAGCAAACTATCAGAGCTGTGAACTGAACAATAGCAAAGAACGCAGAGACTGTAATGAGGGCAAAAATCTCAAGACACCTGGAACATGGGGGGGGGGTCCCCTTTTGAATTTTTAAATAACTGGAATATATAATTGATGGTATTATTATTCATGTAATTTGAGATGATTGGATTGGATTTGCCATGAATTGGAGGATTTTATGGAAAATGAATAAAAGAATAAAAAGAAGAAAGAAATGGCAAACTCCGAACTGGGATAGAAGGTACCTAGATGAAGAGTATCGCCAAAACCTGACCCTGAATGCATGTTAATCACTCAAAGACTGCAACACCAGGTGATACCTTGCATGTGCGAATGCACCGCCATGGCTTTAACAGAACTGTAATATGTCTCCCCGCATCAGCTCAAAGGCAATGCTGAAACAGGGAACCGTTCCACCCAATGGGTGCCAGTCACAAAATGTTCAGGGGGAAAGGACCGACATGGGTGGAACAGGTCTTTAGGCCTCTATTTTATTTTGCCATGCAATTTTCAAAGGAAAACCCCAAACCCCAGTGACAGACGACCAGGAGGGCTTAGGATCCTTTGGATCACAGCCACTTCACAATAGGACACACACACACACACACCGGGCATGTCCCCCTTTTGGCAATTCTGCCATCAAAGATCTAATGCACTAAGGCCCGGGGGCCAGATGCGGGCCAATCGCCTTCTAAATCTGGCCCGCGGACGGTCCGGGAATCAGCATGTTTTTACATGAGTAGAATGTGTTCTTTTATTTAAAATGCATCTCTGGGTTATTTGTGGGGCATAGGAATTCATTCATTCATTTTTTTTTCCAAAATATAGTCTCCCCCCCCCCACAAGGTCTGAGGGACAGTGAACCGGCCCCCTGCTGAAAAAGTTTGCTGACCCCTGATCTAATGTTTGGGTCAGGCTTTCAGAGGAGCTAATGGACTCGGGAAAGTAGGTTCCAACACTGGATCTCCTCCTCTGATGTTACCGGGATAAAGTCACTCTATTCTGTGGCCCCTGAGGTGCCCTTCCAGAGACCACCAGATTGCACTCTAAATATGAAAGAGGCAAAGTGCCTCTGGGCGCCAGGCCTTGATGAGGATTGAGCTGCTGCTGCTGCTCTCTGTAGCTCAGTCACTCTCACCCCATGATGACTCTGACTTATGGAAATTTCCTCTCTTATGGAAATTTCTCTCTGTTCCTCCTTTTTCCAAAAAAGCTGCAGCATCCCTGATGCGGATCCTCCTGAGGCTGAGACTTGTCTTGAGTCAAGACGCACACAAGATCAGCAGGCTGCCTTGTCGAGAAGAAAACAGGCAGCCGGATGACTCACAGCCCAGGAAAGGAAAGAGGAAGAGGTGGCTTGCTCTTGAGTCACAGAACCTTTTGCAACATAACTGTCTCCCGCCCCCCATAAAGATATGCGTGCCACCCAGGGGTGCCTTGTTCTTCCTGCCCGTTGCGACGGTTCTTTTGCTCCCTATAGAAATGTCAAGTCCTGGCTGTCCCCGTTTTTTTGCAGCATCTGCCTGCGGTTTCACAGTTAAGTGTGAAGCGCGCTGTGCTAATCCGGGGAGTTAGAGCTCCATCTAGTGGACATAGAAGAAGTGGCCAGAATGCAAAAAACAAATAAAAACCAATCCAATGTTATCCGCAAGTTTTCCTCTGAAGGGCAAACAGCTGCTCCAGGAGGCAATTTAGATGAGGGAAATAGCACCACCAGGGCTGATGGTCAAGCCCCTGGTCTATAGCCGCACCCCACCCCCATAGGCCAGCTCTGGCTATCCCTTCCCTATGATAAGGTTATAGGGTTGCCAGACTCAATAGAGGACAGGACTTCTGTGTCTTTAATTGCCCTGCTCTCCTTTGAGTCTGGAAACCTTAAAGAGAAACCAGCAGACCCTTTGTTTAATTTCCAGGCAAATGGTCTGCTGGTTTCTCTTTAAGGTTTCCAGACTCAAAAGAGAGCAGGACAATTAAAGGCACAGAAGTCCTGTCCTCTATTGAGTCTGGCAACCCTATAAGGTTACCAGATTTTTTTTCAATGAATCCGGGGGCACTTTTCAACTTCAATGGATTTTGTATGGGGACTGATGTGTAAATCTGGGGACTGTCCCCAGGAAACGGGGACATTTGGGAACCTTATGAGAATATTGGGATGGGTGGGGATGGGTGCGATTTTCAGTCCACATAATTTAACTGGGATAGGTGAAGAGGCTAAATAAAGGACTGGGAGTGTCGAAGCCAACATGTATGAGAAAAGCTGTTTCTCTGCCTGTAGCTGCTGCCTGTAATCAACAAGGAAGCTAATAGTTATTCAGCTGTTGCGTTTTGAACTTTCTCCCCACGTTTGCTAATGTAAAATAGTGAAATGTTGTGAAAAGCTACTTTAAGAGACTGCAAGGAGTGTCTAGGGGGCTAGTTTTTGAAATAACTTTGGTCTCCCATACCAAAAGTTGTCCAGGTATCCTAGTAGAGTCCTGCTCGCTCCCCATCCTATTTTCTGAAGGCCAAAGAAGCAAAGCCTTCCTAAGAAAATGAAAAGGAAGGGGGGAGCAGAGAGAGAAGGGTTTTCACATGGCTGCTTTGTTATAGGTAACGGGTATCTTAGGGACCACCTCCTCCTTCTTATTCACCAGAATCTCTATGATGATCCAGGGGGCAATTTTGCAATACCATCCATTCATAGCATAGTATTGGGCAGGCTACAGCATGGGGCTTAGATGTCCTGAGAAACCCAAGTTCAAATTGCCACTCAGCTATGAAAATCAGTGGTCTAAACCTCCACCCCAACCTCCAAATTATTAAAAATGTGCTTGTTGGAGGCCAGGCCAGTTCAAAATGTACCAGATGAACAGCAGAGGCGGCTGCAGGACACAATTATGAAATCTCTGTGAAAACAGTCCTCTTTGAGGGTCCATGCTTGTACACCTTCTGGAAACACTATGAAAATGGAGGTGGGAACAGATCAGTGGAAACCCTTCATAACTTCCTTGTCTGATTATCAGGCAAATACCCAAATGCTCTTCTACTGATTTTTGAATGTGTGTTTTTTTCCTGGGTAGGAGAAAGGAGCACCATGTCTGTGAATATACCTAGCATGGTGCCAATCCCTTGCCATTGCCTCATTATGCTGCTAACAGGCCTGCACACAGAATCACAGAATTTAGAGTTGGAAGGGACCCTGAGGATCATCTAGTCCAACCTGAGACCACCTTGAGACCTCCGGGTATAAATAATAAATTCAATCAATAATAATAATAACCTCCTGCAATGCAGGAATTTGCAGCTATCCCATATGGGGGGGGGGGTTGAACCTGCAACCCTGCAACACACACTATCCAACTGAGCTAACCGTCTCTCATATCTAACCAGCTGTTTTCAACATAACACACACACACACCATCCTTCCTTTATTTCTTTCCTCTAAGAACTCTACAGCTTATTGTGCTCATGTGTCTTAATGGCAGAATGAGTTAGCTGCGTGTCAAGAAGAGGGACACATGTGCTCCTGAGTAGTAGGTCAGTGACCATGGCTTGTATAGTCTGCTACCAAGGAGGTATAGCTTCTTTCCAGGCCTTTATGCCATTTGGAAGTAATTGCTTTTGGACAGATGGCAGGTGAACAGGGAGGCCCTGTGACCGCTTGCCTCTTCTCCGAACTCCTTGACAAAAAGACTCACTTCTAGACAACTGCAGCTCGATTTCTCTCTCTCCTGAAAAACCCCAGCACTTGAATTAACTTCACTGTGAAAGACACCAGACATGCTATTCTCCAAGTCTACGCCCAAGTCCCCTGCATCCAAGATCCTTATAAAGGCTGCTAATGCCTTTCCTGATCATTGCAGGATGGGGTCACCAACCTTGGTGGGTGCTTGTACACATTTGTACATATTTGCACTGGGGGGGGGGGACCCATTGTGGGCACCGCACACACCAGTGGTGGACCTTGGGCTTTAAAATTGGATGGTGCCCTGCCTCTCGCCTTCCATTGTTCACCAGTGTTGTAGCACCCCTTGTGGTCCCTTGGCTTGGCGCCCGGAGTGGGCGAACCAGTCACGCTCTCCTAAATCTGGCTCTGCACACAACAAAGCCCAAGCACAGACTGCACTCTCAGCTACATTTGAAAGCCTCTTTCAAGCCAAAATCCCAAGGGGAAGAGGAGGAGGAGGCAGGAACCTTATGAACAAGGAAGCCCTCTATGGGCATGTGGGCACCGTGCCAGCACCCCCTGATTTATTCAATTATTACTTATGACCACAAAGATTTTTTTTGGCAGTTAAGATGAAGGCATCACCTACCTCTCTAGGTGCAGATTGTGGGACTGTGCATTCCCTTCATCCCAGCACTGCGTAATAGCATAATAGCCATTTTGCACTGGATATTCTCCCAGTGACAACTTCTTCACTAGATGCAGTGTGCAAATAATTCCGCAGTAACACAGTTCTCATGGAAGGACAGGCAATAGAACTGCTTTGCAGGGATCACAATTCTGCGAGAACGCACCCTGTATCCACTCTGTGTAAATTGCACCCCAGGAATACAATTTTGATTCCCTGCCTTGGCAAATAAGTGCTTAGGATTGGATATACTACCACCGTGGTGCCAAAATGTCTTAAGGGTTTGTGTGTCTACGATGAGTCAGCTTTCCCCAACTTGCTGCCTTACATATGTTATGGTCTACAACGCCCATCATCTTCAGCTAGTTCACTTGCTGGTAGTCTAAAACACTTGGAGGGCACCTGGTTGGGGATGTCTGACCTAGGTGAATTAATCACCACACTTATCAAGACTGTGGCAGCACAGCAGTGACATTGAGGTTAAATCTGTACCTTTACGGCAGTTTGATGTGGAGCATTTTATGGAGAACATCACCCATCCATGACCTTCTAAAGGGACTTTAGCTACCATCATGGAACTGGCTACATCAGCAGAACCATAGTCTTAGAACTGAGTGGCAGCCTTTCATGATGAGTTCACAACTAGCAACTAGCAGGACCCCACAGTTGAAATTAAGTATGTGGAGCAATGGAAGTCCAACTTGTGTGCTGGTGGAACTATGCATACCTACAAAATTTGGATATCAAGTCCCCACTCTCAAGCAGTTTAAGTGGAAACAACACATCAAAGGGTAATTTGTAGTCATTAATTTTGATGTATAGGCTTCCCTATCCAAAAGGGCTCAACAGAGGTTGTGAAATTATAAGCTAAGTAAGAGGTGCTGACTGCAAGAAATAAAAACCCTGAACCTCCTCTAAGACATCTTGCCAGCAGCGCTCTGTCCCTGACTGTCCCTTCTGAATTTCCATCACATACTGTACAGTGCATCCTATATCTTGGGCAGCATTACTTAAAATCAATGAATTTATTGCCTGTACAGTTGGTAACTGTACTGACATCTAATTGTCTCCAAAATAATTTACTTTCTAACTAGCTCATTCTGTCTGTTGTCTTGTTTTCTCACCCACCCTTCCTTTCATTTTATCTTAGAGCTGTCTTTCCCAGTCTGATGGATTTCCTCCACCAGTCTCCACTCTTCTGTTCTCTTTCCATCCATCTTTGCTCCTTTAATTATTGCTGAAGTTCCCCACGGGTCCATTTTCCTCCTCAGGTGCCCTCACTCCTCATCCTGCAATCTTTGCATACTACCACAACAGGAGTGCCATTTTTACACCTGCCCAAACTTTTCTTTGCTTTGGATTCTCACGTTTCTCCTGTGCCTCTCAATTATGGGATCTTCTTGACAAGGGCTTTAGTTCACTTTCTTTCTATGAGGGTCTTGGCACCCTGATTTGAGTTCCGTTCCAGCTCATATATACAGTACTGGAAATCTATTTTTTTAAAAAAACACATTTTCTCAACAATCAGATTTCCCTGCAACTGCAAACTCTACCAGCTGTCTCCCAAGATTCATCAGCTCCTATATGTCTCCCAATACAGCTATGCTGGTAGCGGCTGATGGGAATTGTAGTCAAGAACATCTAGAGTTCACACATACTGCTAAGTCATGGTTTCATAACCTATAGTTTCGCATTATATGTGAATGACATGGGCTGTTTGAATGAAGGGTTGCCTAGGTAATAAGTTAAATGAAGAACCACCTGAAACCTTTGGAAACTGTGAATCCTCTTCCCCCACACCTGAAAGATCTTGAAAGGTCCTTAAATTATAAACCCAGAACCTGCTGCTTGTGTGCCTAGATAAGCAAATGAAGGCTTTTGAATATTAGCCTGAACCCTAATTTGGAATAGAAGTAACAGCAGAAGGGAGAGACATGTGATTGCAAAACGGTTCATGAATGTGTTCTGTTCCAGGCATCTGACTGTGCTGACTCTGCTGCAGAATGCACTCATCAAATCTATGGCTTTCAGCTGATGGAGTGGCAAATAGGCCTTTGACTGTAGTTCCGTATCTGAAAGGGAAGATTTTCACCGGCAATTGGCTGAGCAAAGACCTACTCACACAATAACAGCTGTGAACCCTGCTGAGGGCATCTGTTGGGTTGTTAATACTGCTTGGGAATCATATAGCTCTGACTGTGTTTTGTTTACTGGAGAAATTCCTATGCTTTTCAACAGCGTTAAAAGATATTGTACCTCCTGTTTGTTTACATATAATGCTGGGACTGTGTTGTCTCTGTTCCCTACTGCTGATTTTCTTCCCTGCAGGGGGGCTAGCATATTGAAGGGCTTTTTTATTATTTTCATTTCAACTGAGTTATAATAATAATAATACCAGCCTAAATGTACAAATGTGCTGTTAAAACAAAGAGCGTTGCAGGGAGCTAGGGCCTGATTCTCTCGCTATTCTTACACCAGCATCTGTACGGAGAATCATCAACTATGGGATTTGAGAAAAGCAAGAGAGGCCTTGCAGGTAGAATCACAAGACAATGTCAGCCTCAGCGTAAGTAATGACAATTTTAGGAAATGGGTGGGGAGCAGAATGCCTCTCAGAAACAAGAATAGGAATTCTGGTAGTAAGCAAGACGGTAGCTAGCCCCCCTAAATTAATCCATTCCATCACACAGTAAAACTCTTTCTCTGCTGAAATGGAAATATTCATTCACTGCCGTGTGACAGGCTCTTATATCTAGATAAGCCCCAGTGATTCAGAAAGTTCCTTCCACCCCTGTAATAGTTGGTTTTGGCGGGGTACAAATAATAAATTATTATTATTATTATTATATATCATATAAAAAGAAATCACACATTTGATACAGACATCAACAGGTCTGCAATATTTGGTTTAAATGGCTAATGAAGTCCATTACCTTTTCATGGAAAAACAGCGGTTCTGAATTTGTCCATAGGCTCTCTAGAGATAATTGTGTGATGAATAAACATGAATCAATCCATCAATTGGGTGGTGATAAATCAATGCTATTTCAACAGGGAAGTCATGTTTCTGATGACCATACCTTGCTGCATTCAAGGATTTTATATGTCATAATAACGGCCTCAGCATCCTGAATTACACTTGCACATGTCATGCAATTTCATATATCGAATGACATGTGTGCATGCAACTCAGGGCGCTTACAAGTTGAAATATGCCTAGAGTTAACCTGCAAGAAAAAAACCATAGCTCCTCCTTACAAAGTATGACACAAGCATCAAGAAAGGGGAAAGGTGTCAAATCGCTCCATCTTCTCCCCAATCTTGTTGTAGCATGGGCTAGTATGATTGTTTGCTTTTGGGGCAAACAAGTTTTAGATATTTGCACTCCATGTACACTTGCTTCAGAATGTTCTCCTGTTACAAAGGACGAATGAGCCCACACACTTTAACTCTCTGTGCCCTCACATAGGAATAGGTGCTGGAAAAGGAAAGGTTATGTAACAGGTACTGTGCACTGCACTTCCACCTACAAATCTCGCAGTAGAAGTACCACAAAAGTGAAATGCTTTTCTTTCCTGTTTGCATTAGGTATAATAAGATGCAAGTAAGTAACAAATATTGGTTGTGTTCTTTTCACACAGTGCTCTCACACTAACCATGTAATAGTCAGTTAATTTTTAATATACATATGTACATATATATATATATACATGAGACACACAATACTCTTATGTATATTTGCGTTCTTGTACACAGATATGCTCAGGTAAAACGACTTGCATTTCTTAAACCAGGTCTGTTTTTCTTTCTTATTAATTTAGCCCACAATAAAAGTTATTTTATATCAAAAGATGACCAAGCACCTTTTGTTCATGTACTGAATTTAAACACGGTGAGGTTTTTGCCTGCTTGGAACATATGGATAAATAATTACAATGGAAAATGGACACTGGATATAATATTGCTGACTACTCTGTTCATAAGCTGATGGTCATTTGCAATTGTTTGTTTATAAGTATTCCAAAAGAACTGGACGTATTTTAGCTTTCTGTTTTCATTTACAATAATTAAAACACAGCACAGATAAAAGCTTAGCAGATTTCACATATCATGAGCAGAGCAGTGTGCCAGCACATAACACACACACACACACCCCCAGCAACAACCTGATGACATCTAGTGGGCACTGTGATTAACTGATTGTTCCAGAAGTTCACAGAAAGAAAATTAATGAGCAAAGCATAACATAAACACTACCAAACAAGTTTATTTTACAAACTTTCAATAAGAATATTTGGTAGAAATGAGGTTTTATTGCTTTTATAATGGAAAAAAAGTTTTTTATTTAAAAAAGAAGAAGCAAGGATCAGTTGCTATTAAAACATCTTCAAAACAAATGGAGTTGGATTGTAGCTCAACTAGCTTGGCAACAGTCTGTCTGTGGAGGTGTCCAAGATTAGCATCATTATAAAATAAGAAGGGCATAAGATGATGGTTCTAAGTAACTATAAAAGGAGTTGCGAGAGAGTCTAACAAAACAATGTGATACAAAATACAATTATCAATTGCTTAAAACATACAAATAAACTATTATTTTTAGTAAAGAAGCATGGGTAAATTATATTTATTCTTTCAGCTGGTACTTGACTAAGCTAAATAACCTAGTACATTTCTTAAAAAACGAAACAGCACTGAGGAGAAAAAATATCCTGCATAATAATACAGTACATAAGATTCAGACAAATATCCATCAAGATTACATCCGATTAAATTGTGTTCTTTTCTTTTCTTTGTTGTAACTAACTCAGAAATATAAAGATTAAATTTTGGAAGATGATGGATTTTCTGCTATTATTATGTTGTCCATTTTACCCTTTTTACCTGAGTAACCTTAAGAAAACAATTACAATGTGCATGTACTTGCCTGACTCAAGAGTTCCATGTACAGTCTATGCTCAAAGGAAGTTTGTGCAGAGACCCTCATTAATTCAAACAGAAAGTCAATACACATGTACAAAGAGGAACCATGTATGTGGATCAGTTCCATCTACTGAAATTAATGGGGAAAACATTCCAGGAAGAGGAGTTGTGCATAGACACAGAAACTCCTGCACCCAGAACAGACTGTTTGGGAATGATCCATTAAGCATGGTTGATACATAACCATTTCCCATGGGGCTTGAGCAAAATCCCCACTAAAATGACGAAAGCTGCACAGAACCCATTGTTGGTGGATTTTTTTTTCCATTCAAGGTTAATTTCTATATATGTTGTATATGAAGTGTTCAGTAATGCGCTTATGCTTCTGGAGTATAGCTTTACAAATACAAAGCAGCTAGGAGTTTATAAAACATTTACTGAATAGTAAAGTCTAGGTCAATCTGTACAGATCGGTAGGTATAATGTAAATATGTACAGGAATTCATTTCCATCACGTTTTGTGCAATGTGGCCTCCATTTGCAATTGAAAGGCTGCTATCTATGACACGGATTTCTTAATGCAGCTAGCAATGGAGAGTACAAGGGAGGAAAAAAGGACCACAGATCCCAAACAAATACTGTGCTACGCAGACAGCTTACATAATTCATATAGTGCATATATCGGTTACATAGAGCAGCAAATACAGACAATCGCATTTACAGTTTCTAGGCTTGTTACGTGGGAATTAATGAATATTCCGATGAAAGAATGTGTCTATCAGTAAATTATGAGCTTATAGGAAAAAAATGTTTTCCGTTTCATGTGCAGAAAAATAGTGCAGTAGGAATAAATCCTTTACAGTAGCAATTAAATAATTCAGAAGCACTGTTAACTCAGTTTAAAAAAGCTGTGTACAAAAGGAAATATGTTTCTTCTGAACAGTTCTGCTAATAAGCTCACTGTAACACCTCGAAGAGGTTCCCCATCTTTTTTGTGCCGTTTGCTCCATTTTTCTGGTTAGGTAATGTTTTTCTTCTCTCTGTTACAGACTGAAGTAGAGTGTGAATGCTTGAAGCAATTTCTAGGTATAGTCACATTGGTGGGAAAAAACACAGGTGTGCAGTCATTTTTACGAGGTAAGTTTGGAGTAACTTGGAGGAGAAAATTTACGTTTTAAGTACTTCAGAATATAAAGTGGAAGACAGCTTACTACAGTGATGGCTGACACTTTCCACAGGAAGGTCACAGTTGTGATAAAGGCAAGATCTATAGACATAAAAAGGGGGAAATAAGTTATAAAAGCGGGAAATTGGGGGAATGTCCAATGTGCAAGATCAATAAATATCACTGAACTCTTGTCAAAGGCTATTTTAAAAGACTGTGAGGTGGTGGGAGCTGATTAATATTAGGCCACAGTTGTACACTGTCATATATGTTTCTTTTAAAATTGCTTTATTAAATCAGTCTCTCCTGAAAATGGACTGAATAACACCAACATGTCAGATTTGAAAATGCCAGGCTCTTGCTCAAAGGCAAATGACCAAGCACAAAGGGAAGGTGTTCAAATATGTCACCTTTTAAAAATCCAGCATGATTTAAACAAAATTAAAAGCAAATTTTGAACTTGGAAAGTTGAATTTTATAGATTTCAGGATTGTTGAAAGACACACTTTCACTGATATTTGCACATGTAAATTTAAATACATATTCAATTAAACAATTAAACAATTAAGAACCTGATTAGTCCTTTTCAATATAAATCCATTAAGATTCCAAGTAATTACCATGCAGTGGAATATGAAAAGAACACTTTGTTTTTCAATGCTAGCAAAAAAATGATGCTTGTTACTGTTTGGGCAAAATTGTCCTAGTGCTCTGTGGGGCACTTTATCTTTAAGAAAATAGCAATTATACCTACCTAAGAAAGCTCCAAAAGACACTCTGCCTATACCTGCTCCGATAAGGTAGAAGAAGAAAGGACAGATTTATAGAAAAACAAGGAAATAAGAGAAGATGCAATATATAAAAAAGGAATATGTTAAGAGAGAGCTGAAAGGTTCGAAAGTAGTTAGTAGTATCTGAAGGCTACTCTCCTACAGGCCATACCCTTTCAGATTTAAAAATACATTCTGGAGTATATTCTAAAAGTGAATGTTATTTTTAAGAGCTAAGTTAGATAAACAGAAGACAGAGGTCAGTACTGTAACTCCATACCTCCAACAGCATTTTTAATGTGAATGCTCTGGCAAAGAGGAATCCTAACACAATCGCTTGTGATAAAGGTCAGATTTTTATATATAATGAAAGTTGCCCGGTGTTACCTTTGGCGACAGTCCACATATCTGGATCAAATTAATACAGCTGAATTGAATTCAGACAAAAACTACTGGAATACTGCTCACAGCTGTGTAAACATAGCACATCTTAAAACAGAACAATAGATGCTACCCATTATGTAAGTGATAACTACTCACCAAAATATTCATTTAGAAATGCAAGCGAGGCCACGTAACAGCAAAGGCTGAAGATTTCAGCCACCACCATTAACCAATGCCATGTTCGTATGGTAAGTGCAACCATCAAGAGCTCAGTCAGGATTAGTGCAGTGAAAGAAATGGCAACAACATGGACAAATTCAGATTCGAAAAGCAAAAGAGCTCCGTACATCAGAATGCCACCTGAGAAAGATATACAAGAACTTTAATTATGGATTCACTGTAGAGCTCATCTTCTTCATGCACGGTTAGTTACAGAACTTCCACTCCTCATTCTAGGCATTCAGGGACTGCATGGAGAATATGGCAAAATGCATGGAGTCTTGGCAAAAAAAGATCAATGTTGAACTGCAATTAATAGGTCTGACACTACTTGAATATCTTATTTCAAGATAAACATGAAGCAATTTTAAAAGCCCTGTGGGTGAAACATTAAGTTCTGGAAATTTAATTGTGAAAGCTGAAATGGAACTGTTAGATGACAAAAAAAAAATTACTCAAGGAAAAAAGCCAAGACAGATCTCTTACCTTGGTAAATACTGATTAAAACCCAGATGAGGAAAGTCTTAAATGACAAAGATCTTCCCTAAAAGAAACAATGAAAAGAAGTTTTTAAGCAACTTTGACAAGGCAAAATATATTCAATTAGCAAAAAACTATGCATTTTTATTATATATTTTGGGACTAAAACGACCTGATTTAAAAAATAGAATATATGGGCTACATTTCAGCAATTACATTTGGTAAGGTAAACCTAAAAGATTTATTTAAACTTTTGCAAAAGGATTCAATTTCTCTATTGAATATATAGTGCTGTGGTTTAATTTTGCAATAATTATAATCACTTCTGGAAAAAACAACCTCAGCTGTAGTTTTGAAAGGGACATTTGTTTTTCATTACTGATATAACACACAATTTCACTTTCTCCCTTAAAATCAACACATGCAACTATAATATGCCAAAGGGTATCCATGGTATCTCACTGCACACAGGTGGAGCATTCTCCCATGTGGCAGGATCTGGGAATCCACCAACCATCTAAATTACCCACAATGCCACTGAATGATTCCCAGAACCAGCTGTGGTCAAGACAGTGGGCGACACCTACTACTTGGGTCCCAGCAGCTGCTCAAGGGTGCTGATGCTGGTCTTAATATGAAGAAACTGCCCAGTGTTCAAGGCAAGATGTATGCTATGTCAACTTATCACTATAATATTTTGCTCTGGAAGTGGCAACTCTTTTTGTAAACTGCTTTAAGGGTTTTTGGTTTTTTTTGCAATCAAATGGTGTACAAATTTTATGAAATAAATGAACAAGGGCCAAGGGGGGGGGAGAGAAAAAAAAGGAAAGAAAGAATGTTGCCCACATGGACCCGTTTTGAAAACTCTTACCTTAGTAAGGTCTTTATAAAGTTCTGGATAAAGGAGTGCCGTTTCCGGTTTCACATCCTGATCCAGCACTAAGGAGAAAACTGGGAACATCGTGTATATGGTTGCATACCTCAGGGAGAAATCATTTGAAAAATATTTAAAAATGTATCCTTTACATAAAGTTGCTTTCACTTCCATAATAATATCCTGGTGCCCATGGCAAGCTATGGCGTATGTTAGTCTTGCTTTGGACATATTTATCTTCACCAATCAAAATAACACAATCTGATTATGTATTTGTTTTATCCCGTTTATACTTAAGAGGGACGTTCGCAGGAACTCATTGAAAATTGAGGCCTCCTGCTGCATGTGGGTTAGCAAGCATGAGATAAACTAAACAAGGGATTTGTGTACTTTTCTACACGTAACTCACTTTTATGTACTAAATTTGACTTGTGTGAAGTAGCCATTAGTGGCACATGCTTCAATTCACTGGTTTCTGTCTAGAATTAGTACTGGTTTTAAGGCCACAAGAAAAGGATTATAGTGGCCATCTATAATGGTAACATATTACATGCCATAATAGTGGTAACATAATGAATGTTACTGTTCATTATAACTAATAGCCATTAACATAATGACAATGGCTGTTAAAAAAAAACACCCCAAACACCTCTGAAATAAAGTTTTTGTAGAACTGAATCTCTTACTTACCCTACCATGAGGAAACCTTGGTATAAAGGAACAGATGCAAAATAGAAGACTGAAGAAAACACAGCCTAGAGGAAGAACACAGTATATTATATTGGGATTCCTACAGATAATCTGGGGAAATTATTTAAATGACTAGAACAATGTTGGTAAACAGTTCACCATGAAAGCAAAAAGAATTAAATACCTGCATAGTTGAAATAATAAGGCCTCTGTGCATGACAAATTGACCAAGTGCGGCAGATCTTTTGTAACTATTTCGACCATGTACCATCAGCAGCCGGCCAATGTGTTTAAATTGTGTAATTGAAAAATCAGCAGCCAAAGAAGCTTGTTTCCCCTCCTAAATTGAAAATAAGAATCACACATTTTAAAAAAAAGATCAACACTGTAAACATCACATTGGAAAAAGTACAATCTATTTATGAGCACCTCCAAATCTGAAAATTCAAGTGATTGTGATTTATACCCAGCATGAACTTTTACTATGAACTGAGTAAGATATACATATACCAAATGTATTTACAATTTTAACCAGTGGATTCCAACACATTATAAAGTATACATTTAAAAAACTCTGTAATAAATATACCTTTCCTTCAATTCCAATTCCACAGTCTGCTGCTTGGATCATATTGACATCATTTCCTCCATCACCTGAAAAAAAGTACAATCACCTGTCACATTATAGACCAGTTCCACAATCTTTAAAATTTGCTTGTTGAATTTAGTTTCACTTGGAATTAATTTAACAAGTTATCTGAATTAGCGTTTAGGTTAGAAGGTTATTTCTAACCTCAGTTTTGGTAATGCAAAACAAAAAGCAGACATATTACAGGTCAGTATATATCTCTCACTTCAATGATTTCTGATCCCTTACATTTAAATTGACCATTCAGAGATATGAAATACTGGAGATCCACTTATTAATTGCACATTTTTATAAAAAAAATGTAGCAACTGAGCCTTCTTAAACCTATTGATTTAAATGGGCTTAATTATCTGCTGGGCAGTAGCAAGAACCTGCTATATTGCTATTATACAGAAATTCATGTATCAGCTTGAACTATCACTGAGCAAGGAATAAGCAGCAAAAAATCTTTTGATGTGGACGCTCTTCGTCAAGTACTTGAAAATGTAAGTTTATGATCCAAGACTATGATAAACAAAACCTTTTGAGAACCTGAATTAGAATGAATGGGAAGTATCATGAAATTTATTAAGAAAAAATAGTACGGTACTTGTGTATCTGGACTATTTGTGTGGCATAAAGGATTTGAATACTGTCATAGAAAAATAAGCTCAAAGTAAAATCAAAGGATACTGGGTGTCAGGGAACCACCAGGGGTCAGCGAAGAGCCTGGTGGGTCGGAGTGAGACCTCCTGGACGCTGCCAGAGCCCCAGCACCTAGCGCCTGGCAGCTTCCACCGGAAGGTAGGACTGAGGCTCAGGAGGAGTTGAAAACCCTTAGGGATGTTGAGGAGAGCTCCAGAAGAAGAGTTGCAAAGGGCGGAACCAAGCACTCAAGAGGAGGCGGCTCCAAGAGCCACAGCGCTGGCCCCTCAACTGACCAGCTCTAGTGGAGAGGGTGCTCAACCAGCACCCTCACCCCAACAGAGGATGGGGGAAAAGAGGAGGGAACAACGGAGGAGGTTCCGGGTGCCCCGGGGGTTATGCTGGCGTAAATCACGAAGGGACATGCTTCCGGATTCTGAATCGGATTAGTACAGTCATGCTTTTGTTGCTCTGTCTTGTACATATGTATATAATAAAACCCTGTAAAACCCAAGCACAGGGCTTGGAGCCGGTTACTCGTGAGGAAGCTACACACATCATTACACATGATAATATACTTTTAATAATGCATTTTAAATATTTTTAGTACCAAGAATTAATGATTAAAGCAGAGCATTTTAATTCTTCACATTTTTTCAATGTTTTTACGAAAATAAATAAATGAAAGTATAACATTCACATATTAAATTATCCAGGACAGTTCCTTAGTCATTATTGTACTTGAGAGGACAGACATATCATTAGTTTGTCAACAGGAATAAAACCAGAGTGGATGCTTACCTATTGCACAAGTACGTTTTCCTGTGTGGTGTTGCAACAATTTTACTATGTGGGCCTTTTGGGTGGGTGAACATCGGCAGCATACTACAGCTGGACACTGACAAGCTAGTTCCACAAATTCATGCTCGTAGTATTTCAAGCAGACCTACAAAAAGCAACATATTGGGGGTTTACCACTCAACAGAACTCCAGCAGTATTTTTAGCTTAAACAACATGAGACCAAGCAGTTAGTTGAAAGTTGGATCACTTTTCAGTGCTATTCCCATGCACCAGAAGTACATGTACCATGGGCTATGGGCAAGATAGAAAGAAATGGTAGATAAATGTCTGCTATTGTAAAGTCTAAAAGGCAGTTTGTTTCTTCATCAATGGAAATCACTGTGGTGTGTGAATGAAGATTAAAGAACATACTATTTATCTTGTACCTTAATTTTGATACAACACAAAACAGGATCTATTAGAGCATGTTAATACAGTACATGCTTTGAATGCAAAGGTTCCATTCATGTTATCTCTAGAGAGAGGTGGAAAGGGCTTCTGCATGAAAACTTGAAGTGCTGCTGCCAGGGACTGTCAACAAGACTGAGCAAAAAGACCAATTGTTTGCATAAGGCAGCTTCCGATGATCATGTCCATGACAGATATTCCTGACCTCCTCACAACTCATCGTGGGGCAAGCTCATCCTTCCCAACAGGAATAGACACTATTGCAAGAACAAGAGGCTTGCCCACATATTGACTCCTTCTGCAGAACTCAAAGAAGGAGCAAACAGATTTGCTAGGGGACTAGCTGAGGGTGGAACTAATTTGTTGCTTCCAAAAAAGATGCAATCAAGAATACCTACAACTCACTCATGGACAACCCGTATGGAGTACAAGACACTTAACAGAGTGTAATTATTGTTACATATCTGCTTAATGTTTGACTATATAAGCTACATTGTGTGTGAAATGAATGTTTGTTGCGGGTGGGATATATGGAGATTGTTTAAGTGTTTTTAGAAACTGAAAAAATAAGTTTAAAAACTACCCCCCCCAAAAAAACACACACGATAATGCTGATTCTTAAAACTTTCCAGTAAAAATCTCCTAAGTGATTCTTGTGCCAGTGTCTCTGTAAATTGTAACTGGTAGTTTGCAAGCACACTTATATTGCTGAATGGGCAGGGTAGGGCACTGCAACTCTTGGAGAGGCTCCCCCCCCCCCCGAATTTAAATTGGAGAATTTAACTCACAGAAAGTTATTATCATCTTTGATATTGTGAAATGACAAACAAGTATTTTTGCAGAAGGAAGGTGATAACAAAGTTATACTCAAAGTAGTTCCATTTATTTCAATGAGTCCAAGGCTGGTATCAGATAAAAGATATTCTGGGTAACTGTTCCTCAACTTGGTTTGATCTTACAGTATTAAGTGTCTTTGATGTAAAACAAACTGCAGACCAAAGGTGTTATTCGGGTCCTCTTTTGGCAGTCTGGTGGTAAAAGTACTTAGAATCAATCAATTTTTAAATTACCTTAACAGTACAGTCACTGACAAAAGTCAGGGCCTTACCTCCAGAGAGTCCCCAGATATTACCAATGCACAGTCATGTTTCCTTCTGAATGCATTTAGCTCCAAATGAGCCTCTCCACGACTTGTAACCTTAATAAAAAAGGAAGCATTCAACAGTTTAAGGTGTGACCGTAATATACCAGTATCTATCTATCTATCTATCTATCTATCTATCTATCTATCTATCTATCTATCTATCTATCCATCCATCCATCCATCTATCTAATCAATCTATCTAATCTATCACCCATCTGCTTTTTACTATGGTGGAATTACTCTGATTTTTTCCATCCTTAAATCTCTAGAAGAGATTTAAATATCATTTTATGGAGACAAAGACCAACACCCCCCCCCCAT
Organism: Zootoca vivipara; assembly: GCF_965207765.1. Classification (NCBI taxonomy): domain Eukaryota; kingdom Metazoa; phylum Chordata; class Lepidosauria; order Squamata; family Lacertidae; genus Zootoca; species Zootoca vivipara. The sequence goes on from NC_142591.1 coordinate 31,942,349, forward strand.
TCCTGCAACACCTCTTGCCTCCCACTGTAAATAATCAAGATACAGCAATATCTTCAAAGCTGAAGGGAGGCTGAGTAGGTGAAATTTTCTAAAACTCCCCTTCGGAATGATGCAAAGCTGGGGAGTGGGGAGAGGAGCAGAAATTGCACAAATTGTGGCACATTCTCATAATGCTAAATCATTGGTTTAGTGCTATATCAGACCAGTGCAATACTTCATAGAAGATGAAAATCTATTGCAATGAGAAACTGTATTCTACCCCAGGATTTCCAAAGAGATAAGATATAAGATACAGTCGTACCTCGGGTTACGAACACCTCGGTTTGCGAACAGTTCGGGTTACGAACTGCGCAAACCCGGAAGTGTTTTCGGCGCGCGCGCGCGCGATCGCACGCGCGCGATCGCGAGATTTGCGCATGCGCAAAATGGCGGCACCCATAGCGCTCGGTTTGCGAACTATTCGGGTTACGAACTGCGATCCGGAACGGATCGCGTTCGTAACCCGAGGTATTACTGTATAAGGAATGTGGAGCAGAAGGGACATTTTCATGCAAATATAATTCCAAGAGAGGAAGTCCTCATGCACTAAGTGAGGATGGGTAAACTTGCAAGGGGTACTCCAGGAATATGGGCATAGTCTGGGGGAAATGACCATGTGAGTCAAAGCCAGCAGACCAAGATTAGCTCACAGACTGGAGTTCCTCAATCTCTGGCCTTGACTATCAGAAAAAGCTGTCAATATGTTCTCAGTGTAGTTGGAAAGACACTAAGCTGGCTTTACTGCACTTTAGCTATCCTCTGACATGGGGTCAAATTGAAACATAAGACTTTTTCTGTATGGTTCCCATTGACATGGCCTGTGCAGGCGCATAGTACGTGGGCATGTAGGTGCATGAGAACATGAGTATACAGTATGTGCATAATTCAACAGATGTCATGAAACATAAAAACCAAATTATACTGGGACAGCTAAGGGTGTATAGCATACCCACTGGAATTCATTCTTTTACCATACTGTCTGTCTGTCTGTCTGTCTGTCTGTCTGTCTGTCTGTCTGATAAAATGAATGACACGACAAAATGAAAGAACACATATCACGTCTTTAGCAAACACCACAACAGTTGCAGACATTGCTAAGGGTGACAAGAAACAAAGTACTGGTAGCAATACTTACAGGTCTGAAAATATGAATATCTTGTGCTCTGGATACTAGGTGAGAGCTTTTTGCAATACAAGTAGCTGTCTCCAATTTATCTCCTGTTAACATCCATATCTATGAAGTAATTGAGAGTCAGTTTAGTTGACTATTACTTGTCTATTGTGTTCACAAAAAATGCAAATGTATCTCTGTCCTGAGCATTGTATTCAATTGCTGTCTATCAAAGCAAATTCTTATTATATATCATTAAACAAAAAAGTATAGGTCCCCCTCTGCTAAGGATATGGTGCAGGGTGCAGCTGTTGAGCCAGTAGTGGATGGTGCGATGGGGCAGAAGTGCTCACCTGACCTCTTAGCAGCAGATTTGCTGCTTTATACTAAGAGTGGGAGGTACAAGTTTGTGGGGAGGTTAGGGCTGTGCAAATGCACTGAGGGAGTTAATACAGCCCTCCTACCAGCATGTTCACACAGTGCTGAGCTCCCCACCATCTTGTATCTCCCACTCACCTTCCCAGGAAGCAGCAGTGATTCACCAGCCAAGAGATCAGGAGAGGAGCAGCACCACTCCTGCCCTCGCCCCATCTGCTACTGGTTGAAGCTCTGTGTAGGAAGAACAGGTAGTTTAGGTTGATAGGACAAATAATAATAATAATAATAATAATAATAATAATAATAATAATAATTTATACCTCGCCCATCTGGCTGAGTTTCCCCAGCCACTCTGGGCGGCTTCCAACAGAAAAAATAAAATACAATAATCTATTAAACATTAAAAGCTTCCCTAAACAGGGCTGCCTTCAGATGACTTCTAAAAATCTGGTAGTTGTTTTTCTCTTTGACACCCGATGGGAGGGCGTTCCACAGGGCAGGTGCCACTACCGAGAAGGCCCTCTGCCTGGTTCCCTGTAACTTGGCTTCTCTCAACGAGGGAACTGCCAGACGAAGGTCATGTGAGGTAAGTCAGTACTGTTATTCAAACAGATGTGTCTGTGGCTGCATTCATGGAATATTTCACAGAGAAACATTTTATGACCGTTGCAGGTACAGAATATATTTATGTGTACTTTTGTACACATTCTTCATGGAATAGTTATCTATTGCTGTAATAGTTAAATAAGTCTTCCATGAGAAGTGACAACATGGGTATAAGAGAACAGAGCTGGGCTCCTCCTTTCTCTCTCTTTAGTTCTGCGGCCTGATCTGCAGGAGGTTATCCAGTATCCAAACGCTCCTTGTGTTGCTTCCTTCTCACATGGTAGCAGACTGAATCATTTGCTATTTGTGGAAATAAATCTACCATGCAAAGACAACAAATTTAAAGAAACAAGTTAACTATCTGACAAAACACAAGCTAGTACCTTTATTCCAGCATTTCGAAGCATCTCCAGAGTTGGCCTGACATCAGCCTGTAGTTGATCTTCAACTCCAGTGAGACACAGTAATTCCATTTCTCTTTCTAAACTCTCCACAACAGCGGCCACCTTGAGGGTTCTGTCATGTATACTTAATTTTGCTTGGTTGTATCGATTCTATTTACAAGACAAAAATCTAACTTTATATGCATAAAAGGTTTTTACTTGTTGCCAGCTGGGACACTACCACAAGGATGTAAGAGCAGTCCCGCTGGGTTAGTCCAGCACTTTGTTCTCACATTGGCAAACCTCAGTACAACAAATTCCCCCCCCGCCCGCACTTTGATTCACAACAACTGATATACAGAAGCATACTGCTTCAAGACAGAAATTTTCAACCTTTTTGAGTCCACGGCTCCCTTGACCAACTACATTGGTCAAAAAGGAAGGAAAGAGGGACAGAGGCCAGTGTTCTCGTGGCACCCCAGACCATCATTCAAGGCACCCTAGGGTGCCACAGAACACTGGTTGAAAACCACTGTCTTAGAGGAACAACATTCCATAGCTCAATGCACAGGAGACAACAAGCCTGAAAACTTAAAGATGAGGCTTCAACTGTTGACAGCCTTCCTTGCTGCCAGGTTTTCTCCTCCACTCAGAGATAAGTTTGAGAAGAGGGCAAGAGCTGTGATGATGGAGGTCTGGGAGAAAGCTTCATGGGGCTCAGTGTATTTTCAAGCTTTCTTGAGAAAAGTCCAAGTTTTCTCAAAGTTTTCTCCTAAAAGCCCGCAAAGACTGAGCCTATGATAAAACAAGCTAGAGTAGATCTCGCTCATCATTAGTCTATATTAGCCAGAGGTTTAACATTCTAAATTATTTTGAAACACTGAAGTATTTTGGATTAAGTGTGTTGTTAAACCCAGAGTAAATCAAAAGCATCAGTATAATACAAGGGTTTTCTACCTCAAAATCCTGATACTGTTCTTCGGTTAATGATTTTTTGGCAACAACCAGAGTGCGTAGTCCTTCTCTTGCCATGTTACCACACTAAAATTGCATATAATAAACAATAAAGCATAGTCATGAATCATGCAGAAATGGCTTTACAAGTGATAGGGGCCAATTCACCCAACTCATATTAATAGGCTTTGATATTGCAAATGAATGATCAATGAGAAAAAACTCTAAGGCTGGAAATGATGCAACATCATTTTGCAAGTTTCTCCCAGCTATTCAAGGGAGAGTTATACCAGCTCCAGCCCTTTCTGAAAGGGTGAGTCCAGAAGGTGGTTCTGGAGGGTGGCCTTTTCCACCCCAGAGCTACTGGCTTTTGTGGCGCTTCAAGCTTCCAGCCTCTCACATTTCTAATGCTCACTTCCATCTACTATTCAAGAGAGGCAGTGGAAACCTGAAAGAAGTGGCTGGAGGCAGTTCTGGGAGGGCAAGCAAATAAACTTAATCCAAATAATATAGAAGTATATTGGTTGAGAAGACCACCGATGTGGTTTGCAACCAGTTTTTAACAGGATTACTCTATGCCGTGCTGGGAAACGGGACGGGGCGGGGGTGCTGGAGGGATCCGTTGCACCACGGTGCCAGGGCGCCAGATATGCTTAAGACGGCCCTGTTTCTAAACTGGTATGTACCAGGGTGAGGGCCTTTTCAGACGTGGAATTCCCTCTCCCAGCAATTCTTTGCCCCCCCCATGTCCTTTAAAGCTGCACCCAAATACCCTTTTTAAACTTATCCAAGCCTTGTATTGATTTTACTGCTGTCCCCTTATATATTTTTTACTTTGATGTTTTAAAAGATTTAACATGTTTTATATGTTTGTTTTAAACATTTTTATTGAAAAATGTGATGACTTACCATAAAAGGTGGGATAGTAGTATAATAAATACATAAACTGATAGTAAAAACAAATAAGTGTCATGGAAGTTCTATGTAAAAACAGCAAATAAAGCTGAAAATAAGGAAGCCTGATTGTGAATATTCAACCAAACATTTATGTGGTCCTCTACATGATTCGTAAGCCATTGGTTTATTTCAACAAGTTTCATTCCTGCCCACCCAAGTTACACATATTTAAAATGATTTTTAGATTAGTTTTACAGGCTGATGTATCTATGTGTAATAGGTGAATTATATTACTATAGCATAAATATAATTGGTAGTAAGTTTACTTTGTTAAATTAAAACACAAGAATTAAAAATAATACAAAACAGCAACATTAATGATTCTTTAAAATGCTTGATGCTGTCTAGTGCAAAATGATTATTGATTTGACCTCATAATGCTAAATAAATTAAGCAAGTATTTTACAATTAATTGTGCATCATTATCGCCAAAAGTAATTTTTATGACACTTTATTAGCTCTTCAGGGAGTTTAATTTATTCATGCCCCTGATTAAATCAAACTGCCTGAAGCAGGTATTGATTTATATTGCCAATACCATTATGAACATGCATTGTGTGATCATCACATTACCATATTGTCTATATGTAAGGTCAAATTAAGACAATTGCTGGTGTCTAGTACAGCAACACAGTGCAATGTATTTAGTTTGTGAAAATAAATTTATTTATAGCTTAATGATACAGTAAAAATGTATGGTAGTTAAAAAGAAAATAAAAGAAAAAAGTTGGGTGCATCTAAAGAAGCTCTTTCAACCTCATTTTATATGTTTATTTGTTCTGGAATGAATTCTGAATACTTAAAAAGGACACCCATCTGTTGTTTAATTTGAGAGTTAACTTTCTTCTTCTTTTTGCATTATACAAAATTTCTAAACCACTGCAACTCTTTAAAACCTATTAGTGATACACTTAATTGCATTTCACAATCCATTATTTCTTTGGTTCATTATTTCTATCTTAGAAGCAGACAGATGTTATTGGACTGGAAGCCATTACTATTTTGTTTCTGTTCTTTAATTTCACAGTTCTACATTTCCTTATGACAAAGTAAAACAGTTACTTTTTCATCTCATATTGAAACAACTGTTTTTAACATTTCTTACCTCCTCTTCTAGCCAGTCATTATACTGAACAATGGAGGACATTGCAACATCTGCACCTTTCATGTAAAACGTAATTTCACCTGTAGATTCATCCTGCAGGGGAAGAGACTATATATTGGAAAACAGCATAGTCTACTCATACCACAGGCAAAGACCCATAGCCTTTGGTAAGTTATTACCAAAGACATAAAGTATTTGAGGACAAATTTATATTATTCATATAGTTAGCCAACTTTTATATTTGAAAACTTGTACTCATTTTCAAAACAATAAACTTTCATAAATATATGATCTGCAAAACAGATGAAGAAAAAATACTGACAAAACTTACTCTCACTATGATTCCCATTCGTTTGCTTTCAGATGTAAAAGGGAAAATTTGCAGAATATAGTATGTCAGAATCTGTCCACTGGGGGTTTTCAGCTGCATTGAAGTGAAATCCCTGCTCACCAAAGTAAGACCAACACTTTCTGTCCATTGTACCAGAGCTACCTAAAAAGAGAAATAAGTTTTGATTGTCAATTGTATCCAGTGCAAATAAAACTGCACACAATTGTCTATGATTAACTGTAGAATCTAAAAACTTAAAAAACAAGAATTTTTTGTACCATATATAAGCCAAGGTATGAAATACCAGGCCAACAAAATCCCTTAAGGATTACAATATACAGTCGTACCTTGGAAGTCGAACGGAATCTATTCCAGAAGTCTGTTTGGCTTCCAAAACATTCAAAAACCAAATCACAGCTTCTCATTGGTTGCAGGAAGCTCCTGCAGCCAATCAGAAGCTGTGGAAGCCCCATTGGATGTTCAGATTCCAAAAGAACATTCGCAAACCGGAACAATCACTTCTGGCTTTGCAGCGTTCAGAAGCCAAAACGTCCAAGTTCCAGGGTGTTCGGGATCCAAGTTATGACTGTACAGGTATTCATAAATCCATTACAAACAATGATAAGCTCTAGTTACAGGTAGGTAGCTGTGGTGGTCTGCCATAGTCGAAACAAAATAAAAAAATTCCTTCCAGTAGCACCTTAGAGACCAACTAAGTTTGTCATTGGTATGATCTTTCGTGTGCATGCACACTTCTTCAGATAATGAAAAGCTCATAACTGTTTCCCATACAGTTTGGTACCAGTGATGTGTATACCTTTTTATGTTGGAAATTGAAGGAATCTGAAACACTGAGTGTTGCAGCCCAAAGGCCACATGCAGCCCCCAAGGCCTTTTTTGGCGGCCCTTGACAACATTTGACCCCACATTGCCTTCCCAAAACCAGGTTAATGAGGCTCTGGGTTTTGGTAAGGAGGTGTGAGGGCTCTGCCATGTTCCTGCAGTCTACCCATCTCCTTCCCAAAGCCTAGTTACCTTCAGGACGGAGGTAGGAAGACTCTAGGACCCTGCCAAAGCCTTACGCCTTCTCCCCAAAGACTTGCTTACCCAGCTTTGGGAAGGCAGTGTGAGGGCTGGGGAGCATCAAATTTTAGGCTCACTCCTCCCTCCCCCCCCCTCCCCGACAGGACAGTAATCTATGTTGACGTTCTCTTGTGGTCCACTTGGTATGAAAATTCGAGCTGCCCTGTTCTATAAAGAACCCAAAGAAGAGCTAGCTAAACTGACCTGCCTTCATTAGGCATGCATCAGGAAATAGATGCTACTAGTAAGAAATTAAGAAAGAACTCAGTGCCTAGTAATTAATGAGCAAAGTTTATTTGAGTATAGGGGGGGCAGTCTGAAAGACATGCTGCTGCATGTGTATTATTGTAAGCATCAGTAAATTAAAATATGGTGAAATGATTACTACATGAGAAATAGTCCAAAATAAATACACTTTAAAATGTCATTTTCAGATGCACAACAAAAGCTGTTTTAAGTTCGTCTAACAAGCTCACTATATTAGCTGCAAATGATCCAATACCCCAAAGGTTAATTTTCAATTTTCACAGTGAAAGGTTACTATTACATTCTGACCTGTAAATTGCATCTTTCCGTTAATACCCTATCATCTCATTTGTGTCCCTTTGCAACGAGGACTTGAGTGTTCTATATTTGGTGACTCACATCTGTTTATTATTTAGTTTATGCTTGGCTTCACATGCATGTTGAGTTGGCAGTTTATAGCACAGCTACATTTTAGAGAGTTATACCTGTGCTAACAGATAAGGCCAAGGAGCCAATAGAGAAGAATCACCAGGCTTATGCATTTATTAGAGAATCCCAAAATATCAGTATCTGGTAGTTCAGTCAAATATGTTAGCCTATCAACAGTACTCAAAGAAAACTAGGCTTGGATCCTAATCTTCTTCATTTATGGGAAGAAGTTTCTTTTGACAAAATGAGTCTCATGCTCATGGAAGGGTCCATGAGTGCAATTAGGATGAGAGCCATAGCAACCTGGAATACAGTGTCTCCTGTGCTACCACAAATCATTTGGCCTTGCTCCAAATGGAAATGGAACAGGGAGAAAACTTGCATACAAAAGGAAAAAGACCACCTCTTAAGGGTGTTGTGCCCTTTTCTCTGACTCAAAAGAGAGTTGGCAACTGAGGCCCTTCATGTCATTCCACAAATGAGTGAAGCCCAAGGTGCTTTAGTTTGGTGGTGCCACCCCCCAGCTGTGGGATGCTCTGCTCCCTGCAGCACAACTGCTACCAATGCTGTTCAGTTATCCACACTGACTGAAACCCCATCTCTTCTTGAGCTATTAAGGCACCTAGCATTCTCATAGGAAGCAGATTAAGCGATGCAGGTTTTGAGATGGTTTTACTGGTTTACAGGTTTACAGATGGATTTTATATAGTACTGTATGTTTTTATATTGTTGTTATTTTAAGGTGACCAGCCCTGAGATTATGTACAATGAAGGGCAGAATATAAATCTTTCAAATATATAAAACAAAAAGCCTTCCCTGTCCCCAAATTAGGTTGCTGATAAAAAAAAAAGTTTGGAGGAGAAACAGGGAGTGAATTTTAAAAGTGAGTTCAGTTCTGTACTAGAAACTAATTCTTATGCTGAGCTTGTGCGCAGATCTGCTATTTCTGATATACAGTGGTACCTCGGTTTATGAACACAATTGGTTCCGGAAGTCTGTTCATAAACTGAAGCGTTCATAAACTGAAGCGAACTTTCCCATTGAAAGTAATGGAAAGTGGATTAATCTGTTCCAGATGGTCCGCAGAGTACTTAAACTGAAGCGTTCATAAACTGAAGCGAACTTTCCCATTGAAAGTAATGGAAAGTGAATTCATCCGTTCCAGATGGGTCCGCGGAGTTCGTAAACCGAAAATTCGTAAACCGAGGTGTTTATAAACCGAGGTTCCACTGTATATATATAGTAGATGTGACAAGCCTTGAGTCTGCCCCACCTCTAATTTAGAAATGTAACAACAGCAATATCATTTTTGTGAACATTTTTTATTAAACTTTGTATTACTTTTTATTTTACTTTAATTCCATTGCTCTTCCCCCACCATGTATTCACAAAATATTGAAATAAAGTTTAATATTTCAAACGTTGGATGTTTTGGTATATGTGCAGGTAAAGTGTAGCAAATAAGAAGCTAGTTCATTAGAATTAGCCATCATTAAAATTGTGACTAATCCATCTTCACTGACCAAAGAGGGGCAAAGGTCTTCAAAGGCTCCTGTTCATAGTAAGTATCTGAATTATTTGGGCTTGTGACCTTTGAACTTACTGCTCTATTTACTAAGTTCATATCCTTTTATGACTGTTCATTTCATTAGTTTATCACCAGCTTTCTATGATTTAACTGGGCATACATGTATGATAACAGAGCATCAGCAGTTAGGTTTCATCAGTGGAATTCTCAATATGTTCCCTTTCCTTGGTATGCTGTAGAGGGCACAAGGAGTAGACAAATGAAACTTTCCATTCTTTCAGAGAAAATGAAATATTGATCACTTATCATAAGAAACAATGAGCTTGGCATAAGTAGAGCTCATGCTATGAATACAGAATAAGTTACTTATCTGAAACTACAGTAGCTACATGCATTATAATGAAGCTTCCCATTGGTCTTAATTCCTTCAAAATTTGTTATCAGACATTTCAATGCCCATTAATACTGTGCATACTTGAAACTGGGTTCTTCCTATTCATTCATTTATTGTGGAATGTTTTCAATATATTCTGTAAAGTTTTAATGTTTTAGCAAAAGAATGATATATGCTTGAACTATTTACATATTTTTCTTGATCGTCGGCTGTGAACATTTTCTGCCGTTTTAAGACTATATGGTGCATGCTGCAAAGAATACTAGTATATGCTGTCACAAATGCGATCAGCTATAAATTATCAGAAAACACTGCATTGTTTAAAAACACTGAATGCATAAAACCAGTCTGTCAAATGATACTATTGCTTATTAACCAAATATGTTTTGATAGGTCAACAAATGAGGTTAAAAAGAAAACATCAATTGAACCATTTCCCTAAATAAAGCTCCAGGGTGCAATATTCACAGCAGTATATTCAATAAAAATGCTTTTAAAATGGTAGTTGTGTGATTGGGAAACATTGCATCATCTGTCAACCTAACTGCAAGAAAGTTCAATAAGCTAAATAATGAACCATTTACATTATTTTCCTTAGGCTCCAGTCATTTGCAAGGATAGCATCAATAGAGCTCTTAAAAAAATTATGATAAAGACCTTCTGGTCTTTTCAGTTGTAGCTTTCTTTTTGTGATACAAAGATTTTTAGGTTATCGGAACATTTTCACAACTTTATTTTTGCTTACGACTAACACTTTTTAAAAAATTCTCAAAAAAAATTTTTTTGCAAGAATTTCAGGAGACATAAAGTAACTGTAATGATCACAAAGTAAAGCTGATATTCACTGAGGATGGTACCTAACTAGATTGTATTCAGAACAGATACACTAAAATGAACAGATGTAAAGCTGGTCATGTATAACTTAAGTCCATTAATTCCAATGGGTCTATTTTGAATTTTACCTAGCCAGATATCACCATAAGATTATTCCCTTCATTTTGTCTATTTTTTACTACGCCAAAATTAAAGGGTGGCTTCCAACAGCACCAGCCCTCTTGCAAATGGACTTCAGCTTTTACAACAGGACTCCCTTCTTCTCCTTTCTCTCATAACCACAAAATCTGTTTTACACGATTGGGGCACCCTCTGGAGCAGATGGGGTCACAGGGGTGGCTGTGGAATGAAGAAGGGGAGTCCACTAGTGTGACATTGGATATGGCCGATAATGGATATATGTTGTGATCATGCATATCAAGGCATGTGAACTGCCTCTTACTAAAATGGTAACTACCAACCGGTAAGCTTGACATTGATACCAGGTATCCTACAAAAGGTATCTACATAATGGCTTTCAAATTTAAAACCAAGATAACATAACATAACATAACATAACATAACATAACATAACACAACACAACATAACATAACATAACATAACACAACATAACATAACATGACATGACATAAGATGACATGACATGACATAACATAACATAACGAGACAATTAAAATAAAGGCAGCACTTCAGTGATAAATGAGTAATCCACTAAAATACTAGCTACCAGACCATCTCAGACTTCATGAGGCCAGCAAATGCTATTCTAAAAAAAAAAAAGGCTCGGAAAGCATTTACCAGACTCTTCTAGGCAGAAAGTTCAATGGGGCTGGTACTGCCAATGAGAAGGCCTCAGACCTGGAGGCACCCAAAGTAGAGCACCCTCATTTTCAGGTACCCACTAAAGAGCATTTTCTACCCGTTACCCGCACCCCCAAATTCAAATTTAATAAATTCAGAAGACCATAAACAATTCAATATATATGTAGCTAACAAGCCATTTTAAAAAAGGAAAATCAAATGGTTTTTCTTTGTGAATTCAGAACTAATTATTTAAACATCATTACTGAATTTTATGGGACGTGGGTTAAACCACAGAGCCTAGGGCTTGCTGATCAGAAGGTCGGCGGTTCGAATCCCCACGACGGAGTGAGCTCCTGTTGCTTGGTCCCAGCTCCTGCCAACCTAGCAGTTTGAAAGCACGTCAAAAGGCAAGTAGATAAATAGGAACCGCTCCAGCGGGAAGGTAAACGGCATTTCCATGTGCTGCTCTGGTTTGCCAGAAGCGGCTTTGTCATGCTGGCCACATGACCTGGAAGCTATACGCCAGCTCCCTCGGCCAATAATGCGAGATGAGCGCGCAACCCCAGAGTCGGTCACGACTGGACCTAATGGTCAGGGGTCCCTTTACCTATATTGTGGTTTATGTATATGCTGATTTTTGGTCCCCAAAGTGGTAAATATAATAGTAATACAAAGAAATGTACAATAAAAATATAATAAATATGATAGCTAGCAAAACAATACAAAACAGCAAACAAAAATGCCGGATAGTGCCTGACCTAAGCGGTGAACCAGCCAAAATATAATGGTGAATGACTAACCTGGCACTATCTCACTCAATCCAGTGACTGCCTTTCATTCAGTCTTCAGTGTTGTTGTCACTATTCCCTTCTTCTTACATCAGGGCACACAAGCAGGTCCCTATGCCCTAAACGGCCTCTCACCAGGGTCCTTCCATAAAGAGGCTAGTCCCTCACCCTCACTAAATAAATGAGTTTGTTTCCAACCATGGGCTGGATCCAAACATGACCTTCCTCAGATGGATTTAACCAACTGAAGATATATTGTAAAGATTGCCGCACCTTCTACCATTTATTTGGCAGATGAATTTTCCTTTAAAATCACAGCACAGTAGTACTTCTACTTACGAATAACTCTACTTATGAATGTTTCTACTTACGAATGGAGCTCCGTCCGCCATCTTGGATGCAGTTTAGATGGGATTTTTTCTACTTATGAATTTTTAGATAGGGTTGCTTCGACTTACAATTTTTTCCTCCCAATGCATTCCTATGGGATTCGACTTACAATTTTTTTCGACTTATGAATGTGAGTTCGGAACGCATTAAATTTGTAAGTAGAGGTACCACTGTATTTCAGAGGCAGTATAGCAATGGCTCTTGTATTCTAAACATATCAAACTACGTACCCGCACTACGTGCCATTAATTGTTGTCTGCAGTTGTAAATGTTGTTGTGCTCTAATCTAAGCATTGCAAATACAGTATAGCAAGGAGAACCCAATTGTTATTTACTACATTTCCTGTAAAGGTAAAGGCAAAGGTACCCCTGACCGTTAGGTCCAGTCGCGGACGACTCTGGGGTTGCGCACTCATCTCGTTCTATAGGCTGAGGGAGGCAGCGTTTGTCTGCAGACAGCTTCCGGGTCATGTGACCAGCATGACTAAGCCGCTTCTGGCGAACCAGAGCAGCACACGGAAACGCCATTTATCTTCCTGCTGGAGCAGTACCTATTTATCTACTTGCACTTGACGTGCTTTAGAACTGCTAGGTGGGCAGGAGCTGGGGCCGAACAACGGGAGCTCACCCTGTACATTTCCTGTAGCAAGTGACAAATATAAATATCACAACTTAGTTGAAAATATAAAAATTATGATGAAAGCCTTACCTCGTCAGGGCTAGAAGCTTGGTAAGTTCTGTTTTCATCACTGAAGTCCTGATCTACCTCAGCATATTCTGTTTCTCCAGTCACTCCTGCTCGGGATTCATATACAGGTGTAACGTTGTGACACAACGCAATAGCTTTTACTGCTTCGTGTATTCGACTGCTGACAGTTTTGCGAACTTTTGGTGCAGAAGACTGCATCTTTCTGGAAGGTGTTGAGCTTGTACCATTTCCACTTGACTGGGAGTGCGCCTTTAAAATATACACAGAATAACCAGATCAAATAAAAATATAGCTCATATATATTGCAGCAGGGGTGAGAAACTTCAGGCTTGGCCTTCCAGGCCTCTTTGTGGAATGAGGATAGCTGGTCATATATATATATTTATTTATCTATCCATGTGTGTGTGTGTGACTGGAAACTTATGGCTTCTGTCAAAAGTAGTCTACTCTACAAAGGCAAAACTCACATCCATTGCTCTGTGAACACACCAACCACTGGAAAACAGCCCCTGGAAGTTGCCCACAAAAGAATGAAGCCTGAGGGAATGAAAGGCTTCCCCATCCCTGCATTACAGGTATGAGTTGAACCTGTAGTTTCTTGCCAAGAATACCTGACAGGTTTGTGTGGTGTAGTGGTTAAGAGCGGTAGACTCGAATCTGGGAAACCGGGTTCGCGTCTCCGCTCCTCCACATGCAGCTGCTGGGTGACCTTGGGCTAGTCACACTTCACTCAGCCCCACTCACCTCACAGGGTGTTTGTTGTGGGGGAGGAAGGGAAAGGAGATTGTTAGCCGCTTTGAGACTCCTCAGGGTAGTGATAAAGCGGGATATCAAATCCAAACTCTTCTCTTCTTCTTCTTCTTATGGCAGGGATAGAGAACTGGATTCAGCTGATAGGCTGGATCCTTATCTTTCCTACCCACTTACAAGCTACTTTTGACAAGCGGATGGGGCTGTCCATAACCTGATGTCACCATGATATCAAGTGACCCATTTTCCTTTGCCTGTTTGAAATCAACCCATAGCAGGCACAGCCCATCACTTTGAAAGTGTCAGCCATCTGTAGAGAGATTCTCTCTCTACAGACAGAGAATCTCACCTAAGAGATCTACAGCAAACCTTTTTAGAACTAAAATATCCACCTGATGAAGTTAAACAACAGATCAACAGAGCCAGACAGATACCTAGAGAGAACCTGCTGCAAGACAGACCCAAAAAAGAAAATAACAGAACACCACTAGTCATCACATACAGCTCCCAAGCTAAAACAGTACAACGCATCATCAGAGATCTACAGCCTCTCCTGGACAATGACAGCTCCCTTTCTCAAGCTCTGGGAGGAAGACCTTTCATTGCCTACAGACAGCCACCCAATCTTAAACAACTCCTCACCCACAATAATACAACCACCAGACTTAACATGGACACTGGTACCAGAGCCTGCAATAAACCCAGATGCCAACTTTGCTGCCACATACACCCAGACAACACCATTACTGGCCCCAACAACATCCAACGTACCATCTCAGGACTATTTAATTGCTCATCTTCTAACATTGTGTATGCCATCAAATGCCAACAGTGCCCTTCAGCTCTCTATATTGGACAAACAGGCCAAACCCTACGCCAAAGGATAAATGGACATAAATCTGACATCAGGAACCAGAAGACAGAAAAACCAGTAGGAGAACACTTCAATCTCCCAGGACATTCTATACAAGATCTCAAAGTAGCTGTCTTACTACAAAAGAATTTCAGAAATAGACTGGAAAGAGAAGTTGCTGAATTGCAACTTATCACCAAGCTCAAAACCATGGAGGGACCTGGTTTGAACAGAGATATCGGATTCTTATCTCATTATACATGATAAGCGATCTTCAGCCATCTCAACCCTCGCTTTTTCATGCAAAACCATTTGCAGTCGTTTGCGGTCATCAACAGCTATCAGTCAGTCAATCACCCATTTCCACCACCCTTCTGAGTGATCCCCCCTCCCCATCCCCACCCCTCCCCACCCCTTCTCTACATAAGTGCCTGGAAACTTCCATTTCACTGTATCTGAAGAAGTGTGCATGCACACGAAAGCTCATACCAAAATAAAAACTTAGTTGGTCTTTAAGGTGCTACTGAAGGAATTTTTTTTATTTTACTTCGATCCAGACCAACACGGCTACCTACCTGTAGCCATCTGATTTGTTGGCCCTTGCAAACCCCGTGCCTCTTTGGCTACACTAGGGACTTCCTGGTAGTAGACTCCCTAGTGCTAGTGTTTGTTATGGTGTCCTCTTTATTAAGCTTCCCTAGGCCTTATAATTCCAGTTGGAAATGAATATATTTCAGACAAATTCTTCAAAGTGACTTGCAAAATATTGCTCCCCCTTTTTGAGGGATATTGTGAATTGAACAGAGCTTCAAGTTACATGCTTTCTTATAAAGCTGGGGGGGCGGGCGGTGGAGAATAGAAAATTACACGACTCTTCCATTCAGCAGGAATGTACAGTGGTACCTCAGGTTACAGATGCTTCAGGTTACAGACACCGCTAACCCAGAAATAGTACCTCGGGTTAAGAACTTTGCTTCAGGATGAGAACATAAATCACGCGGCGGCAGCAGGAGGCCCCATTAGCTAAAGTGGTACCTCAGGTTAAGAACAGTTTCAGGTTAAGAACGGACCTCCGGAACGAATTAAGTTCTTAACCAGAAGTATTTTTCATGTTACTTTTCCTGGTGTGTTGCCAAGAGGGGTACTGGGAAAGCCAGGTGTTTCTTTGCACCTTCCAAGCTGTCAAAGGTGGCCAGGACACACTGTATTTCAGGAGTTGGCTATCCACACGTTATAAAACCTTGTGGCTTCAGGCTGTTTTCAATATGTACTTTAAGAGTATGCATCAGGAAAGTTAACATGGGCAGAGTTCCAAGATGGGTTGTACCTTGAGAACACAGATGATCACTGTTATATACATGACGAACACAGATTTTACTGACTGCTAGATTTTAATATTTTTCAATGCCACAGTAATGTGCTGAGCTACCGGAGAAATTTGCTCTTGTAGCGGTCACAAATGTTTCTGTAAAAAGGCAAGATAATGTATGCTAATGTTGCTACTTCTTGGAAAGAGATATTTTAGGCTAGTATTACTAAACAATTCCTCTCACCTCACTTGTATTATCAAACCAACTTTTTGTTCTCTATAGGGTAACACCACTGAAACCCTGTTTGGCAAGCAAGCATTTCTTTTTGACTCCATGTACTGATCCACTGAACCGTGAATATTCTGCCCATCAAATTACAGTGTAGTCTAATAAAGGGTTTAACTTTCTGATCATCTGGCACTGCTTTTCAGCTATTGCTTTAAACCTTTGCATTTACATTCTGCTAACACTGATGCCATTATAGCCACAAATAAATTAAGCTGATTTACTCCTTCTGAATTATGTTATGTTTATTGATGCTTGTATAATTTAATTTCACACAAATTCCATTAAAGATTATGCCCTCTATCACAAAATGCTTCCAGTGGGGAAATATAATCAGGTTATAATAGATTTGTGTGTTGCATTAGAGTGGACCTACTTGACTATTGTCATCTTAATAATAAAACTGAACACAAACAAGGGGAAAAATCAATGCCACGCAAGAACTACTGTATAACTGGCTGCTTTAATAATCATTGCTTAAATAAAAGAATATGCCATACATACTTTTGGAAGCAACAACTATTAAACCATTATTTCCCAAATGATGACTATTTCTCCATTTTTCATACTAATAAAATATGGCAGAAGTAAATTTGTTTATTAGGATATTTATAACTGGGGGGTGGGAGAGAAATTGTCCTAATAAAATAATTCTTTCTCAAGCGAAAGAAACTATCATGTGTTGTTTTTTTAATTGCAAAGCTTTTGATTTTAAATATGCTAAAATCCTCCAGTTTGTTCTCTACCCTTCATTTCGAAGTTAGTTTAGGCTTTGAAAAAGAGTGAGGATGTATCAGGTAAATAAAACACACCTTTCTGCCTGGTGGTTGTAACAGCGGCATAATGCATGCATGCACTAACAACTATCAGCTAAATGTCAGTTTCAATTAAGCTGGTATGGATGCATGTTAGATATTTTTTGACCTACATGAGGTTGCAAGCATTTTTGTTTTTCTTACAAAGGGAATATAATGCCACAAACATGTACCCCAAATTAACAAACAAATTAACAAACAGAGGTTTATGAAATATAAACTGGAATGAAGGAATGGGACATTTTTTTAAATAAAAACCTTTTTGAAAAATCTGACTTTTCAGCAAAATAAGATACCATATATTGACACTGCATCAACCTCCCCACCACCTCCCCTCTCCCCCAGCCAGGGGATTGTCTGGCTGGTCGATGACGTGACCAGGATCCTCCAGGCAACGCGGGACTCCACCCCCCGCCCCCGGAGGGGAGTGGGCAGCCACGTGGTCCACCACAACTCCTCCCCACATTTAAGTGGAGCGGATCTCTGACCAACTTGGTAAAATTAACACAATGAACATCAAGAACACTGGGATTTTGTCATAGTACACATTTTTCTAAAACCTGTATTTGGCTCTGAGTAGTAGTAAGGAAAGTGACAAGCACAAAATACCTGGGAATAGGAATTGATAATATGATTCTGAATTTCATCCATTGTATCTGTTCCATATGACACAGTGCCGAGATGGAGGCGTTTAAATATCATCTCATTCTGGGTAAGTGTACCTGTAATATAAACATCAAATATCCAGCTCAAATATTAATTCAATAATCAGTTTCTTTTATGGGAACTTTCTGCCATCCTAAAGAGCCTCCCATCTTATTTTTTTTAATGTATCTCAGTAAAACTGCAATCCTATACCTACTTACCTGAGAGTAATAAACAGAACATGAAGGCTGCTGTGAAACTGGGCTCAGGATTAGAATATAATTGTCAAACTCCAGTATTCTCAAGGTAGTTGAGCTGAACAGCAGATACCGCTATCAAGACTAGAAATTAACTTTGGTTCTCTAGTAAGACCTGACAACACTACTGAATATATAGTTTTGTGTTTTGTTTTAAAGCACTCAGTCTGGATAATGGGAATGTGTGTGTGTGTGTGTGTGTGTGTGTGTGTGTGTGTGTGTGTATGTATATTCACTTAAACTATTATTTAAACAAACATTGGTCCATTTATTTTAAGTGTTCACAGTACTAAGTTATCCCCAGATGGCATAATACAGTCCAGTTTTCCTCTCCACACCTTTATGCATAAGCACTTGTCAAGCTGTTGTCGGGAATAGGGATTCTTGGCACAGTCTCGGTATCTCTGTCCAGCCCATCCTTCTTTATTAATAAAAGAATGTGAGTAGATGGAAAAGGACATGGAAACTGCACCCAGGACTCACCTTCAGCCTGGTAAGGGCAGAGTGCTTGTGTTGTACACACATCAAAAAGCTAGAAATGGGGTTACATTATGTGTTACAGGAACCTTAACATGGGCAGCTACTGAACTCTAAGCTTTTTTAAAAAAAATAAATGTATCCGTAAATTATCTAAGAGTAAATTACATCAGTAAATGAAAAACATTGCCAATTTGGATGTGAAAATATGCACATATACAAAAAATTTAAGATCCTGGCACTAACTGATTGGCTACAGTCTTCATTAGTTAACACAACATCTAACTGTTAAAAAAATACTATAATCCTAAATTACTTGAGGTTTCAATTTTCTGGACCTTTGTGACAGATGTCACATTTCTATATTTTCACTAACTATCTGTGCTATAGAAAAAAGTATACAATTTTTAATTTATTTTTTATCCAGAGTAGTGAGTGTCTGAAATTATTCGAACAGTAAGGCACACCAGTATACTGTACATTCACTGTGTTCCAATGAGATTTAAGCATGCTTATGTTTCTCATATTGCACAGCACTCACAGTTACAATATTGTCAATATTAATCAAGAACTGCAGAAAAAGAACATTTTGACAACCAATTGGGGAAATGCGTGGAAAATAGCATGTGGCAAAAATAAAATCCAGATACCATGTTGTCTTAAACAGGTCACTGGGAATTATCACTTCCCATTTCAACAAATTTAGCCTGCAATCGGTACTAAACCTTGAATTTCAGAATCGACATAAATAGTATGCTTTTAGAGATCACTTCCGATCTGCAAGAAACTACAGGGTGTCAGTCAACGAGTGACATTATGTTCACCGCTGTCAACGGTGACATGCTTGATTCCAAGAAAGCTTTAATTGAAGGTTGGGTGATGCAGGGTGTGATGATGAGGCAGAGGCCAGAAGTCATCACTGGACAGGTTCATGTGCTAATTCAGTCAAGGAAGTTTGCATACCATGTTATTTAAGCCTCAGTACAGGGTGAATGATCCCATTCTTTGAACCATGGCGAAACTGAAGTTACTTTTGTCATTTAACAATTCCTCAGGATGTATTATTAATTAACCTCTCCCCCCCTTCTGTTTTTAAGCATTCTAACATAATGCTTCTGAAAGATATGGAATATCTTTATTTTAATTATTTTAATATAAGTATGGGGAAAGGTGACTAACATAACATACAGCTCAATACCCTTTCGGAAAACAGAAAATATTCTTTTCTGTAAATTTAAGTCTTAGCTTTGATCTCATGTTCTCTCTCAGTGTGTCAGCTAAACACAGCGTCATAGGAAAGAAGAATGCTAAAGTATTGGAAACACTATAATTACTGTTCTGAGATTGGATATTGTTTAGACAGTTAACATGCAGCTTTTGCACCCAAAAGGGGACACCTCTATTTGTGCTCTTGAGGTATGTTCATGGTTGTCTGATTTAGATCTTTCTTTCCAACTGCACATGGCAGAGATTCAACTCCACCCTTCCCTCAGTTTGTACAATATTCATGACTTACTCTTGATCATACAATTATCAGACCAAATCAGTTTGTAACATGTCTTTGGAGAAGTAACTTTACTCCATTTCACACATGGATGTATTTATAATAAATTAAGGTACATATTTAGAGTTCAGTCCAGAACCATAGTAATCAATGGAATTTCTGCAGTTTCCTTCAGTGAGGCATCAATCACTATGTGTCGTGATGCTGCATCCAATTATGTGCACTTAGTCCCACTGAAATTAATGAGTATAAGCATATGCAGTGTGTTTACAAAGCATCCTAATGTGCTAGCAGAATTTAACACTAGAAGATACGCTCATGGAGTTAATTCCATCACTGTAAAACCTGGAAATAGACAAAGCAAACTTTCCTCAGCTGATTTAATAGATATAGGTAAACAAAGAGGTATTTTATGAGGTATGCAATACCCAGGACATAGAAAACATTACAAATTTAAAACTAGTGCTCCAGTCATGCCACGAAACAAGCATAGTAAATAATTAGCAAGTTTGCTTAATATTAGAGATGAGCTAAAGTTCAGAAGGTGCCAATTTTTACATCATTTTTTAATCTTTCAAATCAAAGTAGATTTATTGAATCCATAGTCATGACTCATGACTGCAATACGGTGCACGAAAAGCAATTGCTAACAGTGATTCAAAGCCTTTGAGCAAGGAAATGTCCTCCTCATATGTATGATTCAAAGAGCATGGCAAGTGCTGTTCATTTCTGTTTTTTCTCTAGATTGATGTAGAAGCAACTAAATGGAATGTGTGAAGCTGGGAAGGAGGATGGAACTGTGTAACTGTACAGATGTAACTGGTTACGTATAAGCAACATAGTTTTCTTCTTTGTACAGGCATATACTGTATATGGCGGAGGGTGCAACTGTAGGTAGGATAACCAAACCACTGAGGGCAGTCAGCCAAAATTCTGTTGCTTGAAGCATAATCATTTTATTTGTATGCTGCCTTTCCATAATTAAAACTATGCTCATGGTGGGTGGGTTACCCCACTAGAGCTGACAGGTTGCAAGTACTAGTTTGCAGGATCCTGAATCCCAACCTATATAGGAAGATAACACATGTGTGCCTTCACGGAGACCATGAAGCAGAACAAAAATTACAATTTAATTTTCATTTATACCTTTGAAAATAGGGAAAGAATCCAATGGTGCACAAGCAAACTACTGCTTGCACAAGGCTTAGTTTCCTCCTCTCCTCCCTGCAGCTCCCTGTGCATTGCCAGAATCTACTATGGAGAGTTTCCCTATCCCCTGAAGCAGATTTTGAGAGTGCTAGTAATGCTGCAAGTAATGCTGCAGTGGGGGAGAAAGGAAGATTAAGCCCCATTGCACAAGCATAAGTCTGTTCCTCTTGCACACATTGGATAGAACCTTGGTTTACAGCAGTTACACTAAAATGTTAATCTCATATAGTTTATCGTAAATGGTAAATTACAGAACCTTTAATTGGTGAGGTTTGCTAGTTTGAACAGAGGTTTCAAAGACACGAAGCGGGCACAGCAGCCATCAAATGATCAAAAGACACTCATTTAACACATAAGGAAAGTATCTTAAACAAAAAGTTTGTGTGGGATTGTTATAGTGATTTTTTAAATGCTCTTTAATGAAGCAAAGAGTTTTGTCTATGAGTGTATCATTAAACACAGAAGAAAGCAGGCAAATAAGAAATTAATTTCTAAAGATAAAGTCCTGCAGGCATCATTCCATGGGTGGCAACAGATGTAGTTCACAACAGAATACCAGGGAAGTTTTCTTAAAGCAGATGCAGGGATCTCTGATTAAATATTACTAGATGCTAGTTTGGCCTAATACCAAAATTCTAATAAAGCCACAATGAAACAAGCAAATACTGCTTAGGTAATTATAAGTAACTTTGCCAGGAGTTGCAGGAGAACATAACCTTTCATATTGTGTAAACAGTTGCTTAATTGCTGTGATATTTTCAACAACATTTAGCACTCAGGCATCAAACTCAAAAAGGTTGGAGAACCAAAATCTCTCAACCTCAACCCTGCACAGGGGTCACAGACAAACTTGCCAATTTTAATGGTGAACCAGTAACAGATCAGTGGCTAACTTATAAAAATAGCCCACAGACAACACCAGCCACACTCACTTCACAACTCTTTCATAACTTGCTTCTAAAAATTCCAGTTTCCACTTTCCTACCATCTAAAACTTCTTTCAATATGCCATTGCTTACCCTAAAAAAAGCAAAGAAGCAGGAGCAGCAGGTCCCCAAATCTGAGTATTGCCGAGCAGTTTGGATAAAGCATTGCAGAGACTCAGAGCCTCTTTAAAAGCCCCATGGGTCTTAATGTTTGACAGCCCTACACCAACAGCAATGATGTAGCTCCTTATCCAGTCCATAGGAACAAGGTAGTTCTTCTAGGAGAGCAAGATGGTAGATGGTATAAGTATAAAGAACCTTTACTAATTATCTAAATCAAAGGTGGGGAACTTGTGGCCCTCCAGGTGTTGCTGACAACAATGCCCCCAAAGTTACTAATGATATGCATAATGAGATACGTACGTGCAAATCTAATTAATCACACAAACCCAGTGCCACATCAAATGCAGAAAATGCCACTAATCCAGCCATTAATTATTCCTTGCAAGTGATATCTTTCCTTCAATAAGCATACTGCACTCTTAATTAAAAGTACATGATATGATTGGTTAAGATGTCTGTTTGAATCTGCTACAACTCTGTGGCAGGAAATTTAATTGATGTGAACCTTGACAACTGCTCATAACCTCTGTATTTTATTTAATATTACCTTGCTCATTCCAGGACACCAGTGAAAACCCCGTTATAAATTCAGGTCACCACCCACTGATAAGCCACTTCGCTATAAGTAAACCCTCATATCCCCGGGGTGATCCGCTTTTGGGGACATATCCAGAAAGCTGCTCTGCATCTTCAAGATGCTCTAATACCACCGACTGCTGCTGGAGCTTGCTTCTCTAGCTTTAGCCATTATCCTTTCATTGCCCCTCTCATCCCCATTTCCCTGCCTACAATCTGTGTTTGTTATTATTATTTTTTAATCTAGTATGGGTACCTCACAGGAAGGCACAAATCAGTGTCTATCTAAATAAGAAGGTTTTCCCCATACTTTTAAGACTATGAGGGTTCTAGAGAATCTGAAGCATATATATGTGGCCTTGGTGTTGGCTAGGTGGCACTGTAGAATCCTTTAAACCTAACTGTGATTGTGTACCAACATGTTGCAATAAAATCCACTTATCATCTTTCCTGTATTCAACTGCATGCCAAGCCTCTTGTGTATTTCTACTTTTCGTATGGCATAGATATTGCTCATTTACAGCTCTTGCAAAAGCTGAATCTCAGCTATCTGCAAGTGATCCCTTCTTCCAAGTCAGTCTCCAACCCCCCTTCTCCTGCTGCCCAGTCATTAGTATCCAGCCACCACTCCTCAGTGTTCAGACAGTCCCTGACATCTAGTGACTGAGTTGACATCCGTTTTATCCTTAAGTCTTTTCTAGTCAACTGCTTTCATTGTAGCAAACTGACTGCAAAAAGCAAAAGATCATGTGTGTATATGACCTCCCAATCAAATTTTCACATTTGAATTAGTACCACTATGGCATCATGTATGCAAAAAACACAGATGTGTGTTCACTCTGCTCACTATCACTCTTTCCTTCCCCGAAGTAGGTGTGGGAGGGTAGGTGACAGTCTGGCATAACTATATTGTTAAGAACATATCTCTAAGAACATTGCTATGCCTTTCACTCAAAAGAGAGACTTATCTAGATATTACTGAGAAGTGCTTTTCTCAAAGGAAGAGCATTCTTGTTGTAGCTGTCTCCATTCATCACTCCTGTGCTGAAAGAATAGTGATTCCACATAGGATTCATAGGAACAAATTCTCTCAGAGAGAATATATGTACATATGGAGGCTCTCTAGTTTCTAATAGTTATGGAACGACTGGATATTATAAAGCATTCCCAAAATATGTAGAAGTGGAAGTGACATGAGCATTTCCAATGGATTCTTGCTCAGAATAATAAGCCTGTGGTCTGCATTAATCTCATAAAGTGGTACCCCTGGTTTTCTTCATGCAAAGCTTAACATATGTTAACTCTAGATTAATTTTAAACACAAACCTCCACTGTTAACACATTAGTCCCTAATACAGGGCTTCCCCAGAAGATTATGAATTCCATTACTCTCTGCATCTGTTCAACTATTACATGTGCTAAGTATCTCATTTGGTCCACACAGCCGCTAAAATGTTAATTACAGCACTCAAATGCGAGCGTATGCATTAGTAAATAACTGTGCTTGGAAGATGGTTTGTGTTTGTTATAATTGAATACTGTGGTTGCTGTCAAGAAGGGCAGGGAAGTTGCAGTATCAGACTCTAGATGTCAAAAACATTCAATAAATATTGCCAAATATCTTTTTCTTCCTTTTTGTTGTTAGGAACTTCTTGTGCCCTCAAGAGACTAAAATGTCATGCTTAGCTGCCCTTGGAAAACACACTGCAAAGAGTCCCCCACCCCAAGTAATGGATGACGCCTTTCTGTCAAACTTATATGTGATTCAAGTCCAAACAGCCTGGCATTTTGGGTAATGGATGCTATAATTAAAATGTGAGTCCTAAA
Source organism: Zootoca vivipara (assembly GCF_965207765.1). Taxonomy (NCBI): domain Eukaryota; kingdom Metazoa; phylum Chordata; class Lepidosauria; order Squamata; family Lacertidae; genus Zootoca; species Zootoca vivipara. The sequence goes on from NC_142591.1 coordinate 31,966,977, forward strand.
GAACCTGTTGTTTTAGTGGGTGTTTTTAGTAATGGCTTTGTTCTACATGAAGATAAAAACTCCCTAACAAAGGAATTAATGTATTGCTTTAATAGGCTGCACCCTGAGTTAAGTTTTAAAATTTATGAGTTCTCTGCAGCATTGTTCTTTAAACAATGGTATTGTCAAATGCAACCAGTGAGAAGATTAAAGTTCTCCCAGCAGATTAAGTACAAATTATCTGTCCTCCTGTTTCAGCATCATTTGTTCATTTATCACATAACGTCTAGTATTTCTGGTCAGTGTCAATATGCTCTGCATCCTTGCAGTTAACAGATGTCTTCTCTTGTCGAATGAATTACTTTATGTTTCACGCACTGGTGGCCGCAGATGTGTCACTATAGCAACATCATTAATTTCAGATCTTACCGGAAACATGCACTCCAATCAAACCTAATTATACCACATTGCTTTCTTGTCCCACAATAAGGAAACTATAATGCAATTATTGGGATACTTCATTTTCTATTCTGCTGTGGCAAATGAGAGAGCCACTGTGATGGACGCTTCTTGTCAAAAAGCTTATTGATGAAGCACAAACCCAATTTACAATCATACAAAGGACTACCTTGCAATTATGTTAGTAATGTAATGCTCCTTAGACTCTACAAATAATACTTAATCATTTCAAGAGAAGCTAGAGCCACCGTGTTAAGATTTTTGCAAGCTATTTTCATTATTCTCTTTTCATTTTCAATACAGGGAACCCTACTTTTGGGATGGGGTTAAGTGGGACACCCCATCAAAATATCATTAACCTGGGTGGTCTTTTTTTAAAAAAAAAATCACAATAATTTGTTTTAAGTTGAACATCCACATTTTAATGGTGAAACAGTACACATTATTGCACAAGCCAAGTATCTTTTAAACTACTGTGGAAATGCAAAAGTACATATTTGCAAAGGACTTAAAGTATGGCCACTCCAAAGGATGAGTGCCCCCCCTTTTATTAATATCAGTTTAAATACAAAACAGAAATGACCAACAGCATGGGAGATCTTGTTTGAAATTCTGGGCAAGTCATTTTCATTTTCAGTCATTCCCTGTAAAATGGAACAGTAAATCTATCTCATAGGGCAAACAAATAATTATTGTGAGCATTCCTAGTATAAAAATTGTATCTCTTTTTTCCACATATTGCCCTTCTGTATCCAGAATTCTGTATCTGTATTCTGTATCTTGAAGCTACGAACATGAGTCTGACCAAACTGCGGGAAGCAGTGGAAGACAGGAGTGCCTGGCGTGCTCTGGTCCATGGGGTCACGAAGAGTCGGACACGACTAAACGACTAAACAACAACAACAACATCCACAGAGAGGCAAGGGATGGTTGTCTCTTTTATTGGACTTTGGCCATAAACATATAGTTAAAACATTAGCTTAAGTTAAAGTAACAGGTGTTATATCACGGTTACCGATCTTACAACATTTAGACTGGGGCACCCAAATCAGGAAATATATAAACAGCACTAATTCTACAAATAACATTCATTCATAGAATACAGTTAAAAGTTGTACCTGTTTTATCAGTCAGTAGATACACCAGACGACCTAGTTCTTCAGGTATGGTGCTCGTTCGGACAACTGTTCCAGGTATATTGTCATCTTTCATAATCATCCATCCATAGGCTGCTTTGCCCATGTCTAGGTTCACACGTAAACTGAAAAATACACATATGTCCCTCTTGTGTTTAACAACTTCACCCTTTATGACAGTAAACAAAATGTTAAACCAATAGCTGAGTTTATCTAAATAAGCAATTGATGGTCCTTTGAGCTGGAGCTTTATATCAAGAGGCAAGACTGTTCAAATTGTATTTAAAATAGTTTGAAGCGCTAGTTACGCATTAATCACTCAATTAACTATGGGTGCAACCCAGGAAAAGTTTCTTCCTGACTCTCACAGAAATCAGGATTTAGGCACATCTAATCTTTCCTTTTATCAGTAATTATTCAACTTAGTGTTTGCACTTGACATTTCAATCTTAGACCACTACACTGATATATTTTCTTGTTGAGCTGTAGTGTAGTAAGGTCCTGGTTCGTAAAGGCATTGTGGCAGATGAAAATCCTGAGCATTTTATATATATACACACACAGAGAGAGAAATCACAATAAACACATTTTCAGGTTTTAGCATGTTTGCAAACACAATCACAATGCTGCAAGTGCGCACTTCACCAAAACAATTAGCCTCTTGTCACTCTGGCCACACAACATCCCTCCTTAAAAACCTATGTTGGCTTTGTGTGCACATATGGATCCACCACAAACTCCTTACCCTTCAATGTCTTCCATTGCCTTGTGCTTACCACTCTCTCTTATATCCTCTCATGTCCCTTCTTGTGGTTTCATTCATCCAGTCCTACAAACTTCAGCCTGCTAAAGGTTTCCTGCTCCCTGAAACAACTCCACCTTTTCTTGCCTGGTATCGTCTCTTAAAACACTTGCATGCAACCACCTTACTTCCTTCAAATATTACCTAAAAAACTCTGTTTTCTATGACGCTTTTGTCACAAACCCTTATCTACTGTAACTATACCTAAGTTTGTATAATTGGAAACCATATATTCTTCCCTTCTAATTCCTGCATTTGTATTCACACCTCATGCTGTTCTTTCCTTTGCACTGAATTTTACATTGATGCTTTAGATCTGCAAAACACCGTGCACGCTGATGGCATCATATTAAATAGCCTTTTCTTCGCATGATACTGTAGCAAATGCAAGTTATTAACAAGTATCTTCTTAAAGCAATCCTCTCCTTTGAACCTAGTATTCATTAAATTAAATAGAAGCAGAACATATATATTAAAATGTTACAGTGTTGTGCCCCTATCTGGACAGGTATAGCTTAATTACTGTTATCTATTCTCTGGTAACTCCTAGGTTAGATTACCGTACCCCAACTTGTTATAGGTGGGGCTGCCTCTGAAGACAGTTCAGAAACTTTAGTTAGTGCAGAATTCAGCAACCAGGAACCTCAGTGGGATAAGATGGTTTGAGCAAATAACACCAATTCTGGCCTGACTGCACTGGCTGCCAATTAATTTCCGAGCCCAATTCACAGTGTTGGCTTAGACTTATAAAGCCTTAAATAGCTCAGGACCACAATACCTAACTCAGACCCTGCCATCATTATTTGAGGCCCTTGTTCGTGTGCCAGCTCCACAAGAGTTCTGGAGGGTGGCAACATGAGAACGGGCCTTTTCTGTGGTGGCTCCCCACTTGTGGAATGCTCTCCCCAGGGATGAAAAGGGTAGGAAGAGTGACTGAGGGAAGGCTTTAAAAACCCAAAGCACTTTCTGTCAAGTTCTGCCTACTGACATGAATGACAAGTAGTAGCAGAATAGCAATGAATGTTCATTGCTGAAAAGATGAGAATGATTGGAAGCTAACATGCCAGATGCATATACTGTACAGAAAAAGGGCAACTTTATAACAAACACCCTTTGGGATATATCTAAAACTGAATGCATATTTTCGTCTCTCACCAATCTTCCCTACAGTAAGCCTTAGATAAAATGAGAGAAGCTTTTATAGATATCCAACACTCGTGCCCATTAGGGACCCTTTGTGGTCTATAAAAATATTTTTTCCTCTTTGTGCTAGCATTATCATGGCATCAAGCTGTGTTAATGTTCACTGCTTGCTTTGAAAACAAACAAACAAAAAACAGAGTGAATGTGTGTTTACACACTGGAAACTTTGAGTACACAGCTTTTAAAGACCAACATAAATAAGAGTCCACTAATTGGTGACCCATTCCTGAGTGGGCAATCTTGATGGCATTTTCCTTAAAAGAACAGAGGAGCACCTCATTCTAAAGAACCAACATAAATATAAAACAGATCCTTTAAAAATATAGATCAGGGAGTGGGTGGAAGCGTTATGTAATTTGTCCCTAATGATAGTTCTGGAATAGCTAATAATTGAAATTGGGTCAATATATATATATGGGCAGGTTTGGAATTCTTGGTTCTGTATTGGCACTGCTTAGATGTAGAATGAAGCCAGTTTTCTGATATCAGAAACAAGTTGCAGGATTGTGTGTACTCTAACCATTTGCATTGAAATCCCCCACCACTTGTCTCTATGCAATGACATTCCACAGAGCACATACAATTGAAGAGAACATGTTACCTGCATGGGGGAAACAGCATTTCCCCAGCCACAAAATATCACACTCTAAGCACTGGGCAAATATCACTGTAAAAGCGCAACATTGAGAAAGAGTGTCAGGATTCCGCGCAACAACCAACAACTGTGCAATTACTGTGCTAAAAAAGTCATCTGGAAAGGCCCTAAGATAATGTTCTGTTATTCTGTTAGTCACTACCTTGCCAGCTTTGCAGAGTGCTGATCTCCTGATGGGCTAATAGTATCCTTTCACCCAATGATTTACTTAGAATAGTTTTGTAGTGTCATGCACAATAACTTCCAGCTGCCTTTAGTCCAAATAAAATTCCTTAGGAGAGCTGCGATAGAAATATTTGACCTGTACTAGCAAAAGAACTAAAAGGGAAGCAAATAAAACTATTTCTTTCCAACTTTGTTTGCTTTATTTCATTCTGCTTACTGATGCCCAAAACTTGATGTACGGTGCATGAAACACTCATAGATGCTTGATTACATACCAGCAATTGCCAACTTCACATGATTATTATGATCATGTGGTTAAGCATCACAACAGCATTGTAATAACTATTACGGGTAAATCTTTGGGAAGTCTTAAATATCCCCCAAAAGCAGCATTTTCTAGATTCTAATGGAGACAAAGCCTTGTAACAACACATTTTCATGATGTAGAAACTGGCAACTCAAAAGTAATGCCAATACTATGTTACCTAGTAAGATGTAATCTAAAGGAAACTGTGCAACATAATTACAGTGTGAAAAGTGTGGTCAGAGCATTGTCAACTGAGTTAAAATGAAAACTGTCAATGAAAACCCATCATTTCAAATGCATAATGCCAGGCTCAGGTAGAGGAGGGAGGATACCCATGGTCTGGCAGTCTGTTCTTGATCTGTGAATCGTGTTACAGGTAGGTAGCCGTGTTGGTCTGGCGTAGTCAAAACAAAATAAATAAAATTCCTTCCAGTAGCACCTTAGAGACCAACTAAGTTTGTCACTGGTATGAGCTTTCGTGTGCATGCACAAAAGCTCATACCAGTGACAAACTTTGTTGGTCTCTAAGGTGCTACTGGAAGGAATTCTTTCACTGTGAATCGTGGTTCTTCTACATCCCTGAAGTGCCAAATCAAGAATTTCAAATACTGCTCATGTATATGGGCTCCATTTTTGAATCTGTGATAACAGAATATGTGATTTAACTTTAGAGAGGCACTTGATAGCTTAACAAACACAAACTTGTTTCCTTTATCTGGATACTCCTAAAGCTTATAACATGTTTTTTTTAAGGGACAGGAAGACAGACCAAGAATTGACTTATTAAAATGACGAGCATAGAGCTTCCTACATCTCTAGACACACAAAATTACAGGCACAAATATACACAGATTTATTTGTAATGATTAACAAAAGGTAGCAAAAAGTAGCAAGCCAATTTACTAAGACAAGTTTTACTAAGAGAAAAATAAAGCTCTAGCCATCATTATGGTACCAGACCTTACTTCATATCATGCCTTACTTTCCAGAAATAGGTCGTGTGAATTATTTTTACAAATGAAATTCCTATTCCAGAACAGTAGTTATTGAAGAAAACATATGTTTTGGTTTCTTTTTTTAAAAAAGCCCTAAAAACTAACCAAGCCATGCTTGTTCCGGTGAATCAGCAGTTTCCTACTAAGATCTAATCAGAGTAGACCCAATGAAATTAATAAACCTATGGTCATTAATTTCAGTGAGTATATTCTGAGTAGGAATAACTAGATCCAAAGTTACACATCTGAAGAGTAACTACTGCCTTTAGTCATCCAGTTTGCAGCACTGCTGCTCCTCCCATCTTCACCAGTCACACCAGAAAAAGTCTTGGAACTTTAAAAGTAATGAACTTCTAAAACGAGATCTGGTGGAAGTTAAAGCTTTGTGTAAATCACAACTACTACTTTGTTGCTCCTGATCTTTAATCCCACTTGTATGAAGCCTAGTTATTAAGCAGTTTAAGGGAAAGATACACGCTGAAAGACACACTATTTCAAAGGCATTTTCTTTATAAGTTCCAGTGCTAAACCATGGCACTGGAAACAGGTATTGGGTAATAATCCATTATGCTCATTCACCCAAATTAGACCCTCTTTAGATTACTTTTGTATGCATTCAGTTATTTGTGCCCTTCAGGGTACATTTAACTCTTGGACCAATTTTTTCATCAGATAGTGGAAGAGAAAGAAAATGGAGTTGGCGGCAGCGAGGAAAATCTGGCTAAAGAATTGACCCAAGGAAGCCAAGGAGTCTGCTAACACGTTTGTCAAACAGCTACAGAGGTAGAAGAATTCTAATCAGATTGTGGTCCATGCATGTCTTAAACCCGTTTTATTCTGGGTTTCTGCAACTCCTGTGGACAGAGGAAAATGACTCATCACTTAGATCAGTGTTTCCCAACCTTGTGCCTCCAGCTGTTTTCGGACTACAATTCCCATCATTCCTGACCACTAGTCTTGCTAGCTAGGGATGATGGGAGTTGTAGTCCCAAAACATCTGGAGGCACAAGGTTGGGAAACACTGACTTAGATCACTGTCCAGTTTGGCTATCTGCAGCTTTGTTATATACAGCGAGAATCTGTGTTGATTTTTTAAATGTGTTGGTCACTCTTGTCACACCAGGTCTACAATTACGAGCTAAAAGGCAAAATATCAACCATTAGCATGTTACCCTTCAGTAGTCCAGAGTGATTTTTTTTCTACTGAGGAATATTCCACCAAGGTAAAATGTTTTAAATGAAAGCTGGTTTTGCAAATTACAAGATCACAGTAATGTCTGTTCATTCCTTTGTTTTGCATAACTAAATAGTTAATAAATTGAACTATTCAGAAGACATGTTATTTGCTTGTGATCTCCAGCATAACCTAAAACATATCTATCTTTAAAATATAGAGGGTGCCAATAACCTAACACTAAAGATATCTAAATAGCAGTGTAAAAAAGTTTCCATGCACAATGCTTTAACTAGAAGAATAGGATAAATTATGAATGCCTGAATAAAATCAAGCAAGCCTTTAAAATACACAATGTATTTTCTGATATACAAATATTACACCCTTTTAAAAGCATTAATGCAAGTAATATGGTTATTACATGGAATATTTCAGCTAGATTTAACATTATACAAACAAGCACAACAGTGTGGTTTTTTGGTACAGTGATCTCTTCAGTATCAACAGATTTGCTGGTACCTTCTATTTCCTGATAAGATCAATTTCTTTCACAATGAGAACTGAAGGTACAGTGTTTTTTGTCATTTTTTAAAGCCACATTTAGTGAAATTAGACATCTGTGTTTCTCTCTTGTTCTTATACGTACCTGATAGGGATTATGTAGGAAAAAAGAAGAAGAAATCGAAAAAGGTTGCGGTACCATGGTCCCACAAATCCTTGCAAGGTTACCATAACAATGGAAAGTGCAACTAAAGCCAAGAACAGTGCTTTGGTCAGTTGATTCAGTTCAAGATCCAGCAGGCCAACCTAAAGGAAGCAACATAAATTCAGAAACCTATTAGGCTGTACAAATACTTCTACAATGCCATACTTATATACAGTATTAAAATAAATAAATAGAAAAAACAGTTACTCATTTTGCAATCTGAGATTTCTGAGGCACTCTCGATGTGAGTGACTGTGAAGGTGAGAAAAGTTGGTTTCAGAACAATTACTCAGTCAACACTATTTTCAACCTTTGAAGCCTATCCCAGGCTGATCACTTCTGAGGGTACTTCACAAAAGTTTCCCTAAGAGTGGCATAGATGTTACACTCCCCACGGTAATTTCTATGTAACCATAGCCCTCTTTGGGCATTGTTTGCTCCTGAATATATCATCGAAGGTGCAAGGATTGGGACCATGCTGGATGCCCCCTGTCCGCAATGTCACGTGCACTTCTTCCAACGTCTGTGTGCACAGCACAAACATCTGTAAGGATGGGCCATTTGTGCATAATTGTATGCATGGAGGTTCCACCTACAAATAGAACTTGGACAGTTAGGATCCGAGATCCTGAGGAAACCTTGGCATGTAGAACCATATATGTGAAGGCACCTTCCCTGCAGATGTTCATGTTCTATGGAAGGATACTAGGGAAAGAACACATGAGATCTGCAACTGGTCAACTCATGAAGAAAACCAACTGCGTAAAGCTAGTGCTGTATGTACTACATGATATTAGGAAGATAACGTGCCAACTAATTCAAATTTTGTAGTAAGAAAGGCCAAATTGCCTTTATTTATTCAAATTATGCATACTTGCATGAGGTGCTCCTTACATAATTTAACACATAGCTTAGATTTTGCTGTTCTGGTTCTACTGGTACTAGGAGGGAAATTCAGACCCCTGAAGCATTGTTCTTGAATACTGGATATCTTATTCCATGTCCCTCAACGCTAATTCTTCAGGGATTTCAAACTTTGCTTGTACACTTTCAAACATTTTGGCTAACACAAAATAATGACATTTTGGAACTATTTTTAATGAAAATTGGCAAAAACAATACTGCAGACATTTTGCCAGGACACTGCTTCCAACTGCAGTATTCAGGTTATGTCTGGGAAATCTGGATGTATGGCAACCCTATGCTTATTCCTATTAGTATTTTAATATTTTTTAAATGAAAGATGAAAAAATCATAGGAAATTGAATTCTGTGTTTTAGTTGCCTTTTTTATTTTCACAATTACACAACTATGGTTTTAGCCTTCTGATAAAGCAGTTTCTACCCGCATATTTTGGGCATTGTTACATTGTTGTTTTAAAACTGTTTCATTAGATTGTTATGTTGTATAATTATATGGTTGCAAGCAACCAGCCCTGGGACCTTATAGTGAAGTACAGGTAAGAAATCTCTTAAACAAACATTTACTCAGGGCATGAGAATTAAGGTGAACCTAAACAGCATGAAAGGCTCTCAGTTTCTGGATTTAATTTGTAACTGGACAAAGGCCCCCTCTTCTACGGAAGTTGTTCCTCTGAAAGCAATCTGAAATTTTCATAGGAGATATTTCCCCAGTCACTGTCATTCTGAAGCTCTCAGCCTTTGCTTCAGCTACCCCTATTAATCCCAAAGGCATGTATCCAAGTGTGACAGAAGTAAATCCAAAAGGCGAAAAAGTTGTTGTTTTTGATGTTGTTTTCAGATATGGCCAAGGCCATAGAACTCAACAGAAGTAAATGAGCATTAAATGAAGATGAAACTCCCCCCTACACACTGGAATTAATTTAAATCTTTGCTTTAAAAAGCATTTGAATTTAAAGCTTACTGAATTCGAAGATCAAAACTAAATAAAAAATACTACAGTATCCACAGTCTTTTACCATTTATATTTCAAATACCTCCATTTCAAAATCAAAGGCTCATATTGGTACAAGGAGCCCTTCAGACCACTGTAATACTTTGATTGGCTCTTCTAGATGACACTATGGCGACAGCTGGCTAATTATCTCTGAGGGAAATATTCCTGATAAGAAAACTCTTTAGCTCCCGCCAGAGAGACAAATAGGGTATAATACTTCAAGAGGAAAAACAATTTGTTTAAGAATTATATTTAAAATACTTTTGGAAAATTCCAACATTCTTGCTTAGACGTCTCTGGGCTGTTCCTTCCCTTGAGAACTAGGCAGCTGAAGACCACAGTGGCTGATTTATCAGCTGCATTTAAAAAGCAGCACAACGAGGACAAATATCTTGCAATTTCCGTTGCTTCAACTACTACATAGTTTATGCTTGAATTATTGAGAAAAATAGGTTTCTGGATTAAAATGAAGAAAAATTAAGCCAGGGAAGTAGAGCATGTTTCAAAGCCCAGGTCTTTTTGCATTGACAAAGGCAGTCTAAGTTTCAGGCCTCGCTGAGGATCAGATGAAGTCATTATTCATTCAGTCAGGGAAAAAAGACTCAATTACCTCAACCTAAAGATGCTATCAATGAATGCAAAGTGCATATTTTACTCTATTCATCCAAATCCCATTAAAAAGTGAAAGGAATGATTTAATCTGGCCTTCTAGAGTTGGTCTTTTTTTGTAATAAAATAAAGAATCACTGTCTTGCAATATGCATAACCAGTACCTCACACTTTTCTTGCTGCATCATAGCACTGAAAGACTGTGCCAAGACAAAACCTGACAGAAATGAATACAAAGTTTCCTTTGAGAAATGGCATTTATGGCCCCAAACATTATACATAGCCCACTGGATACACATATGTAGATAACCAAAAGGATAAAAACTTTCCTAATTGATGAAGACAGATTTGGATGCTAGCTTGGGGTCTATTCAATAGGCTTAAACAACTTTTAAAACAAAGTGCAAAAAGTTTGAGAGGTAAACATTTTTTCAACTGCTCTAGCAAATTTGTCTTTTCGGCTAAAGTGATTGGCTATGCATGGTAACTTTTCTCCCATGGTCATATGTCTATCACGTTACCTTATCATTTTTATATACACAAAGAAAAACTGTGCTCTAATACATGTTAAAAGGCAAAAATAAATGTAAAATTTGTAAGCTGTTTATCTCCATGTCTTGCGTTGTCTTTCTAAAGAGAAGGAATTCATCTTTTTTATGGCTAAAAACCTGTTATCCTATTTAAAATGACCATAAACAACATAAAAGACTTCATTCGTAAATAGATTTAAATTTTATTCTGAGTATTCTTAACAGTTATTACAATTTTCAATACCTGTAGAACAACTTTCCTTATCAAAATATTTTGTTTTGTTTCAAACTGTGATGACAAAGTCGTATATGCCACTAGAAATTTTAATCTCCCAGGGAAAATTTGTACATAATGTTGAAGACAACCACAATAGTTTTGCAAAGGGGCTGTTCCGGGATAATGAACGCAATAATTGCCTGTATAATCTAAAATGCTACTAATGGCAACAATCACATATCCATTTAGCTTCTCTTTAATTTATGTAGCAAGTTTTAAATAGCTAATCATTCTCAGCCAAATAATGGTTTATACCAACAATAAAGGGTAAGTATGGCATTGTCCTGCTTAAACAAGAAAATATCAGTTGTCTTATTTGTTTAATTTTCAAATCACTGAATGACTAATCTCTGAAATGTAGTGCTATTGTGATATGTCACTGAAAAAAGCACAAAATAAAATAATTACTTATTTTCATGCGCAATAAAGAGGAACATGCAAAGCATTTAAAATGAAAAAGAAAATTTTATTAATATTCCTAATAACTGTTTAAAAGTAAAATAAAAACTACCATAAGTCATTTTTTTAAATGGATAGCTTCACAAATGCAACTTTTGCAATGGAATACTTTTTGACAGGCAACCATTTTTAATTACAATATGATTCTCAAAACCGAGCACCACTACAGTGTCCCGAGTGCTTTGAGGAGAGAAGCTAGGCAGCCTTATTCACAAAGTACTTAAAAGGTCAGCAGGAGATCCAAAGAATGTTAGTGCCATTCCACCCTAATACATGAACTAAAGGAGTAATCCGCCTACTCTCATTTGAGATTCTGATTAATAACATGCAGCGACTCTCAACCATATTTGCATTGTAACATCCAAGGATAGTTTGATTATTAAAACTGAATTAAGCATAAATGATGCTTATGAATGCTTTACTTTTCAAAGTTAATACTCAACAGAAGCCAACGTACAATGCAGTTGACCAGACAAATGGTTAAACACTGGTTTTCTAGTTTCCATTTGATCTCATTTTCAATTTTAAATATTATAGATTATACAAGTCTGGTGTTCAATTAGAGAAAACCCATCTACAGAATAATAAGTTTTAATAATATTTGCATAGTGTATAGTATAGTCCAACAGAAAACATGTAAGTGATCTGCAAATATGTTTTACAATAACCTAATTGCATGAGAAATATTTCTCTTTTTTGACTGCCTAATTTAATTTGTGCATCTTCTAATTATTGCAATTTTGAAGTCTAAAACTTTGATTCCTGTCAGATCAACTGACAAAGTTTATTGATTAATCTGACAGCTCTCATATAAAACAAAGTCTTCTACTGATCGGGTAGTAAAATCTGCAAAAAACATTAAGATTATAACGCTAATTAACAAAATGAATGACAATTACTTCTTTGTGCATCTCTTCTATTTAACTCTTCTCACTTCATGCTTGGTTGATACAAAACAATATGTAAATTTACGCACAACACCTCATGTACAGTCCAAAAGCTCTGTCTGTCTTTTGATGAGTAAATTCAAAAGCAAAGGAAAAGACCTAAAATAAGAATTCCATTGGGGGGGGATCTATTTGTCATTGTCTGTATTTTGCCCAAGGCTTCACAATTATTTAATCGCAAGGGAAAGCAATAACTGAGCATGGGAATGCTTATCAAAGAAGTAAAAAGCTGTTGCAAGTCTACTACTATTTGTACAGGATAACAATTGACTGCTCGTGGAAAGTAAATTTTTAATAAATTTAATAAATAAACTTGATTTCAAGAAGCTAAAAATGCAGAAGAACCTGAATGTGAAAAACAACAACAACTCTGGCACTGAGAACTGAAATTTAAGTAAATTGTTCAAGTGATCATCTTCTAGGAAACATTTTTAAACATCTCTATTCAACAATTACAGTTCAGTTTAATTACCAAATGGACACTGCAGTAGTGTCTATCTTGTCTATCTTGAACTAAGTCTAAGTTGCATAGAACTAACGTTTAAATAATATGAGAGATTTGGTTTGTAAGGAAATGTTGCATTTATCTAGGTATAACTCTGAATAACAGCTTTTGGGGGAAGTACAAACACATGGTTTTAGTATGGCACCATTACTTTGGATGACATATATTAAAATACACTGAAGGCATGCAAAGATCTATTGGCAGCAGTTATGTGAAATATGTATCTTTACAATTCTGACTGTCAGATAGTTTCGCAAATAAATGTTTTGAAATACTTTGCAAGAGTAACAAAATGTCAAGATCCAACTTCACAGCAGCAGCTGCTATTTCTTAAATTTCTTGCAAATTATTTCATTTTCCGTATTAAAATTTAAAATCTTATCACGTCATAAAACCGTAGTGCCATTTATAAGTAATGTTGTTAGTATGATACAAACAGGCATAGCCCAATTCAGACAGCAGAGGGCACTCAAGAACGATGTTAACTAGTTTAAACTGCAAAGTCTCTCATAAAGCAAGCAACTTTTCCTTTCATTTGGTTTCTTCACAACCACAGCCCAAGGGAAATATCACTATCTGAAATGTTTTACAGTACACTTTGTTATTCAAGAGAACTCTGTTGTCAAACTGTAATATATTGCTATGTATACATGTAGAGACAAGACAGATTTGTGGATATGGTTTTGACATGCACAATACCTTCTTTTTCTGTGTGTAATATATCTTCTCTTGCCATTTGCCCTTCACAGTCTCAAATACTTCCCCATGTGTTCACATATATGCACATTCACACAGATGC